>NC_090932.1:853249655-853552685 GCF_040938575.1 Ambystoma mexicanum | reverse complement strand
TAGTTCTCATTATTATTATGCATCATCATACAAGAACGGTCAGCTGATTGCATTACCGATTCCAAGAACTGCATCGTGGCTATTCTTATTGAGATTTTAGTTGTTGCAAATAATTCACACCATAATTCATTATCAGAGCGAGCTATGTAATGCAAGTGTGTTAATTTCTGTAAGATTGTTTCTCTTTGTTTCTTTAATGAGCCACAAACAATCAATAGATGTTTAAGAGTCTCTTCCATTCCGACAATTTTGCAGAAGCGACAATACGCGACTTCTGATTTTATTATACCTCTCCTTAATAAAATCTGATTCGTTGGCCAGAGATTCATACGAAATCTTAAAATTTGGGTTCGAAGTTTAGATGAAGGACATTTCAAAAGATAATCATCTGTCTGTCGAAGTTTCTTATGACCAAATAGAGTTCTATTGAAATCTTTTAATCCCAGGCATTTTTGTTGTGTGTGTTGCCAATCATATTGATGCAGTTTTAGTTTGGCTCTGTTCGGATTATTTAGCAATAAGTCTATTGAGATGTTTGCCATATTCAGATCATCAAAGACTGCGGTTCTCCATTTTTTCGGAAACAGATGTTCAGAGCGAAGTAAATAATCCGCCAGTGTCGCCAGCACATTTTTTGCCGACAGACCTAAAAGACATTTCCGAAGGAGACTGCACCTTTTCCATACTACTTGTATGTGTAGCGAAAGATTACCTAATTCAAACCGTAACAGGGCATTAGGAGTAGAATTAGGAATATTAAGTACTTTCTTCCAGAATTGAGCTTCAATTCTGTCCCAGTATGATCGGTTTTGGGGAATCCAAGTTTCAGCCCCATAGGCAATTATAGGAATTACCTTCTGTAGATAAAATGTTATAACATGGCTACACGAGAATTTGCCAAACTTGGCTAAGAGTATTTTAGCCTGTGAGGTCAGCGATAGAAGCTTTCCAGATATACTGTTTTGCTTGGGCTCATACAGGACTGAATTGCTAAACATGATGCCAAGATATTTATATTCATTTATTAGAGTTAGTTTCTGCTCTTGTAATAGCCATTCATTATGTTTCCAATGTTTCAACTTGGTATTTTTCAATTCCATTACTTGGGTTTTTTCCAGATTAAGTATTAGGTTGTTTCTGGTAACATAAGATCCCAGCTGATTGAGCAGCAACTGCAATCCGATTGACGTTTGCGAAATTAAAACCAAATCGTCGGCATATAGGAGCCAGGCAACAGCCTGATTACCAAGCTTTGGTGCATCATTAACTACTTTTAAGAATTCGACACCCAAATCAAAAATAAATAAATTGAATAGTGTTGACGCAAGAATGCAGCCTTGTTTAAGGCCGCGTCTTGTATGAATAGTTTCTGATAATAGTCCATTTAAGTTAAGTTTGACCTGCATTGAGGTATTAGTGTGTAGTAGCCCTATTAGTGAAATGAGAGAAGGTGGACAGCCATAATTCGTTAGTTTATTAAGTAATAATTGTCGATCAACAGAGTCAAATGCGACTCGGAAATCAACAAAAGCAAGGTAAAGAGGTTGTTGTTTGACTGCATAAGCCGCTTTAATAGCATTAAGTATGTTTATGTTAATAGCAGTACCTAAGCCCGCAACAAATCCTGTCTGAAAGGGATCACGAAAATTTTCTTGAGAGGACCAAATATTTAGGTCTCTCAAAATAATTCTAGCGAAGATTTTCCCAGGAGCATCAAGAAGCGCTATAGGGCGATAGCTCGCTGGGTCCGTACGGTTCCCCTTTTTATAAATAGGGACTACCACAGCTCTACACCAAGAGGAAGGAATACATTGCTTTGCTTGGATAGAGGAAAACAAAGAGTATAGAATGCTGGCCCACAGTTCCGGATTTAATTTCAGAGTGTGATTCGACAGACTATCTGGCCCTGGGGCTCTAGATGAACTTGCTCTATTGATATAGAGCAATATATCATCTCGGTCGAATTTAAGAAAAAACCTAAGGTTAACGATCTCAATATTGTAGCATGACAGTTATTTGGTGGTAGAGCATTCATTTTTGAGAAGTATTCGACCCAACACTTTTCAGGTACATCATTACTTTGAGATGAAAGTTGGGATGGCACTGTATCTGTATTTATTAACTTCCAGATCTGAGAGGTGTTTTTCATTTGTACTACCTGAAGCCATTGCTCACCATCTGTTTGATACATCTTAGCTTTATACGCCCGAATCCAGTTTTTATAGTCAGTCTTTATCTTTCTTAAAGCTAAGTCACGATATTTCGCCATCAGAAGCAATGACTGTCTTTTCTGTTTCCTAAATAGGGACTTTCTATTTCTGACCATTTGATCGAATATATGCGTAGGGCGCATATTACTAGATAATTTATGACAAGATGTATTGACAGAGGCAAACATATGTATTTTATCGTGATATTCTAATAAATCATGTGTTGCATCTGAAGGAAAACACTGTTCTCTCATAAAATCTTTGTCTAACGCTTCCAAGGCAGAATGCGTCCAGCGTAATCTAGTGAGCTGTGGATTGACATTCAAATTTTTTAGCTGATGTTGACATTGTTGTTTCCTGCTATGACCATGAAGCCTAATTTCAAACGTCAGCATCAGATGATCACTGTCTACAGTAGGTAAAACATCAAATTTTGGGATCTGTTCAAATAACAATCGGTCTACATAAACATAATCAAGAGTTGCTTTGTGTGACCCACTTAACCAAGTATGGGAGGCTGGAATATCAGTTTTGTAAGCACCATTTAACATTAGCAGGTCCCAGGTTTTAACAAAGCATGACCACTGAGTGACCCGTTCCGACTTTCCTTTTTTGTTTGGAGAGAAAAGATGAATATTTAAATCTCCAGCAAGGATAACATGTGCAATATTAGAGGAGCCTACAATGTTCTCCATAATTATATTAAGATCCTTTATGAAAGTAGTGGTTAGTATAGCTACGGGATTCCAATAGAGATTGATAATCGCTATTTTAACATTCCCGATTGAGATTATAGACCATTGTATAAAGGAATTCGGAGAGGGACAGTCAGCTTCATTGATTATAGTAATCTCAATATCAATATCACCTGGCCTCGTAGGATTGTTGTCTCCGTCTTCCCTCTGTTTCCCCTCATTTGCCTCGTTGCACTTTGAAATACTTATGTATAGGCACGTTATAAATGCCATATCATATCTCCCCACAAACCCATCCTAATCTCTTTCAGATCCACCAGTGTGCCTGGAGAACATGCAAATGGAATCAGTAGGCAAAATAAAACCCAGTTATCTTACACAACAGATCATAAAAAAGAGTGACACTTTATACAAAGCTTCCCACAAACAGAACTCTCTCTCTAGGCATCGTAATAATAATAATTATTATCCAATGTAATGGTACTCATTTTATCAAGGTTGAAAGGCTGAGTCGTGCTTCCAGCATCTATTCATATGCTCTTCAGGTGTATGGGACAGTGCTTAACCATCTTGTACTAAACATTATCACTTCTAATCCTGGTATTATGTAATATGTGGTACTTGCCAGCATTATCAGAACACCGCTGCTATCCTCACATTTCAGTGCCGGTTTGCTCTGGAGCCTGTGTGCAGAATCCAGTGGGCAGCTCCTCCCATTAGCGGGGAAGCCTAGACAGATCACATCCTTGTGATGTGACCCTGACCCTTGTCAACCTTTCTTAGGGCCTCATCTGAAGTTAGGCCTAATGTTTGTAAACAGGATGTAATTAAGGCTGGGAACTGACAGGGCCCGGCAGTAAGACAATGCAGGCCTGGCAGGGAATGGTCTGTCAGATGTCAGCGTCCATTGTGTTTTAAGTGCCTTCACAATAATTAGTGTCCTCTGTCTGAAGGAAGTTCACTCAACGTGGATTAATCTGTCACTGTACGCAGGCCGTGCCTGTGAGTGCAAGTGTTTCCTCCGATAAAGCTTAGAACAAGTCTGAGAAAAGGGCGAGCGGAGTGAGAGGAAAGCTGCGAAAGGCGAGACCGCAGTGACAGGTGCTGACTGAGAATTAGAAGCAGGAAGCAGGGAAAAAAACCCTCTTCTTCACATAGCGCTCTGTCACGGGGGGTGAGGACGACGGGTCACGGCGTTATCAAGGAACGCTTTAGCCATAGCAAAGTTTCGGGCGGGGAGGGATGGCATGAACGCAGGAAGTTGAGTGCACAGGAAAGTCTCCACTCGCAATGGTCGAAGTGTAAAACAAAAAAATAGTGGAGCTATGTTCCCCTGCCACGCCACTTCGACTCCCGCGCCCCGCTCACTCGCCAGAGACCCCATACTCAACCCCCCACAATGCAAACAGCATGCTTTCCTTTTCTCCACTGCACCACACACTGCTGTGTTTATAACAGTACTCTTAAGACAGACGAGAACACAACGAAAGAAAATACAGTATTTAAATAAGCAGCGTTAGTTGGTCAGTGTCCTCCACTTCATGCAGCTTTAAGCAGCCTCCCCCTTCCAATCACCCACCTGACCCCCTCTTAAGACACACGCCTAGGGCTACAGCCACACACCCCTGTACATACACTGGGCCTCATTATGAGTGTGGCGTTGAGGGCGAAAAGGTGGCGGTAACAGAAGTACTGACACTTTTCCCACTCCGGCAATTTAAGAGTTTGGCCCTGTAGTGGGGGATTTACCTGCTACATCATGCTGGAGGTAAATCCTCCCACTTTCTATGGAAAAAGCGGCAGAAAAATAGGCATAATTACCGTAGCAGTATTTCCACCAAAATCACTAATGGAGTCCTATGGACTCCAAATGAATGGAGACTAACACTGCTATCACCATTTGTACTCCGGCGGTAAATCTGCTGGACCAAGTGATGGTAACGGTAATTCCATTGGGCAGTATTCCAGCAGAATTACCACTGCCGGAATACCACCCAACTCCTTATGAGGCCCACTGTGTCTGCAGCAAATATCAGTGCAGAGAACGGGGCTGTGTGACTGCTTCACAATGAGCGTTATGTCCTAGGCAGTCCTCACAAAGGAACAACAGCAAACCAGCACCTGAAAGATAGCTCGGCATGGTGTGCCACTCAAGTGTTACCCACACGACCCAGGTTCAAATCTCCAGTAGACAAGAAGTTACTTAATACATAACTAAAAGGTGTCCATCACTGCCGTCCTGGAGCAGTGCTCAGTGTTAAATAAAGGGAACGATCACTGATTTCCCCCAAAAAAGTAAGGGAACATTGTTCCCTTTAGTTCCTGCCCACTTTGACCTCAGTCCACTCATAGGCATTCTTCCAGTGGTATCTTCTCTAGCGAGTTGAATGGTTCCCTTTAGTTCCTGCCCACTTTGACCTCAGTCCACTCATAGGCATTCTTCCAGTGGTATCTTCTCAAGCGAGTTGAATGTGGGAGCTGGGGTGGACGTGCGACAGTCATCCTAGACCTAAATGAGACACCAGGGGCCAGATTACAGAAACTTTGCACCGTTGTAAGTGCAGCTTTGCATTCGGCCTTTGCACTAGGCCAAAGTGCGCCCTTGTGCAAAACTATTGGGGCCGTATCAGAAAACATTTGCGCCATGACAAGTGCAATTTTGCATGGTGTTAGCAATAGGGCAAAAAAAGGCCTCATTGCAAAAGACGTCGGCGTGATTTACAAAAGTGTTTTTCAATGGGAACACCCAATTGAAAAATGCATTGCAAATCAGGCCCTCATTTGAATGCATTTTTGCACAAAAGCAAAGTTTTTTTTGCCCAAATGCAAACTTTGCCGTAGTGCTAATAGCATGCACAAGTGTCCTTGTCATGGTGCAAAGGTTGTATATGGCCCCATTTTTTTTTCACTACAGCAATCTTTTCCCTAGTGATAATACTGTGCAAGTTTGCACTTGTAGCGCTGAACATTTTCTGTGATCTTGCCCCAGAGACTAAGCACATGTTAGTTTGAGGGCAAAATAAATTATTGCATATCTCGGTATTAAAGATATATTTGTTAATCAGATTGCAAAAGCATTTAACAAAAGTGGATTATGTGGTGCACCTTATTTATCTGAAGATATAGTCCTCAAATAAAGCTGTGATATAAACTAGAGCTGCATTGAAGGCAGTGGCGTGTGCAACGGCTTATTATGGCTGTTCCCAGATCTCTGCCCGAACATTCACGAATGCATCCTTTGTCTCCGACTGCTTTACTTTGGCAATAATGCTGGGAGTGGCTATGTGTGGGGAGTCTGAGACTTCATAGGTAGGGCTGAGCCAAAGTCGAGCCAGGAGGTCTGACCTGGCTCAGAGAGCTAGATGCGAGCCAAGCTAGGTAAAGTATATCTCTATAAATATTGGAGTAGAATAGTTTGTAAATCAAAGACGCGACACCGCTTAAGGACAATTGGGAGGGGTTAAGAGGACATTGAAAATACTTTTTCAAATGAAATGTTCACACGGTGCCCTTTATGAGTGAATAGCTAAACGATTTCATTATATAGGCCCTCATTTAGAGTTTGTAAGTATTCCGCTGGTATTACCAGCAGGCTACCGACAAAATGCCCCTTCCGTCTCCACTGCCTGATATCCCGGCGGGCAGCCGGTAAGTTCCCATTCCCATGGAGTTCCTTAGGACTCCATGGGATGGGATTTCCTGAATCACCGGCAAGTGATTCAGGCATTTCTTTGGTGGTAGGGGCCTGATCTACCAGCAGGTCAGGCCTTGTGGAAGATCCGTGGCCCCCCAAACTTGGAAGTTTGCCGGTTCAGAAAAAATGCCAGCGCCAGCATTATTTCTGGCATTTTTTCTGGACTGGCACACTCATAATGAGGATAGTCTTGTTTACTAATGTCCCACATTTCCATTTGCCACCATATATTCTGGCGACACATTATTATGCCCATTCTTTGCCTCATACAAGTAATCTACATGTGAAGTAGCAAACCATACCTGCTGAATAGAATATTAAAAACAAACTAGTAATGCTGACACACCACTGTCCATGCTACTCACCTAACACTAGAGTGAAATAGATGGTGATGAAATAGCTTGCAGAAAAGCTTAATATTCCATTTGCCTACTTGTACAGTACGTGTAGCTTTTCACATTAGAAGCCCAGACCTACAAGTATTAGAATGCAATATGAAATGAGCCTAAAAGCCAGGACTGGCTGATAACTTCACATCTGATGCGATAGAACTTGAGCTTGCTGTAAATTGATGCAGGAGATATTCTCCCTTTCGGATATGAAGGCACAGGCCAGAGACACTTTGCCAGGGATACTCATGATATGGCCAGCGGGTCACTGGAGGTGCTTCAGCCCATTTACTCTGCCCTCCCATCTGGCCTCTCTTTTGTTCGGCTTCTGCTGCAAAGCCAGGCACTAGAGAGGTGAAGCTGATAACAGGCCTCCTTGAGGAGTTTCCATCAGGAGAGCTAACAGAAATAAAAATACAAATATACATCCCACGAGAGAGGAAGCTAAAGAAACATTTGAAAAAGCACATGGTATGGCTTTGAATTGAATATTTCGTTTGGGCTGGCACCTTTTATTTCAATGCTGCCATAATGTGCAAGCACCGCCTCAAATGCAGAGTAATATGGTAGCTAATGTCTCACATCCATCATTTAATCATCAAATGTTATGGGCTGTCTTGCAAATCTAGTTTCTTCCACATCATGTCGTGCACAGTCCAAAGTGCCACAGTCATGTCATCTTATGTCTTCAGCATGGTACAATCACCAAAAATATAAGTATAGAACTCACATGTTTAGTTGCCAACAACATATGCCAAGTGCAGAAGCAAATGCCCCAGCAATACCATCCAATTCTAGCTAATGCCACATTTGCATGGTATCATAATTTGTATTATAGAGCGTGTCCCCCATATCCCTTCCACTGCAAAAACGGGTGTAATTATGGCTCCATTTTAAACCACTCAAATTATCAACCACAAAACAATGACATTCCACAACAAGTGCTGTCAGCATCCTATTTTATGGTGCTCAACTTTTCAACCTTGAAAGGATGACATTTTAAGTTGGTCTGCTGCGGGATTTGAACTTGCAAAGAGCAGGCTGGCCCCATGTGAGAGGCAAGCACTTTATTTCTGCGGTATCCACCTGGACAACTCAGAGGCCTACTATGCCTGAGGTGCTGTACAGCTTCACATGTGAATGCGTTGCCAGTTTATGCCACGCGAACACTCAAAATGCCATAGTAATACCAGCCGATGGCAGTTCATTTCTCATATGCATTCCAGTAGCCCACTTTGCTTTAAAATGCATAGTGCTACAACCGTTTTCTAAAAATATCTTATGAAGTTGTCCAATCCCTGATAAAGATGTTTCTTAGTGTAAAATCCTGCCACTTTTGTGTCAGTGCTTTACATTTTAACACAGTTCCTATTTCAGACATATTCCTTGCGTTTTAAAATACAGCATTTGGCTCAAGTAGTAACCAAAGTTCCATGGGTCAGACCACCAATCCCCTCAGGATTTGGTATTGAAATCATGTAACGGTTTTACTTGCTCAACATGCTTTTAGGAATAGCATTCAACCCACCATCATTACAAGGGAGAGGTTCGTTTTTTGAGGGGTGTTTGCGATTTTGGCAGTCCCCAGTGGTCAATGTGTTACCCGTACAAAGACAAAACCAAGTGTTTGTGAGAGCCCCCAACCTATATGGGATGTTCGCCCGTCATGTTGTGATCATCTACAATGCAACAAAAAGGTGAACACCTTTTTCTGAATTTGAAATGACATGTTCTTGAAAGCCTGCCAAAGCTTAATTAAAAACAGGTTTTCTTTGTGATCCAACTTACTTTGCAGGAAGCAGATTGAAAACCTGCGAGACCTTGGCATTCCATGTCTCAATTGCAATGTCCTTAGCAATCGAGGCCCCCAATAGAAGCTGCAACTACTGCGAGAAAAGCCCCCCCTTCTCCCTCTACACCTCCTTTAATACTTATGGGGTGACTATGGGAAGAACGAGCAGAAGAAATCATCAAAACAGTTTGTATCAGTCTTCGATTGGAGTTTGAAGTTCAGTCCGTATTGTCACAAAGGTCGTAGAAAGGCCAAGACCACCCCTAAAATCCTCAAATCCAGCAAGTCAATGCCAGGATGCCCATAGAGATAACTCAGAAGGGGAAGTGACCCGCCTAGGCAAAAATCAGACAGGGAACAGTTGTCCAAAGCACAGTCTGCAGTCCGATCCATGACAAGTCATGGTACGGCAAACGGCGAGGTAAGAATAAGGCCAACATGGTGCTGCATTCTCAAAAGTAGAAGGACAGTGAAGATAGCAGTAGGATTCAAATACGTGCAGGACTCAAGACATTTGCATGGCGTGCAGGTAGAATAGAGCTTCCAAAATGTACAAAATGATTTTGAAGGAGACTTTACACACATAGGTACATCGGAAGCAGTCTGGGTGTGTGAGCTGCTCTGTGGGGTGCCATTGCCTCTTTTCTCCCCTAATCCACTTTGTTTAGTAACATTAGTAGCAAAGTCAAGTTTAGCAATGGCAGAGCTGTATCTCTGTTCTGCCTACAGTGCACCGACATCTCTGATTGCTCTCTGGCGCCACATGTTTCATATGTATTGATCATTAGAGGAGGGTAGCTAAGCGGCAACGTGCGCGCCTTGGAAGCAAGACAATACGAAGCAACACAGGTTCGATCGCCGAGTCCGCGCTTAGGAACCTCTGGGTATTTAAGCGCGTTATAAATACGCACTAAGACAAAAAATAAACAATTACGCGAACTAAAAAAACAAACAATTCCTTTAACAGCGCCGGGATGCCCGCGGGCTGTGTGAGCACTTTAAAAATGCTAAAAAAAATAATAAATTAGAAGGAAGGTCACAGGAAAAGACACTACAAAGAGTTTTAACAGTGATGGGCTTTCAACAGCTTTGTGATGTGAAATATATTAATGGTCACTATTATTATATATGGAGAAACACCAGGGGCGTTGCTAGGGGGGGGGCTAAGGGGGCTATAGCCCCTGATCTTTTGGTTGTAGCCCCGGATAGAATCTCAGGAGCTACAGCAAAAAGACTAGCTAGCCCCCAGTCCCAACAGTTCCGACATCAGCTTAGCCCCGGGTCTTTTCCAGACCTAGCAACTCCCCAGAGAAACACTATAGTAAACCAAACGCAGTTGTCGAAGTGGGTGGGAGCGGGAGGAGTGTTTCGCGCTCTGAAACACTTGTGTATGAGTTCGATAGAAATAAAATATCAAATCAATTTAATTCCTTTACTTTTTTTAAAAATTAAGTTTTACTGTTCCTACACTTATTTTAAAAAGAAACTTTTCCAGAATGGTTTCGTTTTAAAATAAAAATGTAGGAAGAAGTTGAAACATGCACTTTCAGTGCACTACACTGAACGTTCCCTTAAACAGCAGGTGCATTTGTTCAGGGGTTTGCATGGCGTGTGGGAGGTCTGTGGAACTTATGGTACCAACATTAATAGAGAACAGAATGATACTAGTTTTCAAAACCTTTATTATAACTTGACTGGGGTTGGAAAAACTCTCATTTGGCCCTATATCTCGGCCATCAAAATAAAAGAGAAAACAGTCCTAGTCAGTCATAGTCCAAAAACCATAATAGTTAAACTAGAAAAAACCTATTGATTGCCCTCACTCTGTGAAAAGGGGCATGTACTTAAACAAAAGAGGTGATGTGTTCAACAAAAGAATCAGGATGGCAAAATCAAAGGTAACTCCCTTCCACAGGCTTTCAGCTCGGCATACTGGGTGATGGGGGCACAATGATTTGGCAGTACAGCTTCCCCCAGTCTGACACACTCTTGCTTACTGGAGCGAATCAGCGACACTGTCCAGTTTCGTTCAATGTTCAAATACAGGCCATTGCCTGTGGAAAACCAAAATACTGCAACCGTCTGTTGCATTTAAGCTCCTCTCGCTTCCAAACAAAAGTGTACAGTTCAGTTTCTTTTTCAAATCACCTGGCTCTTTACTTCATGTACAACGTTCTTGGTCTGATAAAAAAATCAGCAAAATTAAAACATCTGATAACATATTTGAGGTTTTCCCTTCCCCAAGTGTTCTTTCATATCGAAGACTTTCGAGATGTCATAGGTTTGTCTTCCTTCTATGCCTGACCACTCCGACACTCACTTTCTCTTCCAAGGCTTTCTGGTACTTATGGTTTTCAGTTTAGGCTTCCTTCAGCTGGATACAGACCTTTACTTCTTTTTTGATCTTTAAGCTTCCCTCAATTGGTCGCAAGCTTCTTCTCACTTTCATATAAATTCATAAAGCTCCCTTCAATCGGGCACAAGCTTATTCTTACTTTTACACAAGTTCACAAAGCTCCCCTCTATACGGGGCAAGCTTCTTTTTACTTTCGCTTTCCTTACAGTTCTTTCAATGTGCTGGTAAACTCAGTAATGCTTTACCTTCGGAGACTTTCAAAGTGCCAATCTCACAATGGTATGACCACTCGATACACTGTTTCGCACTTCCTCTTTAAGGCAATTGTTTTGCTTTCATCCAATGGTTGCCGGCTTATTCGCAACCGACTTGATACAGTTTCCTTTCGCGTCAATACAACTGGGCCGTGACCATTTATTGCCTTTCACCCACCAGTTGTTGCCGCTTCTCGTCTTTTTCACTGTTCAAAGCCTTCAAATTAATTTATCAAACCACCCCTTTACATCTGGTAACTGGAGGAAAATAGGCCTTCTCTTCAAGGCTTCTCAGAAGGATGCTTTCTTTTCAACTTTACCAGCTGATACTTCGAACCATAGATTTTCAGCCTGCCGTTCTTTTAGCGTCTTCACCACTCAAGGCCTTGTGGCTTTCTGTGTTGCAATTCCTCCACTTTAGCAGCTCTGGCAATGTCACTCCTTCATGGCCCCAGCCTTGCTCACTGAGTGCTTGGGTTTTCAGTAGGGATCCTCTGCCTTCCCTTCTCCTGCAGGCTCCTTTTAAGCACCTGTGGGATGTTATTGTGCTGCAGGTGTGCAGTTCGGGTTGGACCTGCCTGACTTTGCCTCTCCTTATTAACAGGGCAGCCTGCTGTTAAATGGGGAGAGTATGTCTTCTGTGCCTTAGTGTGTTTCTTGTTTGTACTCTTCATCCCTCTCGGTTGCCTCTTCCTCTGCTTCTCTGTGCAGTCAGAAAAAGGGGGAGCTGACATGGAATGGCACCGTACATCATTTCTAAGAACAGTGTGGGCGTGTTGGTGAATGGGAACCTGACCCGGCCTAGTCTTCTCAATGGGATAGGACCATTGCATATCATCAGAGAGGCTCCTCCCCTTTTTGGCCTTTGGTTCTACATGATAGATGCAGGGATTGTGGGAGTTGTAGTTCTTGTCAGGATGAAGGGGGTAAAGGCATTGTTGCGGGTTGAATGGGGTTTCGGTGATTAGAATCTATGATGACTGAGGTATGTTGTCTGGGGATGCACTGGACAGGGGAAATACCGTTCTTGTCTGTGGGCTTTCTTCCCACAGTCTCCCAGGGTCCCTTTCCCAGGTGATCCTTCCTCGCTTGTCGACCCCCAGGGTTGGAATCCAAGAGTGATTGCCCTCCCTATGCCACCTGAGTCAGGGATCCCGGGAATAGCATGGGAAAAATGGCTCAGGTTTGTCACATTGAGGGCATGCAATGGGGTTTGTGGGAAGCGGGGCAGGCCAGTAGGGAACATAGTTCCACTACTTCTTTGCATGCACTTCCACCACTGACCAAAGTTTTTCTTTTTAATAGTGTAACCGGCAAAGTCAATCATGTGTAGGGACTCCCAAAGTTGGCAGATAAGAGACAGCAGCATACAGGATTTTCTCAGGATCGTACACTTTAAATAAGTGCTGAAAATGGAAGTTGATCTCAGTGTGCAATGCAGGCGCTTAGCCTTTCCTAAGCTATTTGTCAACGTTTGGGTTTCAAGAGCTAAAGAATCAATTCGTTTTTATAGAAATGCAATGAAAAGTACACATATTACATTGTCAATTAACTTAACATATAAATCATTACGGAACTACCTGAATGAAAAAGAGCTGGATTACAGCTTTACTGTCCCCATCCTGAATGCAAGATTGCAGTAACAGCATGCAAAGTAATGAGAGCCTGAACACATGTTTGGGATTTTAAACTATTTTATTAAACCTTACACACACAAACATAAACAAAATGAAGAAAATTCATGATACGGTCACATGCTTGTAGCAATGATTGTACAGATCATGAACGTGTATGCTCCACACCCATTTCTATTCACCGAACTACTAAGGGACAAGGTCAGTCCCCAAAATCAACCCTCGCTGCTGTGTCTGCAGCCATCTCTTACTTCTCTCCCTCTCATAGGTCTCTTGAAACAAAGGATGTGATGCATAGTAATTTGACAGACCCCTGGTTGGGGACGGGAGGGCCTAGGGGGAGCCCAGTGTCAGACGAACTGAGGTCTCCAGTTTGTGCTGCAATTTCTTCGAAGGCAACATACAGCAAATACTGCCATGGACACATGGCATGAAAGCGGGGCAGTCTGGTAGTACAAGCACACAAGTCAACTGAAAGCTGCGCAGGCCATATAGCACTGTGCAGTAAACCCTGCCAGGTCTACATAATGTCAGGATGTAATTTATGTTATTCATTTTTTCCTGACAAACCTGTCTTTTTGTGGGCAAGGGTCAGTCAGTGTTGTGAACAGGCACTGTCTTAGAGCTCGCCTCCAGCTAGAGTCAGTTGTTTGCTCGGGTCAGCCCGAGCCTTTCTTGGTTCTCCCAACTGCGCGAGTTACACCCAGCCCAAGTTATAGGACGTGAACATCGCAAGGCCCTTTATTGAAGGATGGGGCTGTTACCACCCGGGATGGCCTGTCTCTCCTAGCATTATTCCCATTAGAACCTTCACGCAATATCTGGGGAGCTAATCAGGTTTTTCTTTTGCGCAAAATATGGTTGGAATGGGCAGCATGAGGATTTTTATATACAAAATGTTAACCGGGATGGTCTCTGCAAAATATGAAAAGGGCCTCTTGAAAGTGGCCTTTTTCTACTTTTAAGGTGTCTGACATGGGGAAAGCAGTGGCATGGACGTTGGACGGGTAGAACGTGACAGATAAGTGTTAACCTTTGACTTTTTACAATTCACGGGGGCAGGGAAAATATATGGTAGTGGAGGAGCAGAGCGATCCTGACGGAGAAGCCAGCAGAACGCTTGGTACTTGGGCCTTTAAGGATTGGTTCAGTCTGTCCTGCGAGCCCCCGGATTGGCTGCTTACCAAAATTCAGGTGCTAGTTCCTTTCTTGGTCTGAGATATTCTGGTCATTATATTCCTTCAGCTGTGAGGGAATCATGAGTAACTTGAGAACCAGACATACAGCAACCAGGATAGCCCTCAACAGTGGGCCAAATGTATAGATCAGTCAGTGGTCAAAGTGGGCGGGTGTGGTGCTCCTCTAGTTCTTTTAATTAAGTTTGACCGTTCCTCTACTTTTATTTTAAAAAGAAACCGTTCCGGAACGGCTTTGTGGTCAAATAAAAGTGTGGGAAGAAGTTGAAACTTGCACTTCAGTGCACTGCACAGGACGTTTCCTTAAAGAGCACATGTTTTTGGGGGGTTTTATTGTGCATGGGAGGGGGGGGCGTGGTGATGGGGTTTGTGGGAAGTGGGTGCGGGCCAGTAGGGAACATAGTTCCACTAATTCTTTTCGTACACTTCGTCCACTGATATTAGTACATTATAAACCACAGTCTGCAAAATGGTTAATTTCAAAGTACTGATAGCCAAGGTGATCAATTCCCAACTCCCTGGTGCTCATATAGAGGCTGGGCGGACCTGCCAGCCATCTCCGGCTTTTGGTTACACATACGCCTATTCAGCAGAAGCATTAATCCGTTGAGCTTTACTACCCACTCATCAGAAGGCATGTATGTTACATGAACACACTGCAATACAATTCTACATAAGACTGCTTCAGCATGCACCCAAACTATCACAAACACTAAACGTCTCCCTTAACCGTTCCTGGGTGTACTTCGCTGGAGGCCAACCCCATCCCACGGCCAAGTTACTAGACAGTCAGGAAAGGGAAGAGAAGTTATACCATCCAATGGACTACCAACAGTAAATAGATAGAAAGTAGCTGGTTAATGACAGTAAAATGCCATTATCGATCTCGGGGCAATGATCACCGAACCAGGGGTACTATGCCAATTAATCTGCTAATCCAGCCACAGTATAACCATAAATACTAGACAATCAAGTAAACCTAGAGAGAGAATAGACCAACCCAATAGGACTACCTGATACTTAAACTAAACTACAGGGATTATGAGACATACAACCCACTAACCCAAACCTCCAATTTCTGCTTACTTAATGCACACAAAACCCACACAACCACCTCTCTCACAGCAAACCACACAGACTTCACCACACCGCAACAACAAAGAACCAACACATAGATCGCAACAACAGCACGCGAGGACCCGCTTCGATCCTACTTGCACACCCAAGCTCAGCCCACAGTGAAAACCGAACTGAAGCTACAAACAGTACACCACCTCTCACTTTCCTACGCCCTCTTCACCCACTAACCCACCCAGTCTAACTTTTGTTTACAGATCCGCCTTAGCACCTGGAGACCAACTCCATTGGTGATGGTGCGCTATACAAATACCTTTAACATTACCATTACCATTAACATTAACCTCCTGATCTTCTGCCAGAATCCATGTTTTGTTGTATCTCTACCTTGGTCCCGCCACCCCTACAGGCCTGCACCACTTCCTCTTTTCTTCTGCAGACCGTGGTCTGGATAAACCGAGGCTGGCACAATACGCCAACTTCCAGGTAAGTCTCGGCACTCTAGAAATACCGGGAGTATGATTTGGCGCAGTGTTAAAGCTGCATGACATAACATAATATAACAAGATAAGCTAGCACACGACTGAAAAGGAAATATACAACTCCCATGGGAAACCCTCACACATTGAGCTGCTCACTGCAAACAAATGCATTTCTGTCGTGGTTGTAATGGTACAAATGTCCGTGGCATCCATTTTCTGAATTTGGCAGGGTTCTGTGGCATGTTTGAATGACTCACGGGCCTTGAAGTAATCCGTACCATGATTACAGGATACTGTAAATGCTATAAGCACCGCACACATATAAGCACATTACAGACACTGGCCCCCATTACAACTCAGGCGTTAAGGGTGTAACGGGGCCGTCGGCGCCGTTAACCCTTAACGCCTGATTACAAGTGTCCCTTTGCGGGTTGGTGTTTAACGCCGCGTTAAAAATCCAACCCGCAAAGGGACTTTGTAGCTATTACGGCACCGTAATTTACGTGCAGTAATTAGCGCCTTCCCCATTCCCATTATGCCCTATGGGGGCAAAAATGGGAATGGGGAAGGGCAAATGGTGAATGGGGAATTACTGCCCCACTCAACTTGGAATGGGGCGGTAATTCCGCCATCCACCATGGTGGAATCGTAACCTTAGCGGCATGGACCATGGTGCTAACAGCACCATGGTCCTCCGCCAAGGTTGTAATGAGGGCCACTGGCTTAGAGAGCCAGCCATTGTTTGAGGTTTTTATAGACGACTCATTTGCCTATAAGCATTCATTTTGCCACGTGCTGTTTCTTCTTTTCCTTATGTTCTTGGTCTCTTTGGGTTTTTATTATTCGTGACCCAGTGCTGAGATATTTCAAGAATTCCTAGAAAGAGGAATGTCGGGAATCTTATGCCATGTTAACTTTCAAACATTTTGAGATGGCTCCAGTTGGTTTCTTCCCCAAGGGGCTTTGTTTCTTTCAGTTACATCTTGCATTTAATGACATGTTTCCTCGTATCCTGCCCCCCGCTGGGCTGTGCTCAGCAGCAGAATCGTGACCGGGATAGGCCAATAGCCAAGAGCGGTGCCGGCCAGTGATAGAGCCGCAACCGCAGTCCTGTCAACAGAATTGCAATTGTTCTTTTATTGATAGAGCACCCGTGAGTGGCACAAGGGGCGACTTCTTGGCACAACGATGGAAGGGAGAAGAGTTACCTACACTAGTGGGCAGGATGGCGAGAGAAGACCATAAAACGAGTGCTGGTGTAAAAGGAGGCGAGAATACTGTCAAGAGGAAAGTCTTGGTAGGAGAATGGAGACAAAACTGCACACATTGAGCAGCAGTCAGCTGACGCTAAGTGCAGGGTGCTGGAAAAGAAAGTCTGGTGGACGCTACCCACTCCTGCTGGTCTCCTCTGCAGCCCGGTGGAAGAGCTGCACACCCGGAGGCTGTCAGGAGCCGAGCTAGAGGTGGGGCCAGCGATGGTCACTGGGCTTGGTTTTCCTGGATCCTAGATCCTGCAAAAAATGTCTCCCCAGGTCTCGGATCCAGGTCAAATAGGCATGTGTATTGGTGTAACTGATCTGCTTTTTTTCCCTGTGTTTCGAACCCAGGTCATGAAGACCAAAGGTGAGTGACTTACCAACTAGACTACTGAATCGTCTCGTCAGAAGACTTGTGAATATTCGTCATAGGTTTGTACTCTTCAAAAAATATTTTGTAAAGATGTGCACCTTTTCTAATTTGCTTGTAACATTACAGGACACACTTATTTCTTTAATAATGTATTCATCTGAAATGTAAATGTTTAGTAGCCAGGGGGCACTGATAAATATGTGCCCGAGTTACCCCCCACCCTCCTAAACTCGCCATCCCCCATGGCTAGTGGGATCCCACAGTTAATAATTTCAATTTCCAACACTGTGCAGTGTAGAGATGATGAACTGTTATAGAAGAACATCATGCACGCCAATCCACCATGAAGCCCAAGAGAAGCCCTGGGTTGGTCCTGCCCTCAAAACGCTACAGGCATGCAGCTCCATGGTCATCCATTGCCGTGGTCACAGTCCGTGATTAACTGTGACCTTGGTGCAATCAAGCATGCTCTCTCTGGACCCCACAGGCTCCTACCCTACCACCCTTGAATCAACACTGTCCTTTGCAGCCATTCAGTGCCCATTGAGCCCTCAACAGCGTCAACACATGTCTGCAGAGGCATCACCGGCAGCCATCAACCACAAGCATGACTGTGTCTGTCCCACCAGCTGTACACAAACTAAGCAGATGCAACAGTCAAATATGTCAGGATGTAAATAGTGGCAAGGATGGCATTAGCGGGACAAATCATCTCCCTTGGCACAAGGGACCCCTGCAACGATGGCCAGCAAGATAGCAGGTAGCCAGGTGGTAAGCATGAAGAACCGAGCAACATCCATTGGGCCCACCATCATCCTACTTCTCTCTTTGTTCTGTGTTGTGATGTTAGTATCTCTTGTAGAACATGGTAATTCACCACTAGAGTAGCCTCATGGAACAAAAATCCTGAACCTGAAACTACTGCAACATACTCTGATGAAAGTAAGAGGAGAATCTTCAAGTTTTTCAGAAAGGATGAGTGGTCTAGGATCTTCCTGGCCAATGCAGGGACAGATGTCCAGAGTTTCAGAGTCAGTGCAGAAAAAGCAAGCCCAATGGCAGCATTCAGTACTCATTAAAGTCTATAAAACAGATATGTTGGAAGACCAAGGAAGATAATTTTAGAATAATCCAAGAGCACCAACACTAAGGTGATCACTGCTTAAACTCTACCGGGAGAAGTGAAAGAGGGGATTAGTAACTGCAAAATGTAGAAACATTTCTGAACTGCACTGGTGACCTGATGGTTAGTTTCTCATCAAAAAGCAACCCTACGTTTTTACCATTCTTATGGATTTGTGGCAAAGAACTGAGTAGATCCAATGGCCAGAGAGTCGCATTACAAAGATCTATAAGTCCATAGCAAAAGAATTATGCAGTAGCACCTGGAGCATTTCAAGTGCCAGATGAAATTACCAGTAACCGATCTCAGACCCAAATAACCGGAGAGGCTCAAAGAATATGGCAAAAATACTACTTTATTATCAGCTCATATAAAGTAGGGAAACCTGGTGAACAAACAGATTGCAGCTCACCCTCAAATACATTTCCGTTATGCAAACACTTTTATACCTCAATGTAAGTCAGCTATGATATCATCCTACATGGCAAACAGTAAAAACCTGTAAATAGGAGGGATTGGTTAAGGGAACATATATACCTTGACTTTGTTTAGGTTTTAGTAACATAATTGGCTGCCCCTTATCTGGTAGGCACGCCCTGAACTACCTCTAACTACATATAATACAGATTAATAGCAGAATAAAAGCAGCAGATTGGCTTCTGCAGCAATGTATGATTCATCGTTATATAGGCCCTCATGACTGGTTGCCATTCTCTCCCAACCTTGGACATAATGCTCGTTAGCAGCACATAAGCAAAATGAAACCCAGGTGCGTGGAACACCATCAGACCACTGCCGACTTGGCCAATTAGTCTACCATCTCTCATCAGTTGGGCCCTAAGCAAAGTCTTCTTCTTTGAAGTTGACCTTGCCGTCTGTTCTCTTCACCGTGACTTTTAAGGGAGTGAAGGTACATTGCCATCTTCGTCTGGAGCTTAATGGATAGGCCTTGTTTTCCAGTCTTGCACCATGTGTGATTTTGTCCATTCTGACCTTTTATTTTAGTGCTATTTGATTCAATTATACTGGATGATATTACTCCTATTTGCCTCCGATTCATAGAATAATTAGCGCGGCGCAAGTGGCCAAAAACGTGCGATTCGCAGTGGAATAGCGAAAATCGCAGTGGAATAGCGAAAATCGCAGTGGAATAGCGAAAATCGCACGAAAAGCAGCGCACATCGATTCATGGAAGGCCGTGCGCGAGAAAACCATCGGACGTGCGATAAGAAAGTGCGCGGCGCACGTTGGCGCACAGGCCATCTAACGGCATGCGCCAGGTCACAGCGAAAATCGCACAGTCCACAGCGAAAATCGCACATAGCGCGGCGCACGCAACAAAAGTAGGCGGAACACGGGGCGTAACACTCGGAATGGGGAACAACTTGCCAAAATGTGGGCGTCACGGGGGAAGCACAGGGTAAAAGAGCGCAGAACGCCCACACGCTCGCCTACAACACGTATTCATGGAATAGAATAGGTCAAAAATGCGCACGCTCAAACCAGCGCACAGGCACAAACACGACCGCCACAAGAAAGCAGGCGGTAGCGTCTCAGCGGCTGTAAGAAATGTGCGCCAAAAGGTGCGCCAACAAATAGCACCCATATACTGCCATGATGAATGTCCTATACTGTGGCCCTCCAGGACAAATGACGTGCAAAGGGGTACCCACAAACATGGACACGCTGACAAAAAAATACGTGTGCGCGGGAAGTCTCACACGTGATTTGGCTGGGTACGTGGATTTCAGGGGTGCGCGGGAAGGTCCACACGCGATTACAGCAGGGTACGTGCATTTCAGGGGTGTGCGGGAATTTCCACACGCGAATAGCCTGCCCGCGTGTATTTCAGGGGTGCGCGGGAAGTCCCACACGTGATTACAGCAGGGTACGTGTATTTCAGGGGTGCGCGGGAAGTTCCACACGCGAATAGCCTGGCCGCGTGTATTTCAGGGGTGCGCGGGAAGTCCCACACGCGATTACAGCAGGGTACGTGTATTTCAGGGGTGCGCGGGAAGTTCCACACGCGAATAGCCTGGCTGCATGTATTTCAGGGGTGCGCGGGAAGTTCCACACGCGAATAGCCTGGGCGCGTGTATTTCAGGGGTGCGCGGGAATTTCCACACGCGAATAGGCTGGGCGCGTGTATTACAGGGGTGCGCGGGAAGTCCCACACGCGATTACAGCAGGGTACGTGTATTTCAGGGGTGCGCGGGAATTTCCACACGCGAATAGCCTGGGCGCGTGTATTTCAGGGGTGCGCGGGAATTATCACACGCGATTTGGCTTGGTACGTGTATTACAGGGGTGCGCGCGAAGTTCCACACGCCAATAGCCTGGCCGCGTGTATTTCAGGGGTGCGCGGGAAGTCCCACACGCGATTACAGCAGGGTACGTGTATTTCAGGGGTGCGCGGGAAGTTCCACACGCGAATAGCCTGGCCACGTGTATTTCAGGGGTGCGCGGGAAGTTCCACACGCGAATAGGCTGGGCGCGTGTATTTCAGGGGTGCGCGGGAATTTCCACACGCGAATAGGCTGGGCGCGTGTATTACAGGGGTGCGCGGGAAGTCCCACACGCGATTACAGCAGGGTACGTGTATTTCAGGGGTGCGCGGGAATTTCCACACGCGAATAGCCTGGGCGCGTGTATTTCAGGGGTGCGCGGGAATTATCACACGCGATTTGGCTTGGTACGTGTATTACAGGGGTGCGTGCGAAGTTACACACGCGATTAGGCTGGGTGGGTCTTGTCACCCTCGACGGCCCCTGCAGGCAGCCCACAAAACAGGGGACTACCCTGCACACCTGCTCATGTCTCCCACCACCCCCACCCCCCCAGTCACCAGGGGTACCCTCCACCAGGCCCCCACTCATGTCTCCCACCACCCCCACCCCCCCAGTCACCAGGGGCACCCTCCACCAGGCCCCCAACCATGTCTCCCACCACCCCCACCCCCCCAGTCACCAGGGGCACCCTCCACCAGGCCCCCAACCATGTCTCCCACCACCCCCACCCCCCACCATCCAGGGGCACCCTCCACCAGGCCCCCACTCATGTCTCCCACCACCCCCACCCCCCACCATCCAGGGGCACCCTCCACCAGGCCCCCACTCATGTCTCCCACCACCCCCACCCCCCAGCAGTGCAGGGGCAGGCTCCACCAGGCCCCCACCCATGCCTCCCACCACCCCCACCCCCCCGCCACCAGGGGTACCCTCCACCAGGCCCCCACTCATGTCTCCCACCACCCCCACCCCCCCAGTCACCAGGGGCACCCTCCACCAGGCCCCCAACCATGTCTCCCACCACCCCCACCCCCCACCATCCAGGGGCACCCTCCACCAGGCCCCCACTCATGTCACCCACCACCCCCACCCCCCCAGTCACCAGGGGCACCCTCCACCAGGCCCCCACTCATGTCACCCACCACCCCCACCCCCCCAGTCACCAGGGGCACCCTCCACCAGGCCCCCACTCATGTCTCCCACCACCCCCACCCCCCAGCAGTGCAGGGGCAGCCTCCACCAGGCCCACACTCATGTCTCCCACCACCCCCACCCCCCCAGTCACCAGGGGCACCCTCCACCAGGCCCCCAACCATGTCTCCCACCACCCCCACCCCCCACCATCCAGGGGCACCCTCCACCAGGCCCCCACTCATGTCACCCACCACCCCCACCCCCCCAGTCACCAGGGGCACCCTCCACCAGGCCCCCACTCATGTCACCCACCACCCCCACCCCCCCAGTCACCAGGGGCACCCTCCACCAGGCCCCCAACCATGTCTCCCACCACCCCCACCCCCCCGCCACCAGGGGCACCCTCCACCAGGCCCCCACTCATGTCACCCACCACCCCCACCCCCCCGCCACCAGGGGCACCCTCCACCAGGCCCCCACCCATGCCTCCCACCACCCCCACCCCCCAGTCACCAGGGGCACCCTCCACCAGGCCCCCACTCATGTCTCCCACCACCCCCACCCCCCAGCAGTGCAGGGGCAGCCTCCACCAGGCCCACACTCATGTCTCCCACCACCCCCACCCCCCCAGTCACCAGGGGCACCCTCCACCAGGCCCCCACTCATGTCTCCCACCACCCCCACCCCCCAGCAGTGCAGGGGCAGCCTCCACCAGGCCCACACTCATGTTTCCCACCACCCCCACCCCCCCAGTCACCAGGGGCACCCTCCACCAGGCCCCCAACCATGTCTCCCACCACCCCCACCCCCCACCATCTAGGGGCACCCTCCACCAGGCCCCCCACTCATGTCTCCCACCACCCCCACCCCCCCAGTCACCAGGGGCACCCTCCACCAGGCCCCCAACCATGTCTCCCACCACCCCCACCCCCCACCATCCAGGGGCACCCTCCACCAGGCCCCCACTCATGTCTCCCACCACCCCCACCCCCCAGCAGTGCAGGGGCAGCCTCCACCAGGCCAACACTCATGTCGAGCCCACCCCCACCCCCCACCATCCAGGGGCACCCTCCACCAGGCCCCCACTCATGTCTCCCACCACCCCCACCCCCCAGCACTGTGGGGAACCTGTCAGCAGGCCCCCACACATGTCCCCCTGGCCCCAGGTCCTGACGATACACAATCATGGCAGTAATGGCCAGCATACCCAGCACAAACACCCAGGCAAGGATTGCATCCACCCACATAGTGAATGCAATCACATGACACAACCCCAATGCCAAGTATGCAAAAGAACACATGTCCGTCACACACACATACACAATGGGTGCAAGTGAATGTCAAAACCCATATCATGACATGTAACAAACCAATGAGAAAATAACACAAGTGTAAGAAAATATAAAAAATGTATTAAATACCAAAAATAAGTGAAATTTTCAAACATACAACGATGTGGCTAAGTAAATAAATGGTCCATGTCCGAGAACAAAAGTGATAACAAAAAAACAAAGGAAAAAAAAATTAAAATGAATTTGTCCAAAGCAATATCATGTAATAGGAAATTAATGAAAAACCATTACGTCATGGTGAAAACAATAAGAAATTAAAAAAATGTATCTCCCAAAAAAACAAACTATATACAGGAATGTTCCAGGGTCCATGAGCCCAACACCAAAAATGAAACCTACCACTAACTAATGAAAAATATATGTACAAAAAAGTGGCCATTGTCCGAGCGGTCCAAAATAATAAAAATAAATAAAGGAAACCTAGCACTAACTAACTAAATAACTATATACAAAGGCAGCGGGCAAGTCCTGCGGCTCACTTGGTGATGTTGCTGGCCAGGGCATCATCGAACTCCATGTCGATGTCCTGGAGGCGGGACTCTGTCCTGGCCCCGAGGTCTCGCAGGGACAACCCCATGTCCACCTCAAACTCCCTGCGAGCTTCCTCGAGGCACTCAGCCCGCCTCAATGCCCGACGCATGGAGAACTCCGCCCTGACCATGGCGAGCCGCTCCTCTTCCGCCCGCTGCCGCTCCGCACCTATCCGCTGGCCAAACTCCTCCCACACGGAACACACCACCATCCCAGGGTTGCCCTGCCCTCCGGCCGATGCCTGCCCCTCGGATCTTGATGGCCCCGAGCCATGATGCCTCCCACGTCGAGCCCGCTGCTGCCTCCGACGCCACTGCCTCTGCCAGCACGATGGCATCCAGGCTGATGGAAACCACCGACGCCGTCGTGCACGTGCCCTGCCCGATGATGCCGTCACATCTTCCATCTGCTGGGGTCCACTTGCTGTGTTGTGCACCCCTGCTGGACCTCCGACTCCCAACTGTGGCAGGGATGGGATCCCCACCGAGCTGGCTGCATTGGTCGGGGCAGGTCCACAGGGGGCCCTGGTGGCATCTGGGCCGGAAGACGGCAAGGAGAACGACCGGTGGATAGCCTGCACAGAGGAGGAGAGGGCCGTCAGATTGGCCAACACATGCAGGAAACCCCCGAACATGGCCGATCCCAATTGGGCCACGTCGGCACGGTGCACTTCGTGATGACGTGCGTGCTCCTCCCGGGAAGCACGCACGTCATCACGAATCACAGCCGTGCGCATCGCGACCCCAATCAGGACCTTCTCCACGCGGCCAGGGGTTACCACGTCCGCAGGTGGAGGGGAGTCAGGTGACATGGACATCCCCTCTACCTGCGGACGGGCCTGGGATGGGGCATCCCTGCTGGTGCACTCACAGGGTCAGGGACAGTGACATGCACAGGCCCCTCCACGGTGACCTGTGCTGCCTCCTGCCCCTGGCCCTGGACTGCACCACTTGCACCATCAGGGATGCTCCCACCAGGCCCCATGTGTGCACCAGTGTCGGCCTCCTCCTCCTCTGTGCAAATCACCAACCTGGATGGCTCCTCACCGTCTCCCGCCGTAGCAGGCCCCTGTGGGGGTTCACCCACCCCTTCCGCTGCAGCCGTGGGGGCATCCCCGCCGCCTTGCTCCACAGCGCCGTCTCCGCCCTCTTCTTCACTAGCCGCTGCGTAGAGGGAGACAAAGGACACAAGCATCAGGCTACTGTACAATGGTCCCCTAGACAGGAAGCAATAGCAGATGAGCACCACTGTCAAAGTACACTTCCATCATGTCCCTCCACAACACATGGGTCAGTCCAGGCAAAACACACACAGTAACAGGCATGGTGCATGCCATGGACTTTCCATGCATGTCCAATGGACTCTAGAAACATTCAATGATATGTAACTCACATGCATCATGGCTCATGCATATCACATGCACACACTTCACCTCAGTCACATCCATCTGGCCCCAAACACACCGAACACAGGCGAAACAAGGGTAAGTTGGGTGCGTCACTGAATCTGTGCATTGTCACACACATGTGTCATGCATCCATGGCATGCACAAGTCACAGACACGCAGGTCAGGCACACAGACATGGCTACCATATATGTACCTGGCATCAGCACCCATCCTTCACCCCCATCCATGTCCAGGTACAGAGACTGGCATGCTCTCATGTCCAAAATCTGCATAGGGCTCCCCATGCCGCATTTCAACACATGCAACAACCATGTGGGTCACACATCACTGGTCGCACATGCATTACCATGATGTCCCTGCACACATACATGCATACATGGCCCATGGCACACATACAGGCAAGTATCATAGAACCAGCACACCGCAACATGCCCTGTCTCACACAGTAATGCTTGGACACATACCGCTCAACTCCAGACGGGCCTCCCTCTCAAGGACCTGGGCGTGGAGCGCTGGGCGTACGCGTTCCAGGACCCTCTTCTGGATGGAACTCATGCGGCCCCGGCCCCCCTCCACGAGGCGCCGGGCCTTCACAAGGGTCCTGGACCTCAAGTCCTCCCAGCGCTTCTTGATCTTCTGGACGTTGCGGGTTGCCACCCCCTCCGCGTTGATGGCAACCACACAGTCGGCCCAGATCCTCTCCCGTCCCTCCTTGCTGGCGCGGGACGATCCAAAGAGGGCATCATACTGCCCCAGGACATGCTCCACCAGGACACCAACTTCGGTGGCAGTGAAGCTGGTGCCCCTCTGCCCCTCTGGCCTGGGGTTGCCACTGGTGCCAGATGTGGAAGTGCCCGACATGGCCACCCCAGAGGCAGGTGTGGGTGGGCAACTGGGTCCTGGGGCTGGGCTGTGGAGCGATGTAATCCCAGTTGGGAGTCTTCAGTTCCAGCAGGGGTGGACACAGCAACTGGACCCCTGCAGATGGCTGATGTGCAGGCACCAAATGGCAGGGGACGGTGGCAGCAGGCAGGCAGCAGCAGCAGATAGCACGTGGGAGGCTGCTCGGGGCACTGGGGGGCAGTAACTCGGCCTTCTGGGCAGGAGCGTGGTGTTCCGTGTGTTTTCGGGTGGCCAGCTTGATACGGAGTGATTTGGCACGTGAAAATCCTGCACGTTAGCGTGAAATCCGAGGAAAGGCCCTTAGCGCGTAAGCGCGTCAGCACGCATACGCGATTCTATTGGACCAGAGTCCCTCAGCGCGTAAGCGCGTCTGACGTGACCCGCACGGGCGTTCCCCACTCAGCACGTGATGACGGAACACACGTGGAAATACTGCACGTCAGAGTGTCATCGCGTGATTGGCCTATGTACGTGTATTTCATTGCGTGTAATTGGACAAAAGTGCGCGTACACGCGATTGGCCTATGTACGTGTATTTAATGGGTGCGCGGCCACTTACACACGCAAGTACGTCAGCGAACCTGTATCCCGTGGTGCGTGTGAATTTCCACACGCTATTGGACTGGGAACTGGATTCCAGGGGTGCGCGGGTCACACGCTGTATCCCGTGGTGCGTGTGAATTTCCACACGCTATTGGACTGGGAACTGGATTCCAGGGGTGCGCGGGTCACATGCTCGCCTAGAACACGCGCAAAGCATAAAATTGCGGACTTTAACAATAACAAGCTCAGACGCCAGGATGAACATACCGTTCCTAGCAGCAGTGGCAGTGGGCTACCAAAGGAGGAGGAGGAGGAGGAGGAGGATAGTCAGGGCCAGAATATTCACACCCAGAACCAGCCTTTTCGGGATGCCCGATGACCAGGTGTATGGGAGGTACAGGTTTCCACCACACATCATACTGGACCTGGTGACTGAGTGGGAGGATGACCTCACATCACCCACCCTGTGCTCCCAAGCACTCAGCCCCCTGGAGAAGGTCCTCAATGTACTGCACTTCTTAGCCACTGGATCATTTCAGCGGACAAGTGCCATAGTGGGTGGGGTGTCACAGGCCACCCAGTCACGCTGCCTACACCAGGTCTTGAACATCATGACTGCACGCCCATCAGTCCGCAGGCACATATACCTGCCCAGAACACCTGCAGAAAGGCATGCTGCCGCCCTGGATTTTTACGGAGTGGCACGATTCCCCAAAGTGCTAGGTGCCATCGACTGCACCCATGTGGCTCTACGTCCCCCCAGGGCATCAGAGCACATCTATAGGAACCGCAAGCACTGGCATTCCATCAACGTGCAGGTAGTATGTAATGCCAAGGGAATCATCACCTCAGTATATGCCAACTATCCCGGGTCCACCCACGACAGCTTCATTTACCGAATGTCCACCCTATGCCGGGACATAGATGCTGGGCGGCATGGCGATACATGGCTGCTTGGTGAGTATGTATGCCACTGCACATGCATGCATGTTGGATACTGAGCAAGGTCACAACCCCACCAATGATACCAATCACCACCTCCACAGGGGACAGTGCCTACCCTCTCAGCCCCCACATGATGACGCCAATTCGGAACCCCACTACGCCACCCCAGGTAAGATATAACACAGCCCACATTACAACCAGGGGCATAGTGGAGCGCACATTCGGAGTGCTAAAGTCACGCTTTCGCTCCCTTGACCGTTCTGGCGGGCAGCTGTTATACGCTCCCCCAGTAGTGTGCAGGATCATAGTGGCAGCATGTGTCCTGCACAACGTTGCAACACGCCGGGGCCTGGCCGTGGACATGGTGGTGGCCCCACATCCCCAACCACATGCACAGCCGCTGCGCATGGGAGGGGAAAGGGCACGGGGGAGGCAGCCCGTACACAGCTAGTGGCTAATTACTTCACATAGAAATCACACCCCTGTGGAGTGCACACTGCCCTGGCACATTCCATCTGACAATCAATGATGACTCAACCTGACACTGATCCTGAATGTCTGGAGAATGAACCGGGAATACCATGTCAGCCTGAGATTGTTCACCTGGAAGTGTCACAATGTGTGCATCCCTACCCACACAGACACCACCAATGCAGTTTTGTGAAGTTACACATTGAAGCAGCTAAAATGAATACCCACTTGCAAAATGCAACAAGAGGACAGTGCCATGTCAGCCAACCCAACCCCAGCACCGCCACACGACACACCGTGCCATGTCATGCTAATTGCAGGTAAACACAGTAATCCCCACAACATGACATCAGTCTCACTATGTACAGTGGCACTATTAGAAACCTGCAACACCTGAAATGCTCACAGCAATGCCGGACCAACAACATACTTGAGCACGTAGTACCATTAACATGACATCACAAATGTTACATATTAGTAGTCTCACCACCTGGAAATGCCTGCACTCCCACCACTACCAACTGTGCAGTGTTGTCGCCATGTAGAGTTGTAGGTGCACTGCTGCCAACATGGTCCCCATCTCCAGACTAGAGGTCCTTGTGTGGACATGAGGAAGGGACCTGCAAATTGGGAGGTAGACACAGAAGAAGAGTTACACATCAATGCAACATGCAGTGTACAACACAACAGCAATATGCACTATGAATGTATACACAGTATTGACTACAGACTGGCCACACAGCTCATGGGAGTCCAACGTCACTGTGTAATTCACTGTCACTTGGGCACACCCTTTGCAAGCCCATGGAAACGGGAAGCAGGAGGGGTGTGTGTGACTCAAACCCAAGCATCTGAACCAAATACATTACAAGCCTGCATGTGCCCAGCCACAATGCAGCGTATGCCCACAGGAACCACGGAAGCCAACAGATCGAAGCCAACAGATCGAAGCCAACAGATCGAAGCCAACAGATTGTCCCAAAAAAATTGGGAATAAAAGAAATCAAAATAAAAATAAAAAACAATCAAAAATGGCCATTGATGGGCCCGGGGGGGTTGGGGAGGCCACCCAGGAGGTCCGAGGACAGGATGCACACCAGAACCCACCTGCATGGATCCTGGGAAGATAAAACACCTCCATGGGCTCATGGCCCACACGGCTACCCTATTGTGGGAGTATCACTGCTGTCGCTATTATCACCCTGTGCAGCTGCATCCGGAGGTGGTTGCACTATGGGAGGCAGCCCACGCAAGGCCCTAGTCTGCTCCTCCATGGCTGCAAGCATGCGGGTGTGGTAGGTCTGGTTCTGGAGGATGAGTGTGCGGAGGTCCCCATGCAACAACTCACGGGATGCCCGGACCTCCGCCCTCGTTGCCTGCATCTCAGCTGAGAGCGTACGGGTGAGACGCTCCAGCTGCTGTTCTGTCCTTTGGTGTGTTGAAGCCTCAAGCTCAACAAGAGTCGTCCTGAGGTGAAGGAGCTCCTGCCTCAGGGCTTCCCTGTGGCCCTGGGACTCAATGGAGATGGCCTCCTGCAGAGTCGCCAGTGCCGCCCGCCTGTCCCTGTTGGACCCCAACATGTCCTCCCTGTGTGACTGGCAGATGGAGTCGGTTGCCTGCTCTAGTCGCTCCATCAGCCTTTCTGGGGGGACAATGGAAGTGGCCACCCTATCCATGGCCTGAGCCATCATCTCGGATGATGCAGCCTGTTGGGTAGCCATACCGTAAATGGATTGCTCCCATGCGGTATTGCCGGGTGGCGTACGGCCACCACGTCGGCGGGCACCACACCTGTCTGGGGCAAGGCGAACTGCGCCTTGCTGTGCCGGCACTGCCTGAGGCTGCAGGACTGCATTCCCCCTCTGATCTGCTGGCCCAGGAACAGGATCAGATGTCGCGGAGTGTGACCCTGCATCCGTAACCACCGAAGGCGTAGCTGCCAACACTGACATCCCCATGGAGGGTACTGACCCTGGTGCAGGTGGGTGAGACAGAACAGAATCCCTCCCTGGAACACTCACCTGCGACGGCACGTAGGTCTCATCCGAATCAACACCTGAGTACAGCTCGGGGGAGGTGCAGCCAGAGACACCCCTTGAGAGCACGACCTGCAGCACTTGTGGGTTCTCCCCCACCACCACACCACGTCCCTCACTGGTGGTTGGTCGGCCCTGGGACACCTCCTGGGTCTGCACCATCTCCACAACCCCAGCAGTATCAGGTGCGTCTTCCCCTGCAAAGACATGAAAACAAAGAAATGGAAACAGGCATTAGCACCATGGCACACATTGAGGGCTGAGAAGCAAGAGAACCAGTACTTGATTGACACATGTCCCACATGACTAAAACCCTCCCATGCATGCACCCTCACTGCGTATGAAGTGCAGGCAAATGGCACACACTGATGACACCAAGATGGAAGATGAACACATTTTCTGCATGCTGCCTGGCAGTGGCATCACACATTGGCCTGTGATTGGCAGGTGAAACACACATGCCATCACACAGATGGCATGTACCATTGCTATTGAGTGAAGATGGAGAGGAGGGCAGCACCTATTCATTCAGTCCAGTTCCCGCATGTAATAGCTTTTCTAATTCTAACAGGTCAGATTTTTCACCTGGAGCTGCCAGTCTGAAATGGTCAAATTGCACAGGGACATGTGTGTACAAATGATATCCAGGTAACAAAGTCACTCCACTTTACCATACCCATGTCAGACATGTGACTAGTGGACAGCGACATGCCTAGTGAAAGTGGTGGAATGGAAACAAACTGACTGAATGAACAGTGAAAAAGAAGCAAATATGTTGTGTCAAGGTGACACTTCAAGGGCAACTGGCGTGCAGTTGTGCTAGATGTCTACTGTTGGCAGAAGGGATACTGCTATGGCCAAATGCAGCTGCGCAGGAAGGATTGCATGAAGCACATGGCTGACCCATACGACTCAGGCGCACACACTCTCACCTGGCACCCGAACAGAAGCCCTCACACACACACCATGCACATGGATGACACACACATGCATGTGCACTCACCGGACAATGCCTCGTAATCAGCCAGATCTCCCACACCTTGGATCTGTTCCTCCGTGACGTAGGTCCCAGCGACTGACTCATGTGGAGTAAGTTCCATGTCTACTACTGGAGACCCACCTCCAGTCACTAGAGTTGCGGCATGACTTGAGGCCAGCTTACTCTTTGCCCTGCGCTTTAGGTCATACCAGCGCTTATAGCAATCATTGGCTGTGCGCCTCACGATTCCAAGGGCACTTACGATGTCCGCAACGGTCTGCCAGTGTGCCTGGCGTTGTGCAGGTGTGGTCTTGGATCCTGCAACAATGACCATCTCGTTGTCATGTCCGGACACATACTCGACAAGTGCATTCAGTTCGTCATCCGTGAAGCTGGGCTTCCTGGACGGGCCGGACTGTGTAGCCGTGTCTGGGGCATCAGCCTGTGCCGGACGAGCACTCTTCCTCTTCCGCTTGGAAGGTGGTGGTGATCCTGAGTGTCCTGCGCCGCTCTGGACACTAGGGGCAGGAGCCCTGGTGGACTCTGTATCAGGAGTGTGGGATTGCACACTCAGCATGGGAGTTGGTGCAGGCATTGGCTCTAGTGTGATGGTGTCAGGGGGAATGTCAGCAGCATGGACTAGGACCGACACTGTCCTGGCTGGGTGTGTGAGGGCTGGGGTGGATGGAGCCGCAGCTGCCCCTGCAGCCTCTCCGCCCTGCCTCCTTGGTGCAGCAGATGACCTTGCTGCCCCAGATCCACGTGGCATGATGGCATCAACGTGCACCAGCGCACGTGTCGTAGCCCTGCTGACCTGGAAGTCAGCCATGGAGTCAGCCAGGTCTGGTGCCACAATGGGCTGGTCCAACAAGGGCTGAGCATGGATGGTGTCAGCCACTTCAGCCTCAACGGGAGGGGAGGAGAGGGGGGGGGGGATGATGGGTGCCCTTGACTGGTCCTCCACACATAGGGGGACAAGCTCGACCCTGCAAGTTACGACCACGTCCCCTACCGGATCCACCACGCCCACCACTTGTGGCTCTTCCACCTTTGCCACCCTTACGGAATCCTCGCCTCCCAGCCATGGCACTGATATTAATGTGCGTATGGGAGTGGCTGTAGACAATTGTCCTGGGCAATTGGGGGTCAAAGGGGTTGGGTACCAGATGGTAATTGTACCCTAGTGCTCTAGCACGGCTGATTGTAACCCCTGGGGAAAGATGACGGGTCACGCAACGCACAGGAGGCCCAAAAAAGGGAGATGACGTGCACGCAACCCCTCCTAGACCACGTGTGCAGAAAGAAAAACCTGCACTACGCTGTGGCACCCAGTAACACAAGAATGAACGTATGCGTGTCACACGCAGCCTAGAATGACCTCTGAAGGGGTAGGCTACACACGGGGCAAGCACAGAAGTTGGATACGTGCGTGACTCACCGTCTGCCAGGTAAAAGAGCGTGAAAAATGAGCGCGTTTGGCTGGCTAAACCCCCGCCAAAAGAAGATGTGTACGCTGTCTGAGAAGACAGGACAACAGTAGAAGGGGACACTGTTTGAGGGAACAGGCCCAGGTAAACCAGTAAAAGAGAAAAAAGAGAAAAAGCTGTCAGAGGTAACAGGGAATACGAACTGGAAACGCCGTGAAGTAAATTGCGTGTGAAACGACAAGAAGTACAGAATTCACCCACTCGCTCTCCACGAAAAGCACGTACAAGGAAATGGTGTTCTACATGTACCTTATATACAGGCCCACACGTACAGCGTCACTTACGCGGCGTGTACGTTCACCAATCACACGCTTTGTCACTCCTGCGTGTAGATCCATTTTCACCAATCACACGCTTTGTCACTTCTGCGTGTAGATCCATTTTCACCAATCACACGCTTTGTCACTTCTGCGTGTAGATCCATTTTCACCAATCACACGCTTTGTCACTTCTACGTGTAGATCCATTTTCACCAATCACACGCTTTGACACTGGGACGTGTCACGCAACAATTTCCTGCACGTGCAGGTGACTATAGGCGCGCATATGCTGTTGACGGGTTTACGCGCTAAGGGCCTTTGCTGACGTGTGGGATTTCACTCCCTATCAGGCTGTCCACGCGTTCACACACGAGAGACCACGCTCCTGGCCAGGAGGCCAAATTACTGCCCCCAGAGCCCTGAGCACGCTCCCACCTGCCATCTGCTGCTGCCTGACTGCCCGCTGGCCACGTGCCCCACAGTGCTGGTGGGTGGGGGTGTTGGGAGACATGGGTGGGGGCCTGGTGGAGGGTGCCCCTGCACTGGTGGGGGTGGTGGGAGACATGGGTGGGGGCCTGGTGGAGGGTGCCCCTGGTGGCGGGGGGGTGGGGGTGGTGGGAGACATGGGTGGGGGCCTGGTGGAGGCTGCCCCTGGTGGCGGGGGGGTGGGGGTGGTGGGAGACATGAGTGGGGGCCTGGTGGAGGGTGCCCCTGGATGGTGGGGGCTGGGGGTGGTGGGAGACATGAGTGGGGGCCTGGTGGAGGCTGCCCCTGGTGGCGGGGGGGGGTGGGGGTGGTGGGAGACATGGGTGGGGGCCTGGTGGAGAGTGCCCCTGGTGGCGGGGGGGTGGGGGTGGTGGGAGACATGGGTGGGGGCCTGGTGGAGGCTGCCCCTGCACTGCTGGGGGTTGGGGGTGGTGGGAGGCATGGGTGGGGGCCTGGTGGAGGCTGCCCCTGCACTGCTGGGGGTTGGGGGTGGTGGGAGGCATGGGTGGGGGCCTGGTGGAGGCTGCCCCTGGTGGCGGGGGGGTGGGGGTGGTGGGAGACATGGGTGGGGGCGTGGTGGAGGCTGCCCCTGCACTGCTGGGGGTTGGGGGTGGTGGGAGGCATGGGTGGGGGCCTGGTGGAGGCTGCCCCTGCACTGCTGGGGGTTGGGGGTGGTGGGAGGCATGGGTGGGGGCCTGGTGGAGGCTGCCCCTGGTGGCGGGAGGGTGGGGGTGGTGGGAGACATGGGTGGGGGCCTGGTGGAGAGTGCCCCTGGTGGCGGGGGGTGGGGGTGGTGGGAGACATGGGTGGGGGCCTGGTGGAGGCTGCCCCTGCACTGCTGGGGGTTGGGGGTGGTGGGAGGCATGGGTGGGGGCCTGGTGGAGGCTGCCCCTGCACTGCTGGGGGTTGGGGGTGGTGGGAGGCATGGGTGGGGGCCTGGTGGAGGCTGCCCCTGGTGGCGGGGGGGTGGGGGTGGTGGGAGACATGGGTGGGGGCGTGGTGGAGGCTGCCCCTGCACTGCTGGGGGTTGGGGGTGGTGGGAGGCATGGGTGGGGGCCTGGTGGAGGCTGCCCCTGCACTGCTGGGGGTTGGGGGTGGTGGGAGGCATGGGTGGGGGCCTGGTGGAGGCTGCCCCTGGTGGCGGGAGGGTGGGGGTGGTGGGAGACATGGGTGGGGGCCTGGTGGAGGCTGCCCCTGGTGGCGGGGGGGTGGGGGTGGTGGGAGACATGGGTGGGGGCCTGGTGGAGGCTGCCCGTGCACTGCTGGGGGTTGGGGGTGGTGGGAGACATGGGTGGGGGCCTGGTGGAGGGTGCCCCTGGTGGCGGGGGGGTGGGGGTGGTGGGAGAAATGGGTGGGGGCCTGGTGGAGGCTGCCCCTGCACTGCTGGGGGTTGGGGGTGGTGGGAGGCATGGGTGGGGGCCTGGTGGAGGCTGCCCCTGCACTGCTGGGGGTTGGGGGTGGTGGGAGGCATGGGTGGGGGCCTGGTGGAGGCTGCCCCTGGTGGCGGGGGGGTGGGGGTGGTGGGAGACATGGGTGGGGGCCTGGTGGAGGCTGCCCCTGCACTGCTGGGGGTTGGGGGTGGTGGGAGGCATGGGTGGGGGCCTGGTGGAGGCTGCCCCTGCACTGCTGGGGGTTGGGGGTGGTGGGAGGCATGGGTGGGGGCCTGGTGGAGGCTGCCCCTGGTGGCGGGAGGGTGGGGGTGGTGGGAGACATGGGTGGGGGCCTGGTGGAGGCTGCCCCTGGTGGCGGGAGGGTGGGGGTGGTGGGAGACATGAGTGGGGGCCTGGTGGAGGCTGCCCCTGCACTGCTGGGGGGTGGGGGTGCAGGGGGACATGAGCAGGTGTGCAGGGTAGTCCCCTGTTTTGTAGGCTGCCTGCAGGGGCCGTGGAGGGTGTACAGGGAACACCTGTGAGGACCCACCCAGCCTAATCGCGTGTGACTTCCCACGCACCCCTGTAATACACGTACCCAGCCAAATCGCGTGTGATGATTCCCACGCACCCCTGTAATACACGTACCCAGCCAAATCGCGTGTGATAATTCCTGCGCACCCCTGTAATACACGTACCTGGCCAAATCGCATCCCTGTAATACACGTACCCAGCCGAATCGCGTGTAAAACTTCCTGTGTACCCCTGTATTACACGTACACAGCCAAATCGCATGTGATAATTCCCGCGTACCCCTGTGATACAAGTGCCCTGGTTAATCGCGTGTGAAACTTCCCGCCTACCCCTGTAATACACGTACCCTGGCCAATCTCGTGTTAAACTTCCCGCGTACCCCTGTAATACACGTACCCTGGCTGATCGCATGTAAAACTTCCCGCATACCCCTGTAATTCACGTACCCTGGCCAATCGCGTGTTAAACTTCCCGCGTACCCCTGTAATACACGTACCCTGGCTAATCGCGTGTTAAACTTCCCGCGTACCCCTGTAATACACGTACCCTGGCTAATCGCATGTTAAACTTCCCACATACCCCTGTAATACACGTACCCTGGCCAATCGCGTGTTAAACTTCCCGCGTACCCCTGTAATACACGTACCCTGGCTAATCGCGTGTTAAACTTCCCGCGTACCCCTGTAATACACGTACCCTGGCTAATCGCATGTTAAACTTCCCGCATACCCCTGTAATACACGTACCCTGGCCAATCGCGTGTTAAACTTCCCGCGTACCCCTGTAATACACGTACCCTGGCTAATCGCGTGTTAAACTTCCCGCATACCCCTGTAATACACGTACCCTGGCCAATCGCGTGTTAAACTTCCCGCGTACCCCTGTACTACACGTACCCTGGCTAATCACGTGTTAAACTTCCCGCGTACCCCTGTAATACACGTACCCTGGCTAATCGCATGTTAAACTTCCCGCATACCCCTGTAATACACGTACCCTGGCTAATCGCGTGTTAAACTTCCCGCGTACCCCTGTAATACACGTACCCTGGCTAATCGCATGTTAAACTTCCCGCATACCCCTGTAATACACGTACCCTGGCTAATCGCGTGTTATACTTCCCGCGTACCCCTGTAATACACGTACCCTGGCTAATCGCGTGTATAACTTCACGCGTACCCCTGATATGCACGTTACCCGCTTTGCGTTCCTTGTTTGGCAGCCCTGTAAACTGGTCCAGGGTTAGCGCAGCCCTTTGCGATGATTTAGCGATTTTGATGGCTTTTCCTTGCGCGAGGGCGTTCTTGGGGGCGTTACTGGCGCTGCTGCAGGGTCGCTGCGATACTCTGCGCCACGGCTGGTTTGGGAGCCTAAAATCCATGAATACGCTGTGCGCGGAAATCGGTTTTAGCGCACGTGCCTGGCGCAGTCAATCGCACGCGGACACTCTGCGCCAGCCGCTTGCGACACTTTTCTGCGAAATTCTATGAATTACCCTGTTGGTTGTTCCGTCTTGCACATGCTTTCTACATCTTTGATTGTTCAATACTTGGCACTTGCAAATGTTTACTCCTTTACTTAATCTACTAGAAACATGTTGTGCGTATGTAGCTTATCCTCTTTGGGACTCCTCCTGTACTTTCAGCTGCATCGTGTTGCGGCATCCTTGATCCCAAGCCAAGCAGATATTCTTTGTTCCTTTCACAAAGCTGTTTTCCAGCACGTTTCAGCTTCTGTAACCTTGGTCTCTCTCCTTCAGGCTTCTTAGCTTACTATTATACGAAATCGACGTCCATGGCTGCTTTCCCGGTGTTATTTTTTCTACTGCAGCAAGCTTCTATGTTTCTCATCTACCTTGCGTTTCTGTGTATGTACATCTACTGCATCTCTTATTTATCTTCTCAGTGTATATGATTCTGATTTCTTTGTATTTGCATAAATGTTTAGTTCTCTTACTTTATCACATCTTCAATATTTAAGTATTTGCATATTGTTTCAGTGTGTCCTTCTATCTTCTGTTCATGACATCACTTTGCACTTATCAGATTTCACTTCTATGTTCAATGGTGTATGCAGACATCCTTCTACCACATTAGTGTGAGGGTACATTAAATACGGTTGACTGAGTGAATAGTGGCTCTCATATCTTTGATGCCATATTGGGATGATACCTGGAGTCGTGCATAGTGATTTTGTTGTTCTTCCAATATGACAGAGGTGAGGAGGCGGGCACTAGAGATGACTTGTACATCTGCTTCTCTACAGAATCTTCATCTTAGGGGGATATTTTCAGGCAATTGTCACAGAATCTGTCAGGGAGCACAGTGGTTTTAAACTGTCTATGATAGATCAGTGTAGTTAAAAACTTATCTTGAAAGATTGAATCAGATCGAGCAAAGGAGTGATAACAATGTTCAACAATAATGGAGACACAGTGGAGCACTGCGGGGCCCTGCAATTTAGAGAAATCTCATGGCAGGTGGGATATGAACCACGTGGGATTTATTACACAGGAAAGACTTAAATGAGCTATGATCTGTCACATTCAGTCCCAGATTATTTAGTAAGGAATGGAGAATTGAGAGACTGGTGTTGTCAAAGCTGCATGATAGGTCCAAAAAAATCAAGGCCCTGACACTGCCAAAATCAACCTCCAATCGTAGGTCATCCAAGACAGTGGTGAAAACAGATTCTGTCCCATGCAAGGGATGAAAGGCATATTGTCCATTAACAAAGTACTGTAGTAGCAAAACTACTGCACTCTCAAGCAGTTTGACCTTATAAGAAATGTGCGAGAAAGGCCTAAAATTGACTGGATCTACTGGATTTGCATGCAATTTTTGAAACAAAGGCATAACAAGAGCAAATTTAAACTTTTCCAGTGGAATTCCAAAGGACCGTGAGAGGAATGGATGCTAGATCTTTGGAAATGTTAGGGGGACAAATGTCCACCAGAAAGCCTGAACATTTACTAGTTAAGCTCGATCTTGAAAAGTCTGCGGGAGAGAATGTCAAAAGAGGCTAACATGCCATTCATAGGCCAATGTTTCAAGACATATTTAGCTCACAGATCAGTGCTGGTCATGTAAGATAATCTTTTAGGCTTCACTTTGTTGTTTTGTTCTTGAAAACATTGATATTAATCTCAGACTTTCCAAGAGATGAAGTAATGTCCTTTGTTGGTTTAATAGGGACATGATATTCTCTGGTTAATTTATATGAATACTTTAGAGGCAACTGAACGCAGAGGCTGTTCTTGATAATTCAATTTTTTTACCTTGAAAGTTTGATTTTTGTGAGACTGCAGAAATCACAGCAATTCTAGTTTAGCAGGGAGAGTAGGGAGTATGTAATTCTCTCTACAGCACTTTTTTTCTGCTGTTTTAACACTTGGCATTAGGGTGTAAACAATCCCTTCCTATTGATCATTCAGTCTGTTTTAGCCAATCATGTTAGGATAGCAACAAAGAATTGCTCGGTTACATGAAGAGAAAGGTAACACAGCTAACATCTTCACTGTTACTTATTGTTAAAATGTCTTTGTTTCACGTCGGGCCTGTTTAGATCATAATTTACAATAATACATTGGAACATATAGAAGGTCTCTAATTGTCTTGGTAATTTTAGTTGGGCGATTCAGTGAAAAAAGCAATCCTGAGTGGTCAGACCACATCAAGAGAAGTAGTGGGGAGTAAGCGGAATCATTCTTGGAACAAAAAACAAGATCCAAAGTGTGGCCAGCTCGATCCACTGATCATTTCAGAAAAGTTCAAATCATTAAGATTAATCCGGAGATTCGTAGTCTTCGCACAATTACTATTACCAATTTTTATACTGAATTGAAGATGATATCAAATCAGCTGCTACATTTGCTCAATGAAAAAAAAGGATGCATCATTCCGTGGATGGCGGTATACAGGTAAGAAGTCAAATGTTATTTCTTCGCAGATGGAGAGTGTGACCAGCATAGTTTTACATGTCGGCAGGGGTTTGAAATTCAATTTAGTTACCAAGATAGGTGAGACAAAGATAACTAGCCCACCCACGTGGCCAGGTCAATCTGTTGACTGTAACCAGTTTGTAACCGGGTGTGACCAAGTCCTGTTCAATTGATGGCATCTTTCCACCAAGGTTCGGTTATAAAAACAAATTTCAATGCCATGTTCGGAAATAAAGTAATGTATCTCATATCTATGTTTCACGGCTCAGGTGAATTAAGGTTAAATTAAAAGGAATATTTAAAGGGGAAAATATATTGCTAAAAGAACACTATTTTAGAAGTTGTGATGTGGGACGGGTTATAAAGATATAATTCTGAAAGAAAGTTAATCATGCTCCAACAACTCCACTGCTATTCCAGATCATATGTAATTCAGAAAAAGGGAAGCAAATCCTCTTCAGTTTACCTTTCTGTAGATCCATATAATTTTTTTACCTGCTTTTGGCCAGTTCGCAGATGGGAACAGACAAGTTTGCTGTGCAAAAGGACTATATTGTGGTAAATAGATCAAATCGGCAGAGCACAAATCTAAAATTGCTGCAGAGGTTGAGAAAATAAATAGAAGGACTTATTCTATTTATAGCCCAAAACAATGATGGGTGCCAAGTGTAGAGATAAAAGAAAGACCTCATTTATTTCAATTCTCAATGTGCTTTACCAACTAAAACTCTCTCATTAGTGGTGATACAGCACAAAACATTTGTTTCACGTATAGGCAAAAAATGGCAATGCTAAGCCTGAATTATCAAATTGAAAGGACTGCAAGCACTGCAAACATAATAAAACGAGATGTGTAAACCTTAGTCAAGTATACCTTTAGATCTCCTGTGATAGCATTACCAAAGCAGTGTGTTCTCAATAGTGCTGTGTGTTGCAAAGCTACATGGGTGGAGCCTGAATCTAAGATGGCCAGCGAGGGTGAATATAGAAACACTTATTATTTTTGTAATCTAAAACAATGATGGCTGCCAAGTTTAGAAATCAAAGATCTTTCTAGTATAGGCACTTAATAGCAGTGCTAAGCCTGAATCGGCAATAAATTGCACTGCTAAGCCTGAATGGTCGAATCAAAATGAATACAGGCACTGAAAAACAGGAACACAATAAAAAGAGATGTCTAACTATTAGTCAAAATCAGCTTTTGCTCTCCGGTGATAGCATTATCAGAATTAGTGTGTACTCAATAGAGCTGCTCAGACGATGTCATGGTGAATGGATAAATGAGTAAACCTTAAATCTAAGATGGCTGCCAAAGGTGTATAAAATGATGGTTTCCAAGTGTGGAAATAAATGAAAAATCTCCCTTTCTTCTATTCACAATGAACTATTTTGAGCATAACCCTCACCACTGCCGGTGGTGCATATAGCACAATAAAATGACAGGTAATTAGGCAATACATTGGTTTCATTTATAAGCCAATGATTGCAATGCTAAGTCTCAAAGACCAAATCAACAGAAATACAGTCATTAAAAACAGAAAATGCCACAATACAAATAGATATTTGAACATTAGTCAATTCAGCTTCAGATCTCCTTTAATATTATTACCAGAGTAGCATGCTTTCAATAGGGCTGTGTGCTTGGACCATGTTGTATTAAATAGATCACATGGATGGAGACTGAACAGAAGATTGCTACCAAGGGTGACAATGCAATAAAGACTATTTTTACAGGCCAAACAAAAGGGGGCTGCCAAGTGTAGAAATATCTTTTTCATCAATTCTATGTGTGCTTTATTGACCAAACCCCCCAGAACCCCCCCCAGGCTCCAGTGGTGTGAATAACTGTTATGCTTGAACTAAAATGGCGCTGGTGCGCAGTGTATTCTGGGAGTCCTCGGAGCCATGATGGGTATTTACTTCATGCCGCAGTGAAAAGCTGCACACATTTTGCTGAGCGTTAGATTCACGGTGCTGAGAAAAACATGCTTTCCAAACCTGGTATGCGATCAAGGACATTTCTGCTGGGAAATCTAACTTTGTTATGGTTTGCTACTGTTCTCCGTGGAGCGTGTTTTTAGAGAAGGGAGGCACTCTGCTTCTTGGCGGTAGCTCTCGATTGACCCAGCTGGCAACCGACGGCTGCTCATCAACTGCACAAGTGCAATTTCCAGAAGGTTCAATAATTGACTCCCCTTTGTGGAGTGTGTATGTATTCGGAAACCCAGAGGTGGTCAGGTGAGACTTCAGCCGGAGAAGGACGCTTATCTGGCACTCCTGTGAGCTGCGGTGCTCTCGGCCTGGCTGTTCCCGGGGTCTTCCAGCCGCTTCTGGGCGAGATGAGGAATCCTGTTACGCTCACGGTCATGTATTTACTTTTGAATTCTTTGCTTCTTCTGTGATTTATGTCCATATTATTTTTGTGAGTTATTTCTATGTACTTCTAAGCTTTGAATAAATAGCCGTATAAGAGCTGATTATCTTCTAAGAGTGTGTGGCTGTGAGTTATTGCACCTGTCTGAGTTCAAAGTATTTGCTCTGTAATTGCATTGGTGATTTATGTTCTTTTTTCCGTGCACTTTGGGGAGAGCAATACATTTTTGGCGTCACAAACAGGATACTTGTGATGAGTTGTTCCGAGTATTCAAGAATCTGTTGAAACGTAGATGGGATTTGGTTGTCTTGTAAGTGAAGTTTTTGAGTAGTGAAGTTTTTTTTTCGTTTGCCGGTGTGTGAGTGTCTGTGGGAGTGATTGCAGCGTGGAGAGAAAAAAAATATATATATAGATACAACAAGGTTTTGTTTTGTTTGCGATAATGAGTAGTTTGTTCAGGAAGAAGAGCGTTACCAATGGCGGTGACTGTTCTGATGTTGTTATTCCAGGCTGGACTAAGAGTCCATATGATAAGTTGGCCCAGGCGTCGGCATGTGGTGCAGGTCTAAGTGAAACATGGGATCAAGGATTGGGAGATGCCGATCCGGCTGATGTAATGGCATGCTTGCAACAAGTTCCAGTAGAACGTGGCAAAGAATGTGCGGCATTAGGTAGGCGAGGTTGGGTTCTTTTGCATGCTTATAGGAAAATACATCAAATGAAGGTGGAAATGCAAAATGAGGTTTTGCGATTAGAGAGAGAGCTAGCTGCAGAACGGCAGGCTGCGTTAATGCAGCAGATTCAAATGAAACTGTTTAAAGATAAGGCCAACACATATCAGGCGGTGGCTGAGAGGGCAGCAGTCAGAGTAGCCCGGTATAAGTATAGGAAAAGACAGGGAGGGGTCAACAAAAGAAAGGTGGCAACTGTAATCGCTACCGCTGGCGTGGACTGGGATCCGGATAAGTGGGATGGTGATATTTTTGATTTGACCAGTCTAGAAAGTAGTTCCGCAAATGAGTCTGACCCCAAAATGGAAGTGAAACAGAAAACAGTGGCGGCTAAGCCTGTTAGAAGACGGCGAGCCGAACCCCACCCGCAGAATCCTGCCAGCGGAATGGTGGATTTAACCACGCTGGAGGATTACACACAACAGGAGGTTGGGGAAATTATTACCCGTTTGAGGCAAAAATCAGGGGAAGCTTTATTGACATGGATGGTGAGATTACTAGATGGGGGTGCTGCAGGATTGTTGGTAGATTCTACGGATTCACAGCGTTTTTTGCCCCAGTCAATTGACACCAATGTACAGGAGGTCTTAAGGGCAGGACCGCCCCCTTATGCAAATGGTCAAGATACTCAGGTGTCTTTGTTGCACCTGGTAGCCCAAGCATGTAACCGTAAATACCCCATTACCATAGATTGGCCCAGTGAAGAAACGAAGTGGTATACATTGAGAGAAGCAATTCAAAAAGTCAGGGAGCATGCTATGAAAGAGGTGATTAACATAGATGCTCCTGATCACATGGGAGCCGTGCCGCTCTCAGTTTCAACTCGAAATATGGCGATTAGAACCGCGCCACCCGCATACAAAAGTGTCATTATGACTTTGCTCGTAGGTATGACGGGCAAGGCTACTGATGAGGTAGCAGATGCCATTCGGCAACTTGCAGATTTAGGGGAGTGGGATAAGAGCGATAACAAGCCACGGAAGAGAGAGGGGCATAGTGAGAGAAGAACCGAAGGCAGGCGGCAAGATAGCAGAGACTCCCGAGTGTCCTGAAAAGACATGTTTTTGGCTTTGTTAAAAGATGGTGTGCCACACGAAGAAATTGATGGCATTGAAACCAGAGTAATGTATGAATTACACAAAAAACGAGGACTTGCAGCCAAAGAGTGCTATAAACAGGTGAAGAAACAGGTAGTTACCACGCCGCAGAGGGACACCTCACCTTCTGCTCCAACTGCGGAAGAACAAGACGAAGGGTCTATGGGGACACCTTCCCCGTACCAGCCAACATACGCTGATTTGAGAAAGGTAGGGAGTGCGATGTTAGAGGCGGAGTCGAGTCACACTCATTCGAAGTTTGACTAGGGCTTCGACCAAGCTCTGCAGCGTCTGCCCGCATTAAAGTGGATAGGTGGCCTCGTGTTGATGTTAAGATTTTGTGGGGGCCAGGAAATACACAAGGAGTGCGAGCATTGATAGACACCGGGGCGGAGGACTCTTTGATTCATGGTAATCCAACATGATTTAAAGGCAAACAGTTTACTATTACAGGTTTAGGGGGAAAGGAGACCCCTGCAGTACAAACGAAAGTGGAGAGGAAAATAGGCAATTTGAATAGGCAGAAATACCAAGTGTTGATTGTCCCGATACCTGAATATATAATTGGCTTTGACATTTTGGAAGGGTTAACCTTGGGACTTGGCGGTAAAACGTACCAGTTTGGGGTGAGTGCATTGATCCATTACCGTAGGCAAATTGAAGATGCCCCCAGTGCAAGTGCCAGTGGCAACCAAGCGGGTAGCAATGAAACAATATCGCATTCCTGGGGGGCACAAGGAAATTTCAGACACCATCAAAGAGTATGTCGAGGCGGGTGTATTACGCCTTATTACCACCTCATGGAACAATCCTCTCTGGCCTATTAAAAAGGGCGATGGGTCGTGGAGGATGACAGTGGATTACAGGGAGTTGAATAAACACACTCCTCCCTTAGTGCCCGCAGTCCCAGATGCCATTACCTTGATTGAAAATGTCCAAAAGTTTGAGGGTATTTGGTATGCAGTGATCGATTTAGCCAATGCATTTTTCTCCGTGCCAATTGCTGAAGAGTGTCAAGAACAGTTTGCATTTTCGTGGAGTGGACGTCAGTACACTTTCACGAGGCTACCTATGGGGTACATACACAGCCCGACTATCTGTCAGCGGCTGGTGGCAGAGCACTTCGCCAAGATACTGTGTAAACCTGACATACAAATCTCTCATTACATTGATGATATTTTGATCCAGGGCAAGGATGAGCACAGTGTGCAAAGCCAGTTAGATATCATTATGGAAGGATTGAAGAAGGAAGGGTGGGAGATTAACCCGAGTAAAATTCAAGGTCCAGCTGAAACAGTGATATTCCTAGGGATTCAGTGGCATCATGGGCACCGAGAAATGGTGCCAAAAGCCCGACAGAAAATACTTGAATTCACCACTCAAATGAACAAAAAGCAAGCTCAGCAGTTTATAGGGCTGTTTGGGTTTTGGAGACAGCACATTCCCCATTTAGGGCAGATATTGGCCCCCCTCTACAAGGTGACACGAAAGAAATATGAGTTTCAGTGGGGGGAGGAGCAGCAGAAAGCCTTTGAGATGGCGAAAAACACCGTGCAGCAGGTGCTTGATTTGTGGCCATTGAAGGAAGGTGAAGTGGAATTAAATGCGTCTGTACAAGATAATTATGCTAACTGGAGTGTGTGGCAGAAACAAGACAGGAAACGTGTGCCATTGGGATTTTGGAGTCGTAAGTTGCCCGACAGTGGTAACTTATACACTCCGTTTGAGAAGCAATTGCTGGCGTGTTATTGGGCTCATGTTGATACCGAGCAGATGACAATGGGCCACGATGTATTCATGAGACCAGAAATACCAATCATGCAATGGGTACTGAGCTCTCCTAAAACACATAGGATAGGACATGCTCAAGAAGCTAGCATAATTAAGTGGAAATGGTATATTCAAGACAGAGCCAAATCAGGAAAGGGTGGAGTGGCAAAATTACATGAGCAAGTAGCCAACATACCGCCCTCGGATTACATACCACCGGAAGTGCCTGAAAAACGTGAGTCTCACGTGAAATGGGGAGTACCTTACAGCGATTTGACCGTGGAACAAACAGGGCATGCTTGGTTCACGGATGGTTCAGCTCGATATGTGGGATCTGAGCGGTACTGGAAAGCAGTGTCGTACAATCCCAAAACAAAAAAGATGTTGACAACGACAGGAAAAGGGAAGAGCAGTCCGTTTGCGGAGCTTTACGCTGTTTACCAAGCATTGAAACAAGAGACCCCTGGTCAATGTTATGTGTACACAGATTCATGGTCAGTGGCGAATGGATTGGCAGTGTGGTTGCCGACTTGGCACAAGAATGGGTGGAAGATTCATTCAAAAAAGTTGTGGGGAAAAGAACTGTGGCAAGATATTGCAGAAATGTTATTACAAAGTGATGTCACTGTTTATCATGTGAACGCGCATTGTGCCACAGACTCATTAGAAGGTTGGTTTAATTCTGTTGCAGACGAACACACCAAGATTTCATCTGTGGATGCAGAGGCTCAGAAAGACGATTTGGAGGGTTTGGCCAAATGGGCCCATCAGAAATGTGGGCACCTTGGAGAAAAGGCTTTTATCAGGTGGGCACAAGCTCGAGGAATAAGTTTTCCTTTAGAAGTAGTGAAAACAATCATTTTGCAATGTCCCGTGTGCCAACACCAACTGCATAGACCTATCCCTCAAATTGTTCGAGGTACATTGAGAAGAGGAAAATCACCAGGTCAAATTTGGCAGATTGATTATATCGGTCCCATGCCAATCAGTAGAGGTTGTCAGTATGCATGCACTATTGTGGATACATACTCAGGATATTTGATGGTTTTGCCGTGCAAACGTGCAACACAACTGAACACCATCAGGTTGTAAGATCAGATCATACTACATTATGGAGTGCCTTTGCAGATTCAAAGTGACAATGGGTCACATTTCAAAGGCAAATTAATCCAGGAGTTTTGTCAGGAAAAGAGCATTGAGTGGCTGTACCACGTGCCATATTACCCAGCTGCTTCAGGGTTAATTGAGCGAATTAATGGGTTATTGAAAGAACAGTTGCGCAAATCTGGAGACGGCAGTTTGGCAGGCTGGCGTGATCGTGTGTTTGATGCAGTGCAAGTATTAAACAATAGACCTATGTATGAACATGAAACTCCTTTGATGCGATTAATGACTCCTACTTTACAGGTTCAACCCAATTCAGTCAGAGAAACACTATTGTACTGGGAAATTACTCCAGGTTCTTTAGCTCCCTATCAAGCAACTCCAGAGTCAGCAGGGGTAGACCTGCATTCCCATGAAGAAATCAGATTAGACCCAAGAGGAATAGTTGTAATTGAAACATGGATTGTAGTACAGATTCCCCCAGATCATATGGGATGGATTGCCCCTAGATCTGGCCTAGCATTGAAGGGAGTTCAAGTGTTGGGAGGGGTAATTGATGCGGATTACCAAGGTGAGATTAAAGTCATCCTAATGAATAGTGGGGACCAACTGTTATCAATCCACAAGGGTGATCGAGTGGCCCAATTGATAATTATTCCCATTAAATTGTCCATGATTAAGAAGGGGGAGCCTGCTACAGTGTTAACTACCCGTGGGGACCGCGGTTTTGGCTCTTCAGACAGTATGTACCGGGTGCAAAGGTGTGGGTGGAAAAGCCTAGTGGCCCACCAGTGCCCGCAGATGTCATTGCATCAGGAAAAGATCAAGTGGTTTTAGTTATGGAGCCTGGTAGAAAGAAATAGCAATATGTACCCGCAGACAAATGTTACCTGAGAGCGTGATGTGCAACACTGATATCTCTTTTCTGGGTTTGCCTTGTAGATCCTGTGTCTGGCTGGTGTAATTGTGGTACTAAATGGACTTCATTTGGGAGAGTTAAACAGCCTGCTGCTACCAACGAAAAATGTTACATCTGTGCCAGTGATCAAGGGGATACTGATAGTGATGAATACTGTTGTCCCAAAGCAGCCTTATGCCGAAAAGCCAGCCAGACCGAAGACATGGATTCGTGAAATGCAGCAAACACATCAGGAGCAAGTGAAAACAACCTTGATGCCAGTCATGCAAGATGCACTTTCAGGAAGGCGAAAACATTCTCCTATGATCACCCAAGCGGAGAGTATGTGGATATATCTGGCACAGCAAGTACTGAACATATCACACTTTTGTCTTACTGATGTGCCTAATGCTGAAGCTTTATTGACTATCTGTTTAGTAGCGGTGCCGACGCCTGTTCCGGTTTAAAAGCATATCTTCGGCGTCACACACAATGATTCTTTGGTTCAAGACTCAGATATTAGCAATCTTTTTCAGTTTACAAATATTGTAGGTTCTGCCAAGAGACTGATCGTAAATGGAGAAATTTGACACTTGTTATTACTTATAATATAACCCAAGGTGATGTGTTATTTTATGACCTGCGATGCACAAGAAATTGGCAAATGCCGACAAATCGACTCAACCAAACACCATAATCATACAATGTTTGAGAGACGACTATGTTAGCGAGTGCCACGCAAATGCACCAGTGTAAATGATACTATGTCTTGTAATCATACAGTAATAGACGCCAGTCATTTGAATCATGTGAAACTTCCAACAGGATGGCTCTTTTCATGTGGTAACATTACATACACTTATATTCCAGCTAACATTTCTGGAGGTCCATGTGCTTTTAGTCGATTAGGACTAATGATGTTTCCTTTACACCCAGCGATAACTCGAGGTAAAAGGTCAACTTTCGAATCTGTAGGTCTGTCTCCTGATTGTGATTCACATGTACACTTGTTATCAGAAGCTGAGGTTCTAGCATTAACCTTTTCATTAGTGGGAGTTTGGGGTTTAGCTGCTGGAGGTTACAAATCTTTGATGAAACTAGCATGTTTAGTAGTCAAAAGCCTTAATCATACTTCTCAGGCATTAGAAGAATTACTCCTTGATAGTCAAGTTATTAGAAAAGCAACTTTGCAGAACAGAGTTGCAGTTGATCATCTATTGCTAAAGCAAAATTTAGGGTGTAACGCATTTGAAGGTATGTGTTGTTTCAATTTAAGTGACCATTCACGATCTATTGAAAGTCATATTCGAGGTTTGAGGGATCTCATTTCTCAAGTGTCTCAAGATCGTACTGGGAATTGGTGGGATTGGTTATTTTCATGGATACCTGATATTGGGGGTACACCACGTTACGCTTTTGCTTGTATTTTCATTATATTGTCTATCATAATTGCTTGTTGTTGCATTCAATGTATTCCCAATTTAGCTTTAATGTTTCATAGGTTTCAGAGACCGGTTCCTGTGCCACCGGGCTATGGAAGGTAAATATCCAAGGGTGGAACTGTTATGCTTGAACTAAAATGGCGCCGGTGCGCAATGCATTCTGGGAGCGCTCGGAGCCATGATGGATATTTACTTCATGCCGCAGTGAAAAGCTGCACACATTTTGCTGAGTGTTAGATTCACGGTGCTGAGAAAAACATGCTTTCCAAACCTGGTATGCGGTCAAGGACATTTCTGCTGGGAAAGCTAACTTTGTTATGGTTTGCTACTGTTCTCCGTGGAGCGTGTTTTTAGAGAAGGGAGGCACATAGCTTCTTGGGGGTAGCTCTCGATTGACCCAGCTGGCAACCGATGGCTGCTCATCAACTGCGCAAGTGCAATTTCCAGAAGTTTCGAGAATTGACTCCCCTTTGTGGAGTGTGTATATATGTGGAAACCCGGAGGTGGTCAGGTGAGACTTCAGCCAGAGAAGGATGCTTACGTCCGGCACTCCTATGAGCTGTGGTGCTCTCGGCCTGGCTGTTCCCAGGGTCTTCCAGCCGCTTCTGGGCGAGATGAGGAATCCTGTTATGCTCACAGTGATGTATTTCCTTTTGAATTCTTTGCTTCTTCTGTGATTTATGTCCATATTATTTTTGTGAGTTATTTCTATGTACTTCTAAGCTTTGAATAAATAGCCGTATAAGAGCTGATAATCTTCTAAGAGCGTGTGGCTGTGAGTTATTGCATCTGTCTGAGTTCAAAGTATTTGCTCTGTAATTGCATTGGTGAGTTATGTTCTTTTTTCTGTGCACTTTGGGGAGAGCAATACAATAGCACAATAGAATGGTAGGCCATACATGTGTTTAAAGTATAAGCAAAAGATTGCAATGCTTTCCCGAACCTTAGTAGGTGATGTTAAGTGGCAGAACTATGCAACTACTATGCAGCAGAGGTGGCTCTGGTTAGGATCTGTTCTTCCTGCACAGTTAGAGACCATCACTATACTCTGTGATAGACTAATACAAATATTGTTTTCTTATATATCATTATGGATTCCTGTGGCTTGTGAGCACTACAATAAACAGGTGTTATCACCTAATTTGATGGTGCTCAATTTATAAAACACGGACGGATGAAGTTTAAGTAAGCCCTGATGCTGGATTCAAAACTTGGGACATTCAGGCTGGCCACATGTGAGATGCAATCATCAAACTCGTGACCTATCCACCCATGCTGAAGTGCAGGAGCATACATTTGTGAGAACGTGGAAAGGACTCAAGGAAGATGGTTCCACCTCCCCAATCTTTCCACTCAACCATGGCGTTCCCCAAGGTTCTGTCCTTGGCCCCTTTCTCTTTTCGTTGTATACTTCCCTCATGTCTCCTTTAATCTCCTCCTTTGATGTCTCACATCATTTCTATGCTGATGATACCCAGCTCTTCCTCTCTTTCTCCTCCTTCTCTCCTGACATCCACCATAAACTCTCTTCGCGCTTCTCTGCTATTAAATCTTGGATGTCCTCTCACTTCCTTACTCTCAACGCAGATAAAACTGAACTCCTTTTCTTCCCTGCCAACACTCTTCCTCCTCTCTCCCCTCCTCCTTGCATTCTTTTTCCTAATTCCCAACTCCACTTCTCGCCTCATGCCCGTAACCTGGGTCTGCACATTGACACCAACCTCTCTCTTTCTCATCACATTTCCCTCACTGCCAGATCTTGCAGTTTCCACCTCTACAACATACACAAAATTCATCCTTTCCTAACCTTCCAAGCTACTAAACTCCGCACCTCCTCCCTCCTCTTCTCCAGACTTTTCTACTGCTCTACTCTTCTCTTTGGACTCCCCTCCTCTCATCTCTCCCCCCTCAAATCTGTCTACCACTCTGCCATTCGCTCCCTCTGCCTCCTCTCCCCTCACGACTCCATCTCCTATTCTCTTAACTCACTAGGCTGGCTCCCATTCCACTCCTAGCTCAAATTTAACTTTCTCTGCCTAGTCTTCAAAGCCCTCTATGGTCTTACCCCTCTGTACCTCTCCTCCCTTCTCTCTTTCTATTCTCCTTCTCGTTCTCTCCATCAACTTGGGCCTTTCTTCCCTAGCGGGTTATATTCTCTCTGGTGTGAGAGTTCAGGGGCGTGCCTTCAACTGGTGACCCCAACGTGATCCCAGTACCCCCATATTTGTGGAGGCTTTCAGACCACTTCTCCAGAAGGAGCTGCACCCACCTACAGTGACCGGTCGTGAAAGAACATGTGTTCCCAGTGGTTTAGCAGGAGCCATTTTAAGATATGTCCTCTCTGGTCTTTGAAGCAGGGCGCGGCTCCGAGGAGAGTACTGGCCGGGTTTGGAACCCTGCATCGGAGGAGTTCGGGTGAGTACGCATATGCAGTAGACTCTCATAAGCGATAACAAGTAGGGGACAGATGCATGGGGAAGTGTGAGAGATGTGAACACGTGAAGAGCAAGGTCATTGATGTGATGTGGGTGTGGTTTGTGTTATTTCTTATTGGTGTTTGTATTGTAAAGAGATTATTTTGGTAAGGCATTATAAGGTGAGGCAAAGGCAGGCAGGGAGCTCCTCCTCAGAGAGGAGGGAAGGTGGTACCAAAATAAAATATATTCTTTAAAAGGTGGAATAAGGAAATAAAAGTAGTGGTCCTGTGTAAATAGTGGGCCTGGAACAAGAAGTGGTTGTTATTTTAGTTTATTGTATTTGTGTTTTTATTGGATGAGGAACCGGCTCTAGGACGGGCATCGATTGTGTGTGTCGCGGTGTGGTGTGACATTGGATGGTTGTGTGAAGTAGTGTGTGTGCGTGTGGGAGAGGGACAGAGAAGGTTGGAGGTTGGCTTTCCTTCTTTTGTTACAAGCAGCGGCACTATGCCCAGTGCATTAGCAAGGCATTGTGGGGCTAGTAAGACAGAGAGCACTAGCATGGGGGAGGAACACTAATAGAGTATATGTATAAGGCCCTGCCACTGTATCGTGACAGAGTGGAGAAATACCATAAGCAGTGGATCGCGGAGATGAGATGAGCGGGGGATGCCCTGCCCATGGCCAGAGCAGGGCTCCAATAATAAGAGCACCTTGGAACATATGTCCACATTATTAGTAGCTAAGTATAAGTTGAAACAGCTACAGAAGAGAAGGGACATTTTAGACCTCTGGCAAATAATTGAGGATACAGAGGACCAAGGGGATGGAGTGGAAGCACAGATACAGAAAGATGGACGGTGCAGGAAGGGAGAAGAGGGTGGGGCACCAGAGGAGCACGGGGGATTATCTCCCTTGACAGCGTATCCCACAGACGGGTACACACATCCAACCTATGTGCCCATCATGGTAGGGACCCTTCAGCATTAGCAACACCACAGGCTACCGCTCCCTACCCCCATATGCACACCTGCCTGAAGTACCAGCATCCATGGGAGTCCGATCGAGAGAGTGCGAAGAAAGTTTGACAGAGTTGCTAGCAGAGCTGAACAGGATGAAGGCATCTTCAAGAGAAGTGACGGATATAGGACTGTCCGAACAAAGATTGGGAGGATGGAGATCTGGGGAGTTGCTGCTCAGGATGGATAATGAAGGAATAAGAAGCATATGTGTTGAGAAGGCGGGAAGCAAGGGGGAGTGGACACTCTTTGGACAGGAGAATACAGTATTGGGAAACTATTAAAGGGACGACAATAATAGCACGTTTGATGAGGGACAGGGTGAAGAAGAAGGAAGGGGTGAAAAGGCGACTGAGAGTACCCCCCGCCCACCCCCAAGTTGAAGGCTTGTGGGTGGGGGCAGGTTGGGGAATAGAACCGGCAGAATGGAGTTAGTAAAGAGAAGGGGAGTTATGAAGAAGGGTGTGGAAAGTGGGGCAAAGATGCAAATGCCCCTCATGCACAAGAGGGCAGGGAGGACACAATATGTGCCCTGGCCTCAGATGAATAAAAATAACTTGATTAAGGCTCTCGCACAGCTCATAGTAGGGGTGAATAAGCGGATATATGAGTTTGAAAAGCAAACACCAGGGTAGTAGGTGATATAAAGAGCTTGATGGTAACTACAATTGGGGACAAGGCGGGGATATGTGGGTGAAAGCTGGGTATCCGGGAATTACCCTGGGGGACAATGCATATGATGGAGTGTCAGTCAATGGAATTAGAGCACATGGGTGGGATGTGCTACGAAGGGCTTTCCCAGATACCCCCTATTTAGAGTCCCTGATGCAGTGTACAAAGGATGATGATGAAGACCCAGCTAAATTCATTCTTAAATTACAAGAGATGTGGAGAGCTGAAACAGGAGGACCGTGGGGTCGTTCAATACCATTATTCTATTTTATTGTAAAGAGGGGCTTGCCAAAAGAGGTGCAGAAGGCATTAAATAAGATTGTGGTTATCATAGCAAAGGGGTGGCCAGAGATCCAGAGTATAATAGTGCACCATTGTAAAATAATATTTCCACAGTTCCATACACTGTGGAGCTGGACGTAAAAGGTGGGAGGGAAGGTGGTGCGGGCTCCCTTACTATATTATGAAAATTTGCTGGGCAGGGAGCTGCTCAGCAAATGAAACATGACAATATAATTTACAGATCGCAGTATAGTTTGCTCCATGCCTGGGATGTGTGCAATAAGGGCAATGTTGATACTACACACAATGACCCGAACATGTTCATTTATGGTATTACTCTACTCGTGGAGGTGGTGCCTCAGATCTCTAAGCAGTGTTGGTGAGTGCCCACAGATTTCATCTTTCATCCAGTTGTGACGCCAGAGGTGGTGGCGGGATTTACAGGGATTGTTGGTTCTGACAAGAGGGTTGTTGTGCTCGGAATAGCCAGGGATGGGTGCGATTGGCACACAGTGCTCTGTATAGATCCAACAGCACAGTTAAAGGAAGTGATGGATGACGAGCTGTTTGAGAACAATGACAAACACGGGGAGATAATATTAGAGATTTGTGTCCCCTGCAACATAATGGTACAGCACCGAAGGGTGCAGTGGCCCCTGATGGTGGTACTAACTCCACCTCTTATTTCTTGATGAAGACTTACATCACGTGCATTTGCAGTTGTGGACCACAAATTCACACAATGTAGGACTATTGAAAGACGTGAACCCTGTGTGACACTGAAGCCAGGTGCGGTGCTACCCAGGGTAAAAAAAATATCCATTATCAAGGGAGGCTAAGGAGGGTATTAGAAAAAAAATACATGCCCTACTGGAACAGGGGATCATCGTGGCATCTACCCCTCTGTGCAACATGACAATATACCCTGTCAAGAAATCAACAGGGGGCAATTGGAAAATTATCCAGGACTTACGCCCCCTCAATGACATGGTACAGAAAGAATTTGCAGTTGTTCCTAATCCTGTGACATTTCTATGCACTATCCCCAAAGAAGCCACACATTTCACTCTACTGGACTTGAAAAATGCATTGTTCTCGATTCCACTCCTTCCTGAGTCGAGGTACCTCACTGCCTTTACACAGGGCCAGATGCATTTCAAACATACTAGGTTACCTCTGGGATACTGTGAGAGTCCGAGCATTTTAACAGAATACTGCATGCTGATTTGGGGAACATTCAGGTACCTAGTATGATTATCCAACACGAAGACTATCTGCCAGTGTGTAGTGACAGTGAGCAGCAATGCCGAAGGGATTCCATTAGACTTCTACAATTTCTGGCCTATAAGGGGTACAAGGTTGTTAAGGCTAAGTTGCAATACTGGCAACAGGAGGTGCTCTATCTGGGGCAGTTCATATCAGTGAATGGTAAAAGAATACTACCAGATAGGGCAGCGTCAGTACGTGCCAACCCCAGACCTGCCTCAGTTAAAGAAATGCAGACTTTTAGGGCTGTGCAACTACTGTAGGGCATGGATTTTAGATTACATGGTATACACAAAACCACTTCAGCAAGCCCTTAAGGAAGCACAAAAAACAAAGGATCATGAGTTATGTGGACTGCAGATATGATCAAACAATTCAACGATCTAATAGAAGTCATTAGTTCAGCACCCGTACTGGCCATCTCAGACTACACACAGGAATTTGACTTGTTCTCACATTCAGATGGCCAGCTCACGACTGAAGTATTGACACAGAAGAGCACTATGGACCATAACCCATTGGCCTATTACTGGATTTAGTAACACAAGGGCAGTTTGCATGCAAACAAGCTTTAGCAGCTGCTCCATTTTCAGTTCTACTATTGTAATGGGGTGCTCAGTTATGTTGTATGTGGAACATTCTCCATTTGCCATCCTGGAAAAGTCAAAAATCCACCCTGACTACACAGAGATCTTTGCCATACGAGATTATTATTTCAAAGCCCCACATTCATGTGGTTAGATGCAAGACAGTGTATCCTGCCACTTTCCTAAGAGATATGCCCATTGGACGACTGCACCAGATACGAGGGGGAGGAGAATGACAACCCCAAAGCAAAAGATTGCACATTGATGGATGGCAAGGTACTCATCGTTGATGGGTCATTCATAATTGACCAGGAAGATGGACAGGGACATACAGGAGCAGCAGTGGTATGACTTGAGGAAGGGGAGTACGAGAAGTGGTTATGAAAAGATTGCCCATGCATTATTCTGCACAGGCGGCAGAACTCATAGTGCTCATTGAAGCATTGAGAGCGTCCCAAGGGTGCCATTTCACAATATATTCAAGCTCAGCATACCACAACAACTGTGCATGCTGGTTTATCACAGGGGAAGAGGAGGGGGTTTTGGAGGGTGGATGGATCTCCAGTGCAGCATGTGACACTGGTATAAACACTAATAGAAGTTTTATACAAGCCATCTGTTGTGGCGGTCATCAAGTGCACTGTCCACACTAATGGGACAGACATAATTTTCTATGGGCAATGCAGCTGCTGATTTGGCAGCCAAAATGACAGTGCATCTGCCAAATAAAATTCCTGCTGAGTACATTGTGACCACTCCACCAGCAAGTGAACACCCAACACCTTACACATAATTTCTAGATAATCGAGGTGCAGGAAAAGGCACCAGAAATGGAGTAGGAATTGTGGCTACGAAAGGGATGCAAGCAATCCCCAGCGTATCTATTGTGGAGACAAGAGAGCTCTGGGAAGACAGTAATGCCCCAGGAGTTGCTAGTAGTATCAGTTGAACAGTAGACTACTCATCCCATAGTTCGAAGCAGTACATTGCAGCAAATATACAGGAGGACTGACACTACAGACATTACGCGGCACATTGCCCCACCCTACTGGGCCGTTCTGTGAATTACACATAGATCATGCCAACATGGGTGAGCGTTGCAATGGCTCCAGGTATCTCATACTCATGGTTTGTCCTTTGTCAAGGTGGGTGGAAGAAGGGCCTTGAGCACATCCTTATGCCAAATGTGCTGCTAGATTTTTGGTATGTACGGTTTTCCCTCGATGAGTTGTGTGCGAGGTTCTAAGGTCGGACAGTGGTACACATTTTTTCAATGCACTGTTTCAGCACGTTACAGCACTACTTGGCTTGACGCACCCAATGTGTTTGATTTACCTCCCACGAACCAACAGCGTTGTGGAGAGGATCAACAGGCTCCTCATAAGCAAATTGTCCAAACTGTGTACCACGTTGAAGAAGAACTGTGTACACTGTTTGCCCCTTGACCTCTTTAGTTTACACACACAGCCCAGCAAAGACTACCATTTGTCACCTCACGAGGTGGTCACCGGTTGACATTTGCACATCCCCCCTATCTCCTGTGAGAGGAACTTCTGATGCACATAGGGCAGCAGCAGTGTTCATTGACGAGTTCAAAGATTATTTGACCATACTAATGCAGGCAATTAAATGTGTCTCCTGAGAGATTGCACGTCCCACAATTGAGACAGCAGATACACCGGACGTAGCAACAGTGACGCCTCCTGAGTGCATGACCACAAAACCGCTGCTGCCTGGTAACTGTACATTCGCAATTTCGTGCACAGGTGAAACAACCCTCGGTTCCACAGGCCCTATGAGGTGGTGTTTTGCACTCCCCTCGCTGTGAAGTTTAAAAGGCTTGGATATTGGGCTCACCTCTCCAATGTCGGCAGGACATCTCCAGACAGCTCGTCTGCACTTCAGTTATTTCAAAGGAGTGGCAGTAGCACCTGTGCCCCATCTACCTCATCGGCCTTTGTAGGCACACCAAAGATGTGCAGTGTCACTCTGCTCTACCTGCTAGCTCCATATTTGTTCTCTTTTCGGGGGCTCTTTCTTTCTCTCCCTCTCTCTCCATCTCTCTGTAAAAGTACATCCCTCCTTTTTTTTGGTTCTGTGTATTCTGCTTTCATTTCAGGAGAGAGGATGATGAACCTCACCAATGTAAATAACTGTTTGTTAAGTAGAGATCCGAAGTGTAGATGCACAAATGACAATATATGGGCCTATGCCTATTACTTTGGAATAACAGGTATGGCAGGTTTATAATGATATTGATGCTATTGTTTGGGCTTTATTGGGGAGAGTATGTTATAGGGGGAAGTCCTATAAAGGGGGGGGGTTGAACCTGTATATTTAAACACAACAGTAAATATAAATGTTAACAATATTAGTGGATTTACATATATTAGTAGCAACGTGAATCTTAACGATAATAATGGAAATGCATCTAGGAGTAGCAATAATGTTCATACAAGTATTAGTGATGATTATAGCAGGAATAACACAACAGTGAGCATGCATGCACAATTGGCAATCAGGATAATAGTAAAAGGTTGGGTACCAGCAAGTCGAGGATTGTTTAATAATTCAAAACAATGTGATATTTTTGATAGCACTGTTAAAGCCGGTACCCCTGAGAGTGTGTATAAAATGATGAAAGGGGAAGCATGAAAGAAGTATGACACGAATCAAGGACCGGGTTTGGATGCGATTGAGGAAATACACCATCCTGAGTTTACCAACAGCTGGTATATTGATATGAGTGGCATGGAAACATTGTGAATAGAAGCTGTTATGTATGTTCACTCATTTCACACATGCCAGGGGCTCCCAAGGTGTTAGTTCCACAAACAGTACCAATTAGAGAGGCACAATGCCTAGTTCATCTTGCATTATGCAGAATAAAAGGAACGTTCCAGACACACAGTGTGCAACTGCAAATGGTGGGACATGATGTTGTTTAGTGCAACGACAATCCAAAGAACATCAAGCGTGTGGAGCTACACTATTTGATGGTGAAGGGGCGTAAATATGTCAACAACAAATGGCAGGACACCACGCTACCTTGCCAGGTAGAAGGACTGCCAACCTATGGCAAGGAAGCGATAGTTCGAGTGGACAGGTTCTGTGTACAAATATGGACAGATCATACCACAAAGCGGATGTGGATTGCAACAATGGAAAAGCCGGTGCGAGTGCACAGGGAAGAAGTATATGAACTTTGTTTTTGCAGCAATGGTGCAGTCTTTGTCAGCTTGGATGAAAGTTGTAATAAGACTCTCTTAATTTTAGACAAGAAGAAGGGAACAGCAACAGTAATGGATTACTATCGGGTCTGTGGCCAACAAGCTTACTTGAACCTCCTGCCATTATTACTATTGTTTGCTAGCCCCGCTGTACTCAGCGCTACTAGTAATCACAGAAGAACACCTGAAGGGGGAGCACTGCCTGCCAAGGAACCAACTGCTACCCCCCCATATTCGAAAAAGAAGAGAACATGTTGTCCACACAAGAGCTCTGCATCCTGCCAGTGAAAGGACAGTTCCACCACCTAAAGAGGAAGAACAGATTGATATCCAAAGACTCCTCTGCACTGCTTGCTGAAATGTTAAGGATTTCAATCAGGCAATACACCCGGTTCTCACCTAGCATGCAATGCACAAATGAAATACTTATTTATTGTGTCTATAGGTTCAATATTCTGAGTGATATACCACTCATATCACACCCTTCTCAAAACACCCCTCAGGTCACACTGGACCAGGAATCAAGCTGGTTGGTAAAAGGTAAATATTTATTTATTATTTAAATATATATAGGGCAGCACTCACCAATGTGTTGACAAAACAATTCAGAAAGTAAGTAAGGCAATTGAATTCACTTATAGCAATTCAGAATAGAAAACACAGAAAAAAGAACAATTTTGGCTTGTGAAAAGATAGCTTAGGTTAAGATTAAGATCTTAAAGTTAAGATTTCCCCCTGCAAAGTTCTTAATTCACAAATTCACAAATGAGCAAGTCTACACAGATGTAAGTAAGTAGCAGGTATTCAGGAATGTAGAACAGAGTACAGTGTTTGAATATAATCTTCCCTCCCAAAGAAGATAGAAAAGTGCTTTTGGAAATTTACACTTTGAAAAGGACATTTGAAAATGGCTGGGCAAAACAATGAAAAGTGTGCAAAAATTCCTTAAATTGATATAAATCTCTACGGGAGCAATACTGAACAGGTCCTAACAAACATAAGCTACTAGATGAGCAACAGAACACCTTTTAAATAAGAATGGGAGTGTGGAAATACTTTGAAATGGGAAAATACACATGTACAACTTTTGCATAATTGCGAATTCCCGCCTAAATTTCACTATGCGATTTTTAATAAAAATTATTATAAAATTGAAGAAGTTATGCAAGTTTGAATGAGAGGTGTTTTTGAAAATAAAGGCGCGAAAATGAAAACAGAAATCAGTTTTTACAATGACAATTATGCTCTAAACTAGGGTATTCAGGCTGGTTACCAGTTTGAAGCACAGTAAACCCCAGCACCTCCGTTTCTGCTTTGGAGGACTCAGTTGGAATACCCGTGGGATGATTTTAGGGTTTGGGATTTCACAAGACAAAATGATTTTAAAGAATTATCACTATTGCAAGAAATCAAAGCAAGGTTTCAAGACTGGTGTGACACTATTACAAGTTCATAAGTGAAAGAGAGGATGGGTTGGTATTAGGGTAGGACAAGACAAATATGCTAAGAGTTAATATGATCCTTCCACTTTAATTTAAGATTGAACTGTCAGGTTCTGGTCATCATGGATCTGTCTACAGGAAGCAGGGCACTTCTGGTGAGATGGTCAGCTGGGTGGTTCTGGTCAATTGGACCGCACCTCAGATTGGAGTGGCTTGTATTGACACTTCTGGTCACTGGACACTGTAGATTAGCGGGATGGCGAGTTTTAGCAGGCAAGCATGAATGGTAGCAAGCCAAACTGGATCAGAATTATTTCCCTGAAGTTTTTGCGATGGTTTCAGGATTTGGGCCTCGCTGAAAAGAGTTCAGTAAATGCTGAGGCCTTGATTTTGCAAAGTAGTCTGGAACAGGACAAGATGAAGAATTCTGGAACAGGGCATCACGCAGAAATCAGGATGGAGTCAGGCATCAGTGTGTCTGTGTGTGGTGAAGTTCCCTTATTTATCCTGCCAAGTGACATCACTTGGTTTATGGTAGGGGCAGAATTACAATCCAAACCCACACGATTGCGATTGGTCAATGGCACATGCTTTTTTTCTGGTTGGAAGCCAGAAAGAGCTGTCATATTTTATCACGTGACTTGCAAACTCCCACAGTTATTTAGACCAAAAATTAACTTTCCCACAAATACACATTTCTATAATTATGCCCTCTAATAAAAAATCGGACACATGCATTACATATTTTGTGGGTTACCTTTACATCCAATTCCCACGTCAGTGAGAGTTGGCTTTGTCTTTCTGTGGAACTTTGTTAATTTTAATCATAAAGATTTGGTCTAACAATTCCTAATTCAGTATATATCTGTGTAATCACCCCTAGCACATGGGTATACAATATTAGATTTGCAGCATCAATAGTCTTGCCGCAATTAGTGTTTCTGTATAACTTTTGTCCCTTAAGTAGTACAGGGTTCAATCACATCTTCAAAGAAAGAGCATAGGTATATATATTTACAACTACCAGCTTTTAGATTTGTCCTCCTTCATGTGGCAAAGTTACAGATTTTTAAAACTTGATTACAAATAGGCATTTAACCACCAAAAGTCCTGAGCAGTTTTTTTTTAACTTTTCTTTCAACTGGCAACAGCTGTCAAATTCCTCTGTAGGGATGATTGTTCAAGCCTGCCATTGTCTTTGGCTGAGGCCCAGACAAAAGTCTGATGAGTTTTTTGTCACTAGTATGTGAAAACCTCCCAGCAACAATTAGTCATTTCCTGCCAGTAGCGAGGTGTCAACCATTCCCAGGCTGAGGCTGTCAGCTCAGAATTAAATATTTAATGAACTCAAGACTGGGTTTTTAAGTTACCTACATCTTTCATTAAAACATAAATGAACACAGTTTACAGGTGGATTTTGACATTTAAAGAATTATGCAGGCGATTTTGCACTTCCTTCCTGAAACAGAACATAAAACAGAGTCCTTTACATCAGATTTTCCTCTGCAGCACATACATTTTATTCAGCACTAGTTTAATCCCTTAAGTCCTGGGATTTATTTGCAGTCTGGGTGTAGGTATCAAGCCTTTGCTTGGAGTTCTCTCTGCACAGCTGAAATTGTTACATGTTGCCATTTTTAGCCACATTTTTCCAGTGGAACTGAAAACAATGTTGCTGGCCTGGTTTTTCATGAGATACATTTCTTGGCTGCTGTCAGTCAATGAGGCCTGGCCCCTCTGAGCTACCTGGATGATCGGTAACCCTTTTAAATTCAATGGTTCACTGGAAAATGAATGGATCTAGCACTAAAACAGCACTTTAAGTTTGCAAAGCTGCATTTCAAAAGGCATTTTCGGTTTTTAGCCCAATTCAGTGGCCTTGCTTCATGTAGAATGGAACAGCACCCACTGGCATGCTCCTGCAGTGAAAAAGTCTGTTTTCACCTCCACTTTGACTGTGTGTGCAGCCTTTTGTGGTCATGACCCACACACAGTTTTGCAGATTTTTGTGCGCACAGAGGTTAGTGCATACATTTTTGGCTGTTTCTTTCCCCATTTGTAAAGTGGTGCAGTGGGACACATCGGCATGGGTAAAAATATCCCACAGAAATACCAGAGGAGTACTGACTCTAAAGCTCAGCAGCATCCTTTTGAGCATCTCTACTGTTGCCAGGAGTGCAGGCCGTAGCAAACGCCAAATGGCTTCAAATCGTGTGCTGGGAGCTGGTACAGCTCGTGAATGACAGAATGGGTTCAACGTGATCAAGTTGGAGTTGCATGCATTGAGACTTCTGACGATGCAAAACAGTTATTTGCTGGACATGTTAACGGCACTGGAAGGCAAGGTTTGCAAAATGTTTGGCGATTCCTGTTGCACATTTGAGCCTTAAGGAGATGCAGAGAATGCATCCCTATCCCACATCATTGCAGCCGTCCATGACCTGGGTGTTCGCATTAAGAATGAGGGAGGAGCACATTTAACTGGGCCCCGTCTTGGCTCAGAGCGATCATGAAGATGTTGATGCCCATTGTCTTGTTTATTCTAGTTATCTTCTGCAACTGGGCCTTAAATGTTGTGCCAATGCGGCACCCAATAGCGCACGAATGATGGGATCAATTGGGGTTTCAAAAGCACCTCGGAAGAAAAAAAGATAGTCAAGTACAGACTGATATCCACAAAATGGCCTTAAGTATGCAGTGCTCCCCATCCCGTATGAAAATTGAGTTGACCACCTATACCCCACTATCATTACCCCACCCCCAGATTTAGAGAACTATACAGAAGTTTGGGTGGACCTGGCGGTGGATGAGGGATGCAGGTTGCATCTATATGACTTGCTCACCTGAGGAATACAAGCACAGGTGGAGAGTTTGCGGTCAGTATACAGGGCTTTCATGCCATTAAAGGGAACACGGCCATATGTGGAAGCAGAGAGGAGACAGTGGGAGCAAAGGGTATTAAGGAGATTGTTACTGTAGAAGGAAACCGGGGGGAATGTTGGGAAGGGGCGACCTCATCCCACCCCCTAAGGGCATTAGAGTAAGGTGAGCTGCAATCAAAGCACTATGATGGGCCGCAATATGATCAACGGAGTCGGTGCAGAGTCTCGTGAGTCTCTGACCCACTGCTTACCTGGAGTTCCTGCTGGAGAAGTGCTGTCCTTCTTCTATTGCTACTGTCAACCAAAGGGGTGTGGACTTAAAAACCTCCTCTTCCCGCGGAGCGGCGCGGAGTCGGTGCAGAGTCTCGTGAGTCTCTGGAGGCTCACAAGGCTTACAAGGCACCTTCTGCCATCTAGTGTGTGGTAAACATGGACCGCGAAAAGCAGCTACCGCGAATCATCCACCATCCTCTGCATCTACAGCTGCGCAGAACTGAGCGAGGAGTACCTTCGAAGACAACCGAAACTACAAGCCCAAATAAGGAGGATTCTGCGACTGCTCAAGTAAGAAAAATATGCAGCCTTTCTTCCCCGGCCCCTCGTATTATCTCTCTCCCAGACCCCTTAACACTTAAGCCTCGTGAAAAACATTCAAACACGAGAACTAATAACATTGTAACTGAGGCAACATATATGGAATACTCATTTGATGACCCACCCCAGGCTCACCTCATGTTTAAAAATCATGAGACCTTACCTCACAGTCGGCTGGCTCCATTGGGGGCGGGTGAGGTGGGGGCTGCCGGGGTGTATGCAGCTGCCGCGGTCGGCTGCTGGTGCACCGAGAAGGAGGCGGCGGCGAAGGAAGGGTCAATCAGCCGCGCTCCAAGAGATCAAGGCGTGCAGTGTGCCCGGGGGAGGGAGAGGGGTGACCCTGATCCCCTGGGGGCCACGGGAGGAGGGAATCTCATATCTGAGCTGCCGCGGTTGCGAGTGTTGGCCTTGCAAGCCGCGCAAGTGGCTGGACTGGACGCAGACCCGGTGCCTGTAGTCATAATGCCAAGAGATAGGCGCCTAACTTCAGACTGCACAAGTGACTGGTTAGAATGCGCGCTGATCTGTCCAGGAGTCCCCGTGAGTGCTCAAAAGTTTCATATACCAATTACTCACCCTGCTCTCATACCAGAGCTAGGCGATAACGATACAGTTTGCACCACTGAGACTCGAAAAAAATATACAGATTGTAATAAGGAGTGCATGGAAGTCTCCCACTTGTTGGAAGAAACAGATGTAAACTGTAAAATCAAGAACCTAGCTTCTGAAAAACTGGAAAGATGCAATGACGCCTCTTGCCAAGACGAGGCGAGGATTGCCTCGCCACAAGAAAATATAAATCCTGTTTGTTCAAAGAGAAACATTATGAAAAAAAGTTTGCAATCCCCTGCAAAAAAACAAAATTCGCTGGCCATTGTAAACAAACTGCTGCTGGATTTGACTGAACTGAATGGTTCTCTAACCTCAAAACCAGCCATAGCCATTGAATCAAAAAGCAATCTAGAAGAAACGCACAGTGAACCATGTCGAACACAGCAAACACCACCGATACCAGTTAAAGAATCTACCCCGCGGAATTACTGGCTAGGTGGTGCAAGAAAAAGACGACGGGTAGCTGAAAGTCTGTCACCTCCGTTCGAATGCTCACAGAATAGACCCAGGCAAATCGATATTACTCCTTCGACAAACTTAAACGGCAATCATCAAGAGAGATGCTCCTCACCTAAGATTATTCTCAGCCTAAGTACAGAAAAACGGCCAGCCTCATCTAGCAATGATGAATCTCTCTCATACTCTCCAGAAGAACAAAGGCATAATTCAAAACCAAAACGATTGAGTAATAGAGTTCCATCAAATCGAAGTAGGAACGATGTAAACGTTCAGAAACTAATCAAGGAGGCTTTAAATGAATTAAGACCTTTTGTCATGTCTTCGTTGACAATAGCGATAGCCCCTATGCTTAAGATGTATGAGCAAATGAACGAGAATATAAAAGATCTCTCAACCCTGTCTGCTTTGATGAATTCGAAACTGCCTCTCGCAGATACCCAGGGAGCTATGACAACTGCCAAACTATGGGGAAACATCCAAAGAATAGACCAGTCCATTAAGGACCTTGCAGACCAAAAGAGAAATAATACTGAAGACAAGAGGGTTTTAGCTGAGGTGACCAGAGAGGCACTGGGGCTATTAAAACAAAGTCAAAAACTGAGAAGGGATGAAGTGGAACCAAACACGATGTCATCTCAGCAATCTTCAGCGAGGTCTGTTGCTACCCAAATGAAAGGATTTGAGGGGCTGAATCAACAACCGGTGAGCCGGACCGGTACGGCAATACCATATCTGTCTGGACACCCAGACAAAGAAACAATACAAGTTCGTCCTGGAGTAATGGAAGGCAAGGAACCGTCTATCGTGGGAACTATATGTCCCACGTTGATGCAAACTATACAGGTTCCCTGCCCATCGTCAAATGTGGCGAATGTTACTCATAATCTTTACCCTGTAACGTGCCAACCAAACATTTGCAATCAATTGGAAAAAGAGAAGACTGCAGCCGTCAGGATTCTACCCCCCAAACAGAAGTGTGTCCAACAACTTCTGCCAATGCCGATGGCATCACAGAGCCTGGTGACCTCAATTCGCAAGTTCCACATGTTAATCAAAATCCTCAGCCTACGGGTGAAAAGAAAAAGTTCGTAAACATCCTCAACACACCAAATGAAACGGACCTTCCATCCCCATGTCCGACAAATGAAGTGGAGGTCTCTAGTTCAAGTGGAGGAAATATTTCTGGTCAAAATTTAAGTAAGTCTAAAACTTACGATATATTTCAGAAACCGAACCTGGCCACTTCAAGTCAAGAACTGGAAAAGAAAACAAAAAATCAAAAATGTAAGAGAAAACGAAATAATCTCGGCTCAAGAAAATTTCTCAGGAATCTGAAGGCAGTGAATGTCTTCGTAAACACAGAACAGCCGAGTGCAAGTCTCAAAAAAGCTCTGCCAAATCCTAAAACAAACGAAAAAACCATTGTTGATGAAACAATTGTCGTAGATGAAAGCGTAGAAATTGCACAGAGCGAACTACTTGACCTCTCTACCTACGAAGATGGTTCATGCTATGAGGAAACTGAAGAGCAAACTGTTGAGGACGCTGCCAATCAAAGTTTTTCACAAATTGAGAACAAGCAGCTGGTAAAACACACACAAGATATGGCAAACTGTGGAAGAATCTGCCAGCTAATATTGCCCATTGAAGACTTAAAAGCCCCAGACCCAGTACAACAAGAGACCAAATTCGAGACAATGGATGAGAAAAGAAAACGGCTAAGAGCTGGTAGCGGTTTGATTGAAATATCACACAACAGAAATGATACAGGGACTATAACAAACAGTCTAAAGGTGAAGGATGCTGCTGGAACACCGAGATGCCACACTCCACCAGGTAAATCCTTACTTAAAACATACTCAAAGGAACCTACAATAGGATCAACCGCCAAAAAGAATGATGGAACCTGGAGGCAAGCCATCCAAAAAAATAGTCTACAAAACAGGAAACACAAAAAGCCTGGGAGGCACGTATTGATCCTGGAACGAATTTTAGATACAAAAGATGGCCTAACGTTAAATAGAAATAACATATTACGCCTATTACATCATGTGCCCGGCCTTCGCTCCATAGAGTCAAATGATATTCAAACAGTGGAATTTGTAAGTGATTATCGAAATGACAAAGTCCGGCTTCACATTGACTCCAGATTAATAAGTGACCTGCTCATGAACGCAATCCAGTTTCTGCTGTCCAAGGGATTTGACATTCATGAAGAAAGAAATACGTCCCGGGAAGATGTATTTTCCATCGATACCCAAAGTGGAAGTCCGGAAGTCTCCAAAAGTCAGGATAGACATGCCGAGAAATCTGGTGTAGCCCAAATAGAGTCTACAAGCGAGCAGGCAGCAGAGCGACCAGTAATACTCCAGATTGAAAAGGAGTTTAGTGATAAAAATCATGCACGCTTTACACCCGGCGAACAAATAAAAATTACAATAAATGGAAACATAAGCACTGCAACAAATGAAAACGATGCAATACAAGACATAGAAAAGCCAAATAAGAGACCAAATTGGAACTGGTTAGCGGGTGCCCTGGGCAGTAAATCGAGCTAATGCCAACAAGGGCCAGTCGGCCCGACCATTAACATTCTTTCTTGGAATACAAGAGGCTTCATTCACCTATTTAATGACCCAAAAAACTGGAGCAATGATCAAACCGTTATCTGCTTGCAAGAAACATGGATGGCAAATTGTCCTGTGTCCGACGTATACGAGATAGCTATAAACCCGGCTATTACAAGAGCCAAAGGACGTCCATCTGCCGGTCTCTTAACAATGATAAAGAAGAACTCTGGTTGGAAATTAGAGAAAACAATAAACGTATCACCCTTCATACAGTATTCTGTGATTGCCGCGAAAAATGAGATGAACAACAACACAACCCAAATTCACATTATCAATATCTATTGGCATCACAAGAATGCAGGAAAACATAAATTTATAACAATGGTGTGTGATCTAATTGATGGAATAAACAGTGCTCACCATAATCCAAACATTATCTGCTGTGGTGATCTTAATCTGGACTGCGTGAATGAGGCAAAGACGCCTGGGCCTAAAACCCTGCTACAAAAGCTGGCAAAAAAATGGTGTGATGATCTAGAGGAAAGAAATGTCATCATCTTAAATGGGAACACCACGGGGGATATTCCGCCAAAAAAAACGTGGAGATTTCTAAGGCAGTCCTCCACCATAGATTATTTCTTCATATCTGACAATCTGCAACAACGCGTCATTGCTCTTAACATCATAGCAAACCTAAACAGTGACCACAGCCAACTAGAATTGACAATTAAAATGTCAAACATTAAGAAGCCCCAACAATGGCACAGTCAGATCTCTGTCGAACCTAACAGATCTCGGCTGAGAATAAAACCTCAAGAAGTCAAGACTTTAACAAAATCCTATAACAAGTATGTACTGAGTGCAACAGAATCGAGAGCTGAATATAGTTGCCTTCTACAACAATTTATGACGGTAGACTTGGGGCTGAGAAAACCCTCCATTCTACCAATACATCGTTTTGATAAACAAGTTCGGGAAAGAAAACAACAACTGCGAAAGGAATGAGGCAACATAGAAACCTGAATGTTGAACAACGAAAGAAGGCAGTTAAAATTAGCAAACAGAAATACAAAAACTGGCAAATATCGCATAAAGCAGTCATGTACCAAAACGACAGCGAAACAATGCTTGCAAGCCTTAACAACAAAAATTCCTCAGAGTTTTGGAAACTAATAAACAACTTAACTGCACGCAAGACGCAATTCAATCGAATATGGTGAATGAAAAAGATTGGATCAACCACTATAACTTGGTATACGAGAAAAAAAGTACCACCATCGACCCGTTACTCCCTGAGCTCTCAAAATGGGACTTGTACTTCGATAAAGAGGACATCCTACAGAGTATCCAAAGATGCTCCAACTCCAGGGCACCGGGACCAGATGGCCTGACGAACTTTATTCTCAAACAAAATCCTGAAGAGTGGGCAAACTTCTTATCAAAACTGTTTGCCACAATTGCTAATGAAGCAAAAGTCCCAACCAGTTGGAAAACCGCAATTGTCATTCCAATCTTTAAAAAGGCAATAGAGCTGAACCTAAAAACTACAGACCCATTGCCTTACTGGACGTTGTGGGAAAAATATTTGCGACTCAAATACAGAAACAACTACAAGAGTGGATCCAAGAGTCAAGTCATCTGGACATCCGTCAAGCGGGTTTTGTCAAAGGTGTAGGCTGTGGCCTAAACCTTTTTCTGCTAAACCTACTTAAGATGGATGCAATACAAAGAAACAAAAAAATCTATTTGGCATTTGTGGACTTATCGCAAGCCTTTGACAGTATAGACAGAGAGTTACTTTGGAAAAAAAATGTTTGATTGGCAATATCCAATTAGTCTACTTTCAGCAATAAAAGCATTACACACCGATACGGAGATAAAAATAAAGCTAGATAAAAGTAGCACCCTATCGGCTCCAATAAAAACATATCGAGGAGTAAAACAAGGGTGCCCTCTGGCTTCTGTCATCTTCAATCTGTTTATCTCAGACTTGGGCGATGCATACAAAGGTGCAAACACTTTTCCTCCAAAAGTTAATGGAAAAGATCTTCATTGGCTTCTGTACGCGGATGACCTTGTTCTCTTGGACTTGACGCCAATAGGTCTGCAACGAAAACTCGGGATTTTAGCACAATATATCCAGCTAAACGGCCTAAATGTGAACACACAAAAATCAGAAATTTTAATCCTGCAAGATCTGCAAAAGAACAAAGATCCTATTGGGAAAAAAAAGTTCACGTGGAAACTGGATGATGGCAAAATTGAGCTAAAAAAACAATCACTGTACTTGGGTATGTTGCTCAGCTCAAGTATAAACGATGCCCCATGGGTAGGAAAAGTCAAGTCAAAATGTAAACAACTGACAGCGCAGGCTTGCATTATAAACGCAAAATTCGGGAAACACTCATTAACACCTGTTTTAACATTCTATAAAGCAAAAGTCATACCGGCCTTGATCCATGGAGCTGAATGTGCCTTTGGCTGCCCAGCAGAGCTATGGGCCTCTTTGGAACACTCGTTTTGGTCGAAAGTCTTGTGTCTACCCCCTGGCGTACCAACCGCCTGTATAAGATATGAGCTGAGCCTCCCATCTATTAATGGAAGGATAACGTGGAACACCCTAAATGAATTCCGCAAAGTATCTGCTGAAAAGCCGATCATCCAATATAACATCTTAAAAACTTCAGTTATAGAGCAGGATAATTTTGTGCTCTCAATGTGGCTCCAACGTTGTGAAAAAATCCTCAGCGACATAGGAGCAGACAAAAATCTACTGCAAGAAAATCCGAATAAGGTCAAATCCTTGTTGTGGATCCAAGACTGGATTGACACGGGTGATACGTGCAAAAAACACAGAATAATGAAGCAGATGCCAAACAGAGAGAGAAAATTGAACATAACCCAGCCATACTTACACAAATTTCCAGATAAAAAACGTAGAGCACTGTTCATGAAATATCGTCTCAACCAATTTCCAACCAAAGAAAATCTAAACATACGGAACGGCATGGATCAAACCTCCACAACGTGCCGACTGTGTGAGAAATATACTGAAACGTTGAAACATCTGACGCTGGAATGCAGTCACCTGATACAGGAACGCACAAAGCATTTTGGAAGGTTTATAATGGCAAAGCCTTCATTGTCCGCAGAAGAATGGTGGACACGACTCTCTCAAGACTCAGATCGCAGCCTAACAATTGAACTAACTTTCTTTTTAGAATTAATGATGGAGAAGCTACTAAAGGCAGAACCTAATTTGGAAATACAATCGTCGAAGTTATCAGAGGCGGATGTTTAATCAGCATCAGTGAAAGAACTGTCCCTTTCCCATAAACACCTAGCTTTGAAGTTTTGACGAATGTGAAATCAACCCAAAACATTGTCCCAACAAATCTATGTCGCATGAAGGACTCACTGACTGATTCTGTCCTTTTGTGGGCCCTCTAGCTTGGTGGATTTTTCTAGTCTTCTCCTATGTATTTCTTTTCTTATTTTTTAAAGGTTTGTAACAAACCAATAAAAAAAATAATAAAAAAAAAAATATGATCAACCCACATAGTATATGCCAGGCATGAAAAAGACTGCCATTTTGTGTAGGTGTTAGTAATCATAGTTAGGAAACAAGGCCTGCATGGCAAATGCAGCATTTCATGCACTAGGCCCCATTTGCGTGACGAGGGAAACTTCCAGCCATGTCTGAGCTCCCATGAGGACAACCCCCCCAACCGCAATAAAGCTCATTCATTGCTCTATCAGTGTTGCAAAGATGGTTTTCTACCCAAATGGAATGTGCCCTACAATGCTGCAATCGTAGACCGGCACCTGATGTGCATGTTATCTCACATTAGCCAAAGCCTGACCCGGCCCAAACTCAGACGACCATGAGTTATAGACAATATAACTGACTAAGCCCCAAGATCTTTGAATTCCATGGCACCAGGTGTCCTTTGATCAATAGCCCTAACGTAACAAGTCTTGAGTGTTCAAAGAGAATGGATATTGCACGTCTTTGAGCTACAATCAAATGATTTGTATTGCGAGTTGCTGGGAGTGATAAATTATAGTTCAAAACGAGAGTAGAGACTTTGGAGCTGGATGGCGTTAAGGGGAGTGAGTGAAATGTGTATGGGGATCAGTGTGCCCCAGAACCTCCTTTCTGTCAGTCTTAAAGCATGCCAGGTGCACAGTATAATGATGAAGTAGCATTGTGTTAGAAGTGCCGTTAATTTGTTCTTTGACCTTCGTGGATGAGAAGATGATCTCCGCCGTACCCACGTGATGGAAGACGGATGGAATGGGCTGGTACTAAGGACCTGGCATCCCTTATGGAGCAGGCGGATCCTGTATAGGCGCACACCAACCAGCTGTGCTGGTTTTTACTGTATAGTATCGCCTCACGATGATGATGTGTCTCTTCTTAAGCCTCTGCATGTACCGTTTTTCGGCTAAAGAACTTAGCAGCAGAGTTCTTTGCTGTTGCTCTCATCTTTGCGTGAGATTAAAACGTGTTATCCTTACAAGATCGACTTGGGCTTTTCTTCCCTAGCGGAAGGTGCGAGCGTTCAGGGGCATGCCCTGAAATTCATCCCAATGGCTTACCCAAAAGGTACCTGGAGGCCCATTATATAATAATAATAATATGCTTTTTTTATATAGCGCTTTAATCTAAACTTTACATAGGACATATTTACACACATTACTAATATTACTCAATCGGAATTGGTAGTCATTTATAGATCCAGGAAGGATGAAAGACCGAGTTGGGCTTGCCGGGATTTGAACCTGTGATCTACAGATCAAACACAGATCACAGCAACAAGCATTGAGCCAGCTGAGCCATTTTACCAGCAATGCCAGTACACCCATTACTCTGATCAAGGCTTGTTACCCAGCATTTGTTCTAGCTTTACGTTTATTCTTAATATCTTTACTTGTCTTTCCTTTTAATACTAACTCTAACAAGATTAGCTCCGCTCAACTGCATTCACAAATTTGCTCTTGGGACAAATTATTGGCTCACTGAGACTTATGGACTCATGATGGCAAAGCACTGGTTCATAAAATGGGCACTATGGACAATAGGTTTCGATCATTACTATTCTTAATGACGTGTTCACGAAAATGTAATAAATCAGGTTTGTCTTATGCCGTACTCTATCTGCACTATATAAGCACTCGAAGACATACAAATGAAACACAGATGAACCTGGAAAGTACGTGTCATGGGAAAAAGACCACTGGCTATTCTGGTGGATTGGTGAACAATTTATGGTTATAAGGACGGGGGCCGCAGCTTCGCAGAAGTAGCTGCCAAAGAATGGAACACCCTCCCTCTAGTCATCAGATCTGACCCCCCCCACAACTCATTCCGCAGAAAACTCAAAATCTGGCTCCTAACTTTCAAACGGTAGCACCGTACACCTATCTTACCACTGAACTAGTTCTAAGAACCAGCACACTACTTGTTGTATACTGCACATTGTAAATATTGTAAAGATCTGAAATATTGTAAACTTTAAACTGTATTACCTCACTGGCACATTCCTCTGCAATTGTGTAAAAAGTTTTTTACCTCTGCCTGTCCAGCGCACAGTACCTATAGGTTAGGCGCGCTTTACAAATGCTAAATAAATACAAAAAATAAAATGTGTTCTTACCGACCACAAGTACAGAGTGGTAAATTTCATCACGGACAAAACAGATTCTTTTTTATTATTTGGAGGGGGGGCGTCCCTTTTTTCCACCCTTTTAAAGTAACCCCAACCCCATCCCGACCCATTTTAACTCCTTACCCCACTACCCTTTATATATTTATTTACATTTTTCAGTGTTTTTGTCTGCTTTGTTTTGCACCATTCTGTTTTGTTTGCAATAAACTGACTGGATACCCAATGTATTAGTAGAAAGCAGGCAACAAACACAAACCAACGACAGTACGAGACTTTGACGCAAGTGAAAACCCCCCTCCCTCCACACACCATTCTCTTATACCCAATTGAAGGGGAGGTCCTGATAGGGCAAGGAATCATACTGAAACGGTATCAGGTAATATCAGCCCCATAAATAAATAATGTCGCCCATACATAAAGTCGCTGGGAAACGGCACAGGTGACATTATTTATGGGACAATATATGGGTAAATGGGAGTGGGGGTTGCGGGGGTATCCCCTGCAGGTTCCATATGGTAATATTGAGGCAAAAAAAAGGTGCCATTCTTGTATGGTGACATTCTTGCAGGGATATAATCACATGGAAGCACTGAAACAATGTTACAAGCAGGGAACACAGCTCCACTGTAGAAGTCTTTGATACCAGCTGTGTTCTCACATGTTGAGACAGTGTTATAAAGTGATACATTTAGTGAAGCTGAATAGACTCCTCAGAGATTCACACACGGTCTGAGGCAGGCGAGTATGCTTACAGTATGATGACTTCTGTCTTCTAACTCTGCTTATCCTAAGAAAGCGGAGCCTAAAACAATCTTGCATATGGGAAATGCATCAGAAGTGAGAGTGTCAGGAGTCTAGCCAGAGAGCATAGGGCAAAGTCTACATCTCTACATCTCAAAGTTTGGACGGTAGAATAGGGGAGATTCCCGAGGCAATGCTAGCATAAAACAGAAACAGGGTAGATACCAAGCTGATCTGAGTTGAAACAGGTATTCACAGGAACTGCCGGGGCCAAAGCTGGCTGTAAGCAAAGAGACAGAGAGAAGGCAAAAACAGGCAGATATACTGGGCAACACGGATTGATCAGAATAAAGGGTGTACTGGAATATGATAAGGGGTCCCCAGGGATAAGGGAAATCCCTTGGGATCGGTACCAGCAGATTATTCTTAACAACGGTCATAATCCAGGGTCATGAGTAAGGGGTGCTGAGGAGACTCTTATATTCAGTGCAAGGGTAAAACTAGAGACCATATACTGAGGCAGATAAGACTTCAATGGACTAGGTGAAGGCAACAGAAGTCTGTCCCTTATCAAGGGGTCACATTGTAATCGGGTTGAAAGCGGCGGCACAACATTACACCAGAATGTAATACAGGCAGAAAGCAGCATTGAAAGAAATAACCAGGTACAAAACAGGATAGAGAAACAAAGTACAAAGCAGAGACTGGAATATCAGAATACACAAGGCAAGATAGGTTGCTGCCCACACAGCGAATACGAGGGATTCAGAAAACTCAGTGGGCCTCATTACGAGTTCGATTGGTAGCCGTGCCTGCATTACAGGCACGACTACCGCCGAACTCGCATCCGTCACCGTCACCCGCGAATGGGCACTTACCGGCCCATTATGAGTTGAATGGGCCGGTAAGTGCCCATTCGCGGGTGGCGGTAATGCCGTGCTCCTCATCCCCATTCTGCCCTATAGGGCAGAATGGGGATGGGAGAGGGAGCAAACAACGGGCCATTACGAGATGGCCCGTTGTTTGCTCCCTCTTCCCCTCGCAGGACCCGGTGTGCACGCCTGGTTTTCCCAGGCGTGCTTACTGTGTCCCGCGAGGGGTCCTCGTAATGTGGCAGAATGTGTTGAACGGCGCCGTCACCTTTTACGGCACCATTTAACCCGTTCCGCCAGGGTCGTGATGGACCCAGTGTACTTAAGAATAGGCACTACAACTATGGAGTGAAGTCTGGTAATAAATATCGCAGGCAAGGAACACACAGGAAAACTCAAGAGACTGGGATTGCAGAGAGAAATAGAAAAGCTAGGCAGAAACAGGACAAGTCTGTGAAGCAGGCAGGCTTACAGAAAACAGGGTGTTTATAGGAAGGCAGAAAAGATATCAGCAAAGAACTGAATGTCTTTTAACAGCAAAACAGGACAAGGCTGGAAATTAAGGAAAGGTTCAAAAACAGGCATACTGCAAAAGCAGACTGGAAAGGGTGCTGCAAAGCAGCAACACGAAACAAGATTCAAAAACCAAAAATCAGGATATTCAGAAAAGTTTCAAAAGTACAAAGTCCCAGTGGAAGCAGTTGACTGAACAACTGCTGCTTCTGTTCAAAGTGAGCTTATGAAGGGTGCAGCTGATTGCAGTCGCAGGCAGCTGTGTTCGGTTAAGCCCAGCCCTGGCTTCAGATGGCTACAGCAGTGGATTGTAGTGAAGGGTTCTCAAGCTCTCTGCAGCCTAGCTTGCAGTAGCATGGAACAGGGAAAGGCAATGATGGCCTCTCCATCTCTTAGTATCTTGCTGCAAACAAAAGTACTTAGTATCTCTCCTCCAGCCCTATGCTTCTTGGACAGCATACATGTACCAGAATGTTTTACCCAAAACCCGGAATGGACCATAACATTTGATTGGTCCAAAACTGCAGTGGTAAAACAAGTAAATTAATGCAGAAGCAGTCTGTAGGGTTTAACTTTGCAAGTTTGCCATAAACAGTGTCTCTGAATGTGCGCATATAACGGTGCTGGGTGGCAGGTGGGTATGATTGTGACAGATGTGGAGGCGGGCATGGCTACACATTAGGCGAAGCACCTTCATCGCAAGGACATACACAGTAAAGTGCAAAGTCTCACCTCGCATGGGCAAGGGCCGTATGCAGTGCCTACACAATGTTATAATGCAGGAGTGTTCTAGGGGAGTACATAAAGTTGTCAATTCCAGACTTTGCCCCACACTTCCCTCCTATGAGACCTTCACACCAGTCTCATTACATACATCTTTAGGGGAACAAACATCACATCCAACCATATCATAGCATATTATTGCTTCAGTAGAATGACAGTAAAGTACTTGGGTAATTTCAGAGCAGGTGGTGCAGGTTAGATAATAGAGAAACTTACAAGCTATCATTAGACAGGAAAGAGTTAAGATTATGACTAGCACTACGAGTAAGATCTGAGGAATAGACATACCCAGAGGTCACTCCAAGACCCAATGTCCAGGAAGCCTCTGGACTGGTGTGAAGGAGGCTTACAGTGTGGCAAATGTGGGTGACAATGTCAATAATATTACTTGCAAAACTGGGTATGAACGTATAGCGCTCACTTTTCACAATTGTGCAGACACCTCCTAGTGAGGCTAGGACGATGTCCATAGCCATATGGTTCTTAAGCATCATGATTCAGATGGCTACTAGTTCTCAGGATAAGAGAGTTAAGGAGGACACTGTGGCATTTGCAATATCCTTTACCAACCATAACAACTGGGTCAGACTGTCTCCGTTTATCTTTATTTCAGGGGCTGGTATGAAATATTCTACCCCAGCAACAAAGTTTTCCCAGGCAGTGATTCTCCTGGGGTGGGGCTGAGCTGGAAAGATGAGAGTAAGATGCATTTTGGGCAGGGCATAGTCCATGTAGCATCTACCTCCCCAATTAATGGGCAGCCATGGATAAGCTTTGTCCCCACAAATGAAATAAGTTCCTAAATACGTGGCGTACCCGGATTGTGAAAATGAAGAAATAGGGTTGAAGGAAAATGTGACATTAATGATTACTACAATGGAAATGGTGGACAAGTAATAATGGAATCTGCTAGTGCCCAAAGAAAGGGGACCCAGAGTTTTGTATTGGTCTAACATACAAGACCAGTTGCTGGGAAGGAAAGGTGGAATGCTGTTGACTTGGTGCATACTTAGTCTGGGGTGGGGAAATTCAGAGGACCATTAAAGCCCAAGTGTGAATGAGAATCCCTGCAGGGACCTCTGTTTTGGGAATGGGTGACCATCTTAAGATCCAAACAGATATTTCCCACTAGAAGGGTATGGGAACTTGGAGATTAAGACATGAGGCAGATGGGCACAAACCCAGCAGTCAGTAAGATTAAGAGATGCAGGTAACTGTTTTCACTGGGAACCCAGGGATGTGCTGAGGGAAATATGTATTCACGACAGGTTGTACGAAGCCAGCAGTCACAGTAAAATGATAATGTATCAGTATTCTGACAAGGACGATGATAACAGAAATATAACCAGACATAGTGTACACTTGAGGCAATCCTCGAATGTCCAGGTTAAATATTCAGGTGGTGGCACCAGAGCAAAGGTTTGTGGCTAGAAAACAAAGGTCTGTTCAGTTCATCAGGGCAGGTGATGTGCAGGGCACAAGTGATATAGGCTAGCCAGGCCAGAGCTTTCAGTTCAAGGTTGTACAGACTCTGTGGAGTTCCAGCAAGGTAAATGTCCCTGTACATATGTTCCAACAGAAATCAGGTACTGAACGAAGAATTCCTTACTACATAGTCCGTAATTGGAAGTTCCAGCTCAAAGTTCCAGCTACAGATACCCAAAGTATCAGAACCATGTCCAGGGTCATTAAAACAGAGAGAATGGCCAGCAGGTGATAACAGCAGGGACCATAACTTGCAGTTATTGTTGAATCAAGAGTGGCGGCTTCTACTCTTTGCCAGTGCACCACCACCTCAGGGAATTCATCATCATTGAGGAAACAAATCCAGGGGCGAGTGACCTGGCCAGTTGTTACTATGTTCAGAGCTATTGGTGTTTGTGGGCTCTTCCGAGGGATCGCAAAGAATTCCTTTTGGGGGCTCCATTGTGAGATCGGGGGGGGGTCAGACACTGAAGTGGTATTAATTTCCTTCGGGGCTTTGACCGACTGACGAAGGAGCCTTAGCAATAGCTTCCGCAGGGAACTCTCAGTGTGGAAGAGGTTCAGAAGCTGTGGGTCCTAGTTCAGCACGTGAGAATACTGGGTGGTCGAGGGCCACGCCCCTGTCCTCTGGTACTGGCTGTTCCAGCAGCACTGGAAGGGTGCGACATTGGCAGATGACCAGTTGAGGTATCAGTGCTCGTGGTGGGACCAGAGCCAAGCCAAGGAAGATCAGTCGAAGCAGAGGTGGTGTTGTCTACTGAAGTGGCGATCTTGCGACAGTGTGCTGAATGAATCCAGACTGGGATCCCAGCACATTTAACCGAGTTGTGCATAGTTAGGAGGACCTGGAACGGGCTGCACCACCTACGCTGGAGTGCAGATTGCTGCTGAGGGACATTCACCAGGACTCAGTCTCTTGGCTGTAAAGGGTGGCAGGGCTCAGTAGCTGGTTCAGGAAGAGCTTCATGGACCTGAGCTTAGAGAGATCAAACAATTTTAATCACCATGCAACAGTATTGGAGTAATATATCCTCTAAGGGCAAACGTTGGAAGCTGGGGGTGCAGTCCCCATTCTCATGGGACGATCTGTAAGGATTTCTTGTGCAGACACATTGTTTTTACGCTGGGGATGATTGTGGATGACGAACAGACCCAGGGGCAAGGCTTGGGACCATTTCAACACTGTATTATTACACACTTTAGACAGTCTTAACTTGAAATCTCCATTGCGGTGTGATACATGAATGCTGGGCTGGCGGTGAGGAGCACAATGGAACTGTTGAGCAATTCCTAGAGCTTTGTACACTGAGCAATAAAATGGGTGCCTCAGTCGCTGTCTATACTGAGGGGCAATCCAAATCGGGGTATGAACTCAGGCAACCACTATTTTTGATGCTGTAACAGCATCTGCCTTTCTATATGGGTAGGCCTCTACCCACCCAGAGAACTATCCACCCAGAGAATACATCTACCATCACTAAACAATAAGTAAAGGTCATGTATGTGGGGAGCTGCATGAAGTCTGTCTGCATATGCAGGAAGGAACCCTCTGGTACTGAACATTCAGACAGCCTTGTGGGTACTGCTCTCCCAACATTGTGTGTCAGAAACATAACATAGTTCTCGCAATAACCTTGAGCCATAGAGGCTAACCAGGAGCCAGCCAACCGCGATTCAATAGGCTAGTCATATCATTTTACCAGAATGGGCTAAGCTTCACGGACCAGGTTGGGGAAGAGCACCTTGGGCGCCACCAGGCGGCTGTCTGGGGAACACCACTGGGAGTCTACTCCCAACTTTACAGTAACGTAGGGCCAAGTTCACCTTTTCAGCTTCGGGGGCTTAGCCTTGGAGGATTGCAAAGCTGGAAACGGAGGTGATTAGTGACCGTGAAACTGCAAAACAAAGAAGAATATCATTAGAAAGCCAGGGGCCTGTTTAAGGCAACTGAACGAGCTGCAGCATTGCTAGTGTATTTCCTTAGGCTGTAAAAGATTGAGAGGAATCATGTCCTTTACATTTAACAATAGCTACAGCTGTGGGAAGTAACAATGCATTCCATAAGGCTGACACATTTTCCATTCAATGTTGGGGTACCTGTGGATGTCGAATACTGCGCTGCAATCCAGAGGACTCTGAAGTCGTGCACTAACCTGTGGGTGTACCTGGAATTGGTACAGATCATAGCCGATCAATCTCAGGCCAAGGCACATGCATGTGTGAGAGGTACGAGTTTGGAAAACGGTGCCAATTTTGCCATGAATAATCAATATGCTTCTAGGATGGCATGCAGGGTACATACAGATTAACAAGAGACCAATTCCCCAGGTTCTGCAATAAGCCATCTATGAAAAAGGATCAGGTCGGAGTTGAACATTGGCACATCTGACAAATCAGCAAAGGGGTACATAAGCATCTTCACTACAGTCCGACAGTCAGGCGGTTCCCAGTCATGCGGGGTTGGCAGCAAAGAAGCAGAATTTAGGACTAAACATCGGTTCAAGGCTACATTAGGAGCAGAAAGGAGATTCATATTGAGTGAGACGGGAGTTGGACACCTGCTGTGTCTTCCTCTTAAGCAGTAATGACAGCACAGCAGGAGTGTTGCAGTCGGGACAAGGGGAGCTTGTACTAGTGAGTCAGTCTTTTCTATCAACAGAGCAGCAGTGGCGACAGCTCGTAGACAGGCTGTGAGTCCCACGACTACTAGATACAAGGATACCCTATGGTACGATACAGGCCGATGCTTGTTACTGCGTAACTCGGTCAACACCCCTTCAGCAAAACCATTGTTTTTGTTGCAGTGCAGCACAAAGAGCATACTATAATCCAGAAAAACTAAACTGGAGTCGTTTTGAGTGCTTGCTTAATGGTGACAAAAGCATCTTCTGCTTCCTGAGGCCATGGTAGGGCTCGGGGGTCAAATCATGCTTGAGGTTTTGAAGGTGCTTATCTATGGCTACATATCTTGTGACCCCTTCCTGCAGTAGCTGACCAACCCGAGGAACCCTCTCATCTGCTTTCTGGTCTGGGGCTTGTGTCCTTTCTGGAACGTAGTAATGCAATCGTGGTATAAAGGTCTTTCTCTAGCTGAAATCTCATGGCCCAAGTATCACAATTGATGCAGACACAACTGTAACTTGTCTTTAGATGCCTTGAAATCCTTTTCAGCAAGCACAGTCAACAGAATGAGAGTCTTCCTCACATGCTTCCAGGGAGGTGGCAGCCAAGAGCTGGTCATCTACGTACTGCACCACTGTCAACCTTTCGGGGAACCAAACAGAGTCAAATTCTTTCTTTAAAATTTGTGAAAATAGGGTTGGGCTCTCTACGTATCCCACTGGAAGATGAGTGACTGTTAACTATGCGGATTTAGGGGTAAACATGAACAGATGCTTGCTCTCGGGACATATAGGTATGGAGGAAAATGCTGAACATAGATCTATAACAGTGAGGTATTTGGCTGAGTAGAGAATGCATGACTGGATGGTAGCCAGGTTAGGTACAACAGGAAAGACTGGTAGCACACCTGCATTAACTGTATGCAGGTCCTGAACGAAATGATACATCTCTTTACCTGGCTTCTTTGTTGGCAAAATATGAGGTTGGCAGGGAGTATGAGTTGGTATAATAATATCTTGCTGGAGAAGGGATACTATTACAGGGGGAATGCCTTCTTCAGCCTGTCAGGAAATAGGATACTGAGGCACACATGGCAGGGGCTTGGCAGGGTTTTGACCATGTAACTAGCATCATTTGATTGGATTGACCATAACTTGGCTGGAACGCTTTTCAGCAGTCCCAGTCACAAACAGGGAGTGTTTGCCCGGTCTCCAGGGTTTGAATGGGCAATTCCCTGTAATACTGCCAGCACCTTGTGCTCTCTGTGAGCGGGGATGTCAAGGTATACACCTGCGATGAATCAACTTCTGGGGCACCAGTGGTCCAGGGATGAATATCGGTTTTGAAACCATCAATCTGCCCCACACCTCTACTACACCAGAAGGGATCTGAACAGATTTGGAAACACAAGTCAATTATAAACCTCCTTGTACAATTTGGTAACATGGACGGAAAGGCAGGCTTAACTCTTCAAGGTTATGAATCATTGGTTAGTTGAATCACAGCGATAATACAATTATTACCCAATATTAAAGGGACTGTCCAGTCAAGGTTGTATACAAATATCTACTTTATTATTATCTAAAACAGACAGTTCTAGCACACTAAAAAAAGCAATACAACCCACCCTGTATAGGAATGCAGAGGACAGCCATTTTGAAAGAAGTAAAAGGGAAGTACTATACCTATAGGAGGGTAGTCGGTATAGTAATCCAGCACAATAGTTCAAGGATACTTGGTTTCAACACAAGGGAGCAATCGGTTGTAAAATGCCACTAGAGGCCGAAGGACCAGGGAGACAGAACCACAATGTACCTGTGCAGTAGAAGTTCTTGGTGCTCGACAGGGTTGAGTCAGTTTCAGGGTGCTTTGCAGCTTCTGCGACTGAGTTCAAGAGGGGAGACAGTTGCGGTTATCAGGTGGCCTGTCAGTTCAGTGAGCAAGGCTGTACAGATGGCTGCAGGCTGGCCTACATGGTGGCTCAGGGTCAGGAATCATCATCTCAGTGCTGGTCGGCACTTCTGAAGCACTGGTCGAGGCATCTCGGACAGAGTTAGCGACTGCAGTGCAACAACAGTCAGTTGCAGCTCGAGGGGCTCAACTGGCTCAAAAATGTCCTTTAAGGCGGACGTCGGTAGATTCTCGTTGTTGCACTCCGCTTCTTCAGTGGGCCTGTGTTGTCCTTTAAGGCAGATGGCCCAAAGCTGAGGAGTGTTGCAGGCAGCTTCCCTGTCCTTGGTTTGGTTCAGAGACTCTCTGGCACTTCCCACCTAGGAAGCTTGCTGCAGAGCCTAGCTTGGCATGCTGTGTGCTCGTTGGGTACCAGTTCTGGAGCTGCTGTAGGGTCCTTTGGATTTAGTATCTCCCTCTGTTCCCTGGGAAATGTTTAGGGGAGGGATCTTGCATTCCATATTCGAGGTCCTGTCCTTCCTTCACTAGTGGAAGATGTAAGGCAGGCTGTACCTTCAGCCAGGGTCCAGTGCGGAGTTCCTGCTTCTGGTGAAGCCTTCAGATCTTCTGTCCAAAAGAGGGGCTCAGCCCTCTTTTAAAGCCAAATGGGCCACAGTGATTGGTGTAGGTTAAGCCTACCTTAATGAACCATTCCTGGGTCCCCATCAATATTCTCCTGTGTGCATGACATCATAACCAGAGTGCTTTGCAACAGAAAAGGTAAAGGGGTGAACACGTGTAATACTATGTCCCACCCTTCTTCCCATTTGTTGTTGATCAAATCAATGGTTCCTGATTAAAGCAGCAGGTCTCCCTCAAAGCTGCGGCGGGACCAGACTTTCTGGTGCCATCAATCCACATAATCGTAGCTTCTGAATGAGATCCCCCTGTGGGGATGACTACTGACCATTGATACAAAGGGTGGGAGCTGGCTTCAGGTTGACACAGTGCATATCAAAGGTTGTTGGGTTTCCTGTCTCCTTTGTTGACCTCTGCAGCCAGGCCCCATGTGGGACTGTTCAAAGTACACTCCATTGGTATGTTAATTATTATAATTGCTGCCACCATCTACAGGGCTAATTCTAAGGATAGGGTGGATCCATGGAGCCTTTGTTAATTAGGCTGGCAATGGCAGGAGGATGGTTTTGGCACTTCCCCTTCTGAGATGTATTGTGTACTCTATCTGTCAGGTCCCAACTAAATATGACAGGGGGGGAGTGTGCCTGTAGGCTGCGTCCACCCAGAGTACACAGGTCTATGTCTATGTCGTGCAGTGAACATAGCAAAATGTGTGCGGATTAGCCCCACACATTTTCCAGAGGTTGATCTATCATCATTCAGTTTCGAAAAAGTCCAGGTGCGTGCACACGCACTTTGTGGATGGTCGAATTCCTCACAACACCATCAATGGAACAGTAAATAGAGCGACTAGCTTACACACTAAATCCAATCCAAACAAGTTCATGTGAGAACAGGGACTCAGCAAGAATGTATGTAGGGCTGATATTGGACCTATCGTGACCATAAGCAGAGTAGGCACAGGATGAGGTATTGGCATACCCCCTATACCTACAGAATGAATAATTTCACCAGAATGCACTGTTCATGGAAATGGAGAGGCTTTCAGTGTGGAGCATGATGCTACTGTATCAAACAAACTTTACATCTTTTGACCAGCAATAACACAATCAAGGAAGTAGAACCAATTGGTAAGAGTGGTGCATCAAGTTCAGAGACCCCTCTGCAATCCTAACCATCAATCTGGAGAGGTGTCAGTCAAGACTGGGACCTAGTCAATCAGCTTGGTGCAGTTGGCTGTCCACCTCAACCGCCATACTTTGGCAATGTGGACACTAGGCTCTTCAGTATCCAAACTCTTTGAAGTAATTACATGGATCACTGAACGCGTTTGTGTATTAACTCTCAGCAGTTTGCCCTGGTTCATATGATTGGGGCACTCTTCTCCCTCTTCCCCGTCCTCACCCTCACTCTCCTGGTGTGGGGCTTCCCCCTCCTTGGGAAGCAGATGGCATCTGCAATGCCATACTTTTGGCTTCAGTAGTTTTTGTCTTTCAACCGTTTCATGGAAGTGCTGTGCAGCTAATAAAACCTCTACCAAACCCTTTCCTTCCAACCCTATGAGCACTGCCTTAATTCCATTTGATACCTTAGGTTGCAAACCAATAACAAACTGAGCCACCACAGCTTGAGGCACTATAATGGCTGTGTCAATGATCCCAGAGTATTGTTCAAAACATTGTTTCAGATCAAGCTATTACACAGGATTTTCACCCTTGGCTTGCTTGCATGCTTTCAGTTTATACCAGTCTTTCAAGGACAAGTTCAGTGATATCAGTAAATGTTTTCACGTCCATGGAGGTGTCTGGTTCTTCAACTGGCCAGTATCTATGGGCAGCACTGCTTGCAACAATTGATTCAAATCAACACACGTGAGGTGATAACAGTCTATTATGATCTGAAGCTCCTCTTGGAACTTGACAGGATCTGTGGGAATCTCTTAAAGATTTTGAAGAAATCAGTAGCACTCCAAGGGGCATGCACATTAACTAGGGTATTGCCTCGGCCACAGAGCTGTCTGAGAGGGAATACACCAGTACTGGTATTGGCTGTCAAATTCAGGAACCTTTCAACCGAGGTTGAGGAAGGCGGAAAAAGGTTTTGAGATCGGAGCTCGTTATTCAGGGGTGAACGGGCCAATGATAGGGTTTATTGGGGTGGATGGAGGATAGGTTGGCAGAGTCTGAGCTAGCCGGTTGGTTGTCCCGTGCAACATTTAAAATGTCAGGGTTATAAGTGTTCAGAATATCTTCAAGAGTTTCCTTTGGTAGGGCTCCCCTTGGATTACGCAATATAAATGTTTGTACCTGACTTTGTGGGTCAGCACCTGCAGGTTGGAGTTCTCAGTTTTCAGGGATTTGACTTGCCCATGGAGTTTTTCTTTTGCCTTTCAGTGTCCGGGTGTTGGACACAGTCTGTCTCTTAGTAGCTTCGGTATACCGATCTAGGTAGCTGTTCCATTGCCGTTAGTGTATACGTCCACCTTTATTTTCTAAAGCCCTACGCAGGTTTGTCATCTTATCTATGTGAAATGTGCCTTCCTGGGTGAAGTGACTAAGTGACTCACTCTGCGTATATTCATGCCATTTATTCAGGTACTTATATTCTTTGGGCGAGTAGTGAGTAAACATGAAATGTGCTGGACTTCCTTTAGGTGGAAGCAGCACTTCTGTAGACTGACCTGAATTCATTCTCACAGGGGTAAGACAAGTTATGACTTATTATAGATCCAGGCCAGTTCCTAACTCCATCTGCATCGGGATGCTATTGTGTTTTGTGGCTGGCGGAGTTGGTAAGGCTCATTGCTGACTGCTCTACCATGTGTATCCAGAGGCTCAAATATCACCACCTGACCTCGGTTCCTCCCCCTGTACAGAATTTTCAACAACAGCTGAGGTGTCGGTCATATTCAGATGACTTCTGGTTCACACCCTATATCCCCAGTTATGCTACCCACAGTGCAGAGCAGTATTTCAGCTTGTTTCAGAGACGTGGGTAGGTGAGAGTCAAAGATAAGACAAATACATTGGTAGAAAGAAAGCCTGTTACAGCTCCAATACTAGGATACAGGAGAGTGTGAAATATAAAACAGGGTCGTAAAGGAGTTGCACATTTAGGGTTTCAAATATTGAGGTGCGGGTTTAGACACGACAAGCATGGGGCTCTCATCCAAAATATTTTCGTCTCACTTACACAGAGCACATACATCGGGGTGGCAGATCCATACTACACTACTGAGACAGGCGCAGTGGTCTCATATCCTCTTACATCAGTAGGGAGTGTGGTTGCGCTGCTTTTACTTGTTTATCCTAAGCTGCAGTTGCCAACAGCTTTTACTTTTTCATCAACAGTTCTGTAGGCAGGGTTCCTTCCCTTCTGTATCCTTGGATTATCACAACAGTTTTCAGAATTCTTTAACCAGGGGCAAACATTTACCCCAATCTGTATCAAACAATATTACACAAGACGTGAAAATACACTGATGCATTTACCTGTGTTCACGATTTTTGGTTGGCTCTTCTTCCACATCTACTCTGTCCACTGTCCCAGATCCTCTGGGTGCTCCAGCCAGCTCTCCCCTACAACAAAATCATCTCTCTTGGGCCCGTGGGGATCTCCTTGAGCTGCTCCCGGTGACCCTTGGACTTGACCACAGGGCAGCAGGAATCTGACTTCTGTTGGGGCCTGGTCTGCTCGTACCAAGTGCACTGCCACATAGATAGAGATGTGTTGTTTAGCTTTGCAAATAATTGCCAATTACCAGACGTAGGACCGATGACAAAAGCAACATCACCCACGTGGGAGAAGATGGATGGATGGGGATGGGACTAATGGTCTGGCATCCCCTATGGAGCAGGCTGTCCATGTGTAGGGTCTCACCAAGCAGCTGTGAGGGTTTTTACTGTATGTGATGATGTCACTGATGACGCTCTGTACCTTGATAATGTACTGTTCATGCAGCTTTTGCCAGAACGTTCTGCAGCAGCAGACTTTTTTGTAGGCGCTTTCCATTTTTATGTGGAAATATTATCCTTGCAAGAGGTGTATTGGGCCTTTTTCCCTAGTGGGTTGTATTTTTTCAGGTGTGAGCATCTAGGGGCTTTCCTACACTTCGCAGGCACCAACCAAAAGTTACCACTGACTATTTTGGTGGATCGGTAAACAATGTATTAGTAGAAAGCAAGCAACAACATTGCGAGACTTTGATGCGAGCGAGAACCCTCCCTCCATGCACCTTTCTATTATTCCCAAAGGAACACATTAATTTCAATGGAAGCGGAGGGCAAGGAATCATTCTGAAACAATGGGCCTCATTATGAGGTGGCCGGTAAGGGATTACCGGCACCGGTAAGGGCACCGGTAATCCCTTACCGCCCTACTACGAGTTCCCTTTGTGGGTTCTTCCTTAACGCCTGGTTTTACCAGGCATTAAGGATGGGACCCTCAAAGGGATACCGGGGTCAATAACGGTACCGCAATTTGCGGTACCGTTATTGCCGCCTTCCCCCTTCCCATTGAGCCCTATGGGGGCTCAAATGCGAATGGGAAATGGCTCTGGTGAATGGGGAATTACCGGTCCTGCCGACCTCGGAATGGCCCGGTAATTGCTCCATCCACCAGACCGGAGTCGGAACGATTTTGGAGGCAGCCAGGGCGCTAATAGCGCCATGGCTACCTCCAACCTCGTAATGAGGCCCAATGTATCAATCAGGGAATAAAGGCCCACTATACAATGTTTTTATGCCAGCTGAGTTCTCACATGTTGAGACAGTGGGCAAGAAGCAGTTGTTTTAACATGACAGTTTGCAGTTCCTACTCAATATTAAAATGCAGCAGTGTGCTCGGGGGGGCGGGGGCTGGGGGGGTACATACAATTTCCAATTCCAGACTTTCCCCAATACCTCCCAAATCCTCTTCAGTTACCTTGCTTTCCCGCTGTCCCTGACAATAGCTACCAATCCACAATTCAATGTACATTTTCTAAACAACTATGGTCTCACATGTGGACATTAATCTTATGAAATCCTCTGTGGCTATACAACAGACAGTAACTTCAAATCTTGCAGAGCATCCAACTCGGTAATTAACAAAAAAGGGGAGCAAATAAAAAAAAAACGATTTTCCATTTTGCATGGGCAAAGAATTAACGTAAATTGAAAAATATGTATAATTTGTGGATAGAGTGATAATCCGGAGAGAATTGAATATACTTTGTGCTTTATGTTGACAAATTATTGATCTCCATCTGGAAATTGCTTCGGAATGGCCATTTTTTTAGGGATCCGGCCAGCAGATCTTGGGGCACATCCCTGATTCACAGGAGAATACCTCAGAAATGCACTTCCTCTGCCATTGGCGTCCTCTTTGCCTGGCCAATTGACTTGAAAGAAGCACATAGAAATAGGGCCTCCTTTTGAATTTGGAGGGAACTGGAACAGGCAGCAATAACAGTATTACCTCCTGATTCATCCATCCACCTGGTTATGATCTGCAAAACTGCCAGCATGTGCACCGTGTATTACCTAAAGTAAATGCCAGTATTGCCACCAGCGGTAATACCTCCCTTCCCAAATACATTATAATGGGGAATACCAGAAACTCAGAATTAGGCAGCTATGTCACAGTGAACTGCTGTGATGACAGTCATTGTGTTTGGACGTCTTACCACCACTAATACCGCCTCACTCGCTATGAGGCTGAAAGATTTTTCCTTCCAAGTAATATTCACTGGCTTTGGATTACCAGATGGCGCCATGACACGGGCAACTCAATCCCCTTCTGCTTGGCTTTCTTTTTCAAGTAATTTGTATTTCTTACTGTATTGTGCATTGGTTTTGCGTAACAGGGAATTATCTGTTAACCGAAATAAAAGTTCAGATTTTGCTAAACTAGCGTTCATAGCACTTGACGAAAGTGTGATGTAACAGACCCGAGTGTTATTGTGCAACTTCTGCTTGATTGGCAAGTGGTGAGAGAACGTGTTTTATGATCTGAGCATTGATGTCAGTAGCACACGAGATATACTGCCAATGCCACTGCCACGAATGAGAACATTACAAGTTGCCATCTGGCTCCATGGGACCGGAAACATGTTCATTTGTCCAGCCTTTAAAGACCAATACACTTGGCATGTTGGTACTTGTAGTTCTGGGTTTGTTCTAGTATAAATGGAGGCCTACAAGCCCCATCATGGAATACCCTGTTGAGCAAATGGATGACATGGAGCCAGCTAGCAACTCTGTCACCGACTTAAAGAATGTAACGCTGCACATGACACATTTTGACTGAGGGCTTTTGTAAAAGCTTTTTCCGCAAGGAATAATTAGATACTCCATACACAAAGCCACGGCGAATTCCAGGGAAACACAACGTGGGAAGCAAGTGAAAGGACAAAGGCCACTTTAGGAATTAACGTTGGGCCTTCTACGCATTTCTTTGGCATGTAAATCGACAGGCACTATAGGGGGAAAACATAAGCTCTAGTTCCAGTACGTCTCCTTAAGATAGGTAAATCACTTTCTTCTGAAATGAAATTCACGCCGACTACATGAAATATGAACAATAATTAAACGCACAGTCTGTGGGCCCTCCACGCTTTAAAGCCGTTTTTTTTTTGAAGGAGGAGAAAAGTGCTCACCTCAGACAGGCCAATTACCCAAGAATGATGAAGTCGCGAGGAAAAGTAGGAGAAATGCTTTCCTTGAACGATCACAACCGCAAGCCAGTGATTATTCCCGCGAGCGTCAGCGGGGTGTGGCGGGGACACTCGCGCTGCAAGACTTCAAATAGTCATTTCCTCGCGGAAATCAAATCTGACTGCTCTAAACGGACACGTTTTAATCTCAATTGGACATCAGAAGGTTGCTCAAGCTGTTGTTGGCCACTGCAGAAACGCCTCTCTCTGCTTTGGTGATTAAACCAGTGGTCCTCGCCGTTGCTTATCGGCCTGCGACGAGCTGTTCTTTTTAATTAAAAGTGAGCCACCACCGGAGAGCAATTAACAGCTAGTAATTACTGTGCTCTTCAGAACAGCAACATTTTCTCTTTCATTCCAATTATATAATGGACAAGTGGCTTTTTGATCCACAAATTAGGGAGCTCTTGTACCATTTGTTTTGAGCAAGATTTGGAAGGTTAATGACGGCCCGTGGTGGCCCTCATTCCAGAGGCTGATGTAAAACAAGAAAAGAATCGCAAAACAGGAGAAGTCCATCAAAATATGCAAATTGCATCTTCATGATAATAGACATGAAGAGAATGCGCACCTAGGTGAGTGGGAACAGCGCAACACTGCTTTGAAACGGTTAACGCTGCAGGATTTTAAATAAATATATATATACATATATATATATATGCATATATATGCATACATATATATTTAAGTGTCTTAAATATCATGCAATTTCACAGCTTCCTTCTTAAGGGAGAACACAGTATGTGTTCGATTATGTTGGCGACACTTGAACATTTTTCTGCGCAACACAGATATCAGGCTGTCGGGCTGTCGCTGAGGACGACAAACATATTGACTTTGCTTATAATCTTTTGACGAATACGTATTAAAATGCACTCAATGGCTAATATAGCCTCTGATTAGATACACTGCCTGTGCCATTAATAGTTGTCTACTTTTAATTAATATTGATTAACATTTAAAACAATTCACATGGATTGCAAGATGGCTGCTGGTGGTTGTTGATCTGGAGCCGCTTTAACAGATATAGGGAATGGTTGGATTATGAGGTATGTAATGACTCTTGAGTTTCATCCTTGCTTGATTTCATGCTTATCGTTAAGCATTCTACAACCTTAAATTACTTAACTCTGAACGAAGGATAAGTATAATGTATTTATTTATTTTTGTATTTGTGGTAGCGCTCTCAACCCTCAGGTATCTGGGCACCAGTTACAATAGGTAAGGAAACAATATATCTACAATAGGGAAGGAAACAGGATATCATGTATCAAGCAGTACAGTCAATACATAGAGTGGAAGTGTCTGTTTAGATAAGGGTGCGGGAGCAGAGTGACTTAGGTAAAGAGACAGGTTTTCCGATTTTTTTTTCGAAAGGTCCAGTCGGAAGGATCTTTTCTTAGTGCGATGGGGAGAATGTTCCAGATCTTAGCGGCAATGACAAGGAAGCTCGTACCTCCTTTGGTTTTTCCGTTGAAGCTGGGCCCTGTGAGGTAATGGCAGTTTGTGGATCTCGGTTGGCGAAGGGGGATGTATTTCTCAACACAACGAGAGAGGTATACTGGGGCAGTGTTAGTGAGGCACCGGTGTGCCATGGAGTTGTGAATTTGATTCGCTTGTGGATCGGTAGCCATTGAGCATTTGTTCTGGCTTCTGAGATGTGGTCATGTTTGGACAGACCTAAGGCGGGCCCGAGGGAATTGTTATGAATGGTTTGTAGTTTACACAGGTTTCGCTCGGAGGTGCCTGCAAAGAGGGCGTTGCAGTAGTCAAGTTTGGCTCTGGTAATAGCTCTGGCTTTTGAGAGGTGGTTAGGCGTGATGAGGAAGGGTTTGCTGGCATTGAGTAGTTTGGCGGTGTAGGCAGCAGAGGAGGCGGTGGCATTCACTTGGTATGATAGGTTGAGTGTAGCTTCTAAGTAGATGCCAAGTGTTTTAGCTGCACGTGAAGTTTGGATCAGATTGCCGTTAATGTTGAAAGCTTTGTAGGCTGGGTCCAGGTTGCAGAGTGCAGCGTGTGATCCTACGATGAGGATCTCAGTTTTGTCATCGTTTAGACAGAGCAGGTGGGATGCCATCCAGTTTTGGATAATGTCGTATACTGAATTGATGGCCACAGTGTCTTGTGGTAGATGTCTGAGAGAGGAAGGAAGATTTGGGTGTCAACTGCATAATTTGTGTATGATATACTGAAGACATGCAAATGGTCAAAGAGGGGTTTAGTTTAAATGTTGTGTAGAGTGGGGGAGGTACATGAGCCTTGTGGGACACCACATGTTACTAGTGTGGGTGGGGTTGCATGATCATCCATGTAAACACAAGTAGATCTGTCAGCCAGGAAGTATTTGATCCAGTCAGAGGCTGCAGGGCAGAAGTTAGCTGAGGATCTCAGTTTTGTCATCGTTTAGACAGAGCAGGTGGGATGCCATCCAGGTTTGGATAATGTTGTATACTGAATTGATGGCCACAGCGTCTTGTGGTAGATGTCTGAGAGAGGAGAGAGGAAGGAAGATTTGGGTGTCAACTGCATAATTTGTGTATGATATACTGAAGACATGCAAATGGTCAAAGAGGGGTTTAGTTTAAATGTTGTGTAGAGTGGGGGAGGTACATGAGCCTTGTGGGACACCACAGGTTACTAGTGTGGGTGGGCTGCATGATCGTCCATGTAAACACAAGTAGATCTCTCAGCCAGGAAGTATTTGATCCAGTCAGAGGCTGCAGGGCAGAAGTTAGCTGTTGAGATGAGGTGGTTTGTTGTTTGTTTGTTTGTTTATTTATTTGTATTGCGCGCCAGACCCAAGGGTAACCGGGCGCAGTGAACAGAATATACGAAGCTTACAATGTTGCATGGAGATTATAGTGTTATAGCAATTTGCAATGATGCATAGTTAAAATTTACAATAGTGATAAATCTTGAAGGTACATATATACATACAGATAAGTAACATAACACAGATTAGAGTCTTACAAATCTTACATATTATTGTCATTGAGGTGTTTGATAAGATTCGTTCTAAAGTGGAGGAAAGGTTGGTTTGATCTCAGGTTGTGAGGTAGGGCATTCCACCATTTAGCAGCTAGCACAGGGAAGCTTGAGCCGCCAATTTTGGCAAGTTTAAATCTAGGAATTTCCAGACAGTTGGAGTTGGGGGTTCTTGTAGGTCTGCTGGAAATTTTCTTTTTATTTTGTCCATCAGGTAAATGGGGGCAGCGTTATTGAGGGCTTTGTGTGTCAGGGAGAGCATTTTTAGGTGAATTTTATTGTCAGTGGAGAGCCATTTGTGTTGTTGTCTAATGGATGAGATATGGTCCCTTTTGTTTATGCCTAAGGCGGCTCTGAGGGCGTTGTTTTGTAGGATTTGTAGCCTTTTAGTGATGGTTTTGTTAGCGCCACTGTAAAGGGCATTGCAATAATCGAGTCGTGATAGTATTAAGGCTCTCGCTAGGATCATGCAACTGTTGTTGGATAGGAAGGGTTTACCTGCTCTTATTAACTTGCAGGTATATGCTGTCGTTGAGGCTAAAGAGTTAACTTGTTTGGCAAAAGACATGGTGGAGTCAAGATAGAAGCCTAGAGTTTTTATTTCGCTCGAAACCTTAATGCTATTGCCATCTATGATAAATGTGGAATAGTCCTTGCCTAGTTTGTTGATATTGGCCTGCGTGCCCAGAATGATTAACTCAGTCTTATCATCATTCAGGCAAAGGCCATGTGATGCCATCCATGCCTGAATAATGAGGTACACTCTATTCACCAACTCCCTGTCCCTGCCATGATCCCCAGAAAGCGGGAGGAGAATCTGTGTATCATCTGCATAGTTAGTATAGGTGATACCTAGAAGGTCCAGATCATCGAAGAGGGGTTTGGTGAATATGTTGTACAAGGTTGGTGAAACACAGGAGCCTTGAGGGACGCCGCATGTGATAGGAAGAGGGTCAGCTGCTGCTGAAGGGGAGAAGACTCTCATTGTTCTCTCACTCAGAAAGGATTCAATCCATTTGGTGGCCTGCATGGAGAAGTGTGCAGCAGTGTCCAAGTGTTTGCAAAGGACCTTGTGATCCACCAGATCGAAGGCCGCTGAGAGATCAAGTAAGGGGAGGAGTGCCGTCTTGCCTTGGTCTCTCAGATCGTCTATCTGGGTCTTTAGGTCAATGAGTGCAGTTTCAGTACCGTGGAGTGGACGGAAACCGGATTGTCTGGCTCCCAGAAGGTTGTTGGAATCAAGGTGTCTTTGAATTTGCATATAGGCAACCTTGTCTAGTATCTTCAAAAGGAAAGGTACGGTGGTGATGGGCCGATAATTAGTGGGAATGAGGGGGTCAAGAGTCTGCTTCTTAAGAAGAGGGAGCACCCATGATTGTTTTAGGTTTGCCGGGATAATACCTGAGGCGAAGGAGGAGTTGATCAATTTTGAGATGAACGGTGAGAGGTCTCTGGCAGCATCTTTTATTAGTTGCGCTGGGCAGATGTCACCTTTGCAATTCGACGGTTTAAGGGAAAGGATGATTTTCTCTACCTCTAAGATGGTAGTTTTAGTGAAGGAGAATTTGTTGGTGGGGTCTTTAATGGTATTGTTAAAAAGTGGTTTGTTTGTGAGGTTTAGGGTGTCTTTTTTTAATTGAATTTTATTTTGCAGTGTGGTGATTTTATTTGCTAAGGCTAATTGGATATCTGTGCACCAAGTCTGGTCTTTAATGCAGGTATCTGGTGTGGCGATGGGGGACTCAAGTTCTTTCAAGATGGAGAAGAGTTCCTTCATACTTGAATTGGCATTGGCAATGCGAACATTGTAGGAGTTACTTTTCGCTAGGCAGATTTCATTTTTATAATGCCGAGAGATATTAGTTAAATTAGCTTTATTCTCTTCGGATGGACATAGTTTCCAGACAGATTCGCATTTTCTTTTGTGTAGGCGCAAGGCCTTGAGATCTGGCGTGAACCACTTGTTTAAGTGTGCCTTGGGTTTACTTGATCTCATTTTGAGGGGGGCAACTTTGTCCATAGTGGTACGCATGATGTTATTAAATTCGTTGACTAATGCACTTGGGTGGAGGTTGTCTGGTAGTGCATTTAAAGTAGGAAGGATCAGGGGAATAATATTATCTGCTGTAATGTTCTTTTTATTTCTTGTAGGGCATGGTGGAGCTATCTGTGGGTCAAGGCTGGGTGGTTTGGTAGTTAGTACGTTAAAGGACACCAAGGAGTGGTCTGTCCAGGAGAGGGGCGTGAAAGAGGATACTGTGGCTGAACAGTTGGAATCAGCAATCCAGTCAAGTATTCTACCCTTTGCATGTGTAGGGGTGTTAACTTTTTGGGTAAGTCCCAAGGTGTGAAGGGTATTGGCGATAGTGGCAGCATGGGCATCTGCTTGGTCATTGAAGCCAAGGTTAAAGTCCCCTAGTATGAGCAATTGGGAGGTAGTTTTGGTATTGTTAGACAGAAGGCTGTGCAGGTCCTCCTCGAAAGTTCCGAGTGGACCCGGTGGTCTGTAAATTAAGTGAATTGAGATAGTTTGGGTGTTGTTTATGGGAATTTTGGCAGTGAGAGTTTCACAGGATTGCATAGTTGTAGTGGGGACTAGGCGTAGTGATAGGTTTATTTTAGATATAATGGCGATTCCACCTCCGCGGGAGCCTTCTCGGTCCTGCCTAGAAATGGTATAACCGTCCGGAATGGCTAGCATAAGCGATGGGCCTGCCGCATTATGTAGCCATGTCTCAGTTATAGCAATAAAGTCTAGATTGGCTTCTGTGATTAAATCAGCTAGGTCGATGGCATGTGCCACTAGGGATATTACATTAAGGAGTGCTCCCATGAGGGAGTGTCCTTTGGGGTCCATTTTGGTTATGGCCGAGTTGGATGAATTGGTATTTGTCTTAGGTATGTTTGTATTCGCTGATGGGGAAGATTGAGGGGGTGCAGAGCATGTTCTAGTGTGTTGGTCTTTCGTTGTGCGTTTTATAGTGGGGAGGGATCTTCTGAGAGGTTCATAGAGTTTATTAAGTCTGGCACGTAGTTTAAGGTTTCTCTCGTAAGTTGGGGTAGGCTGAGAGGTGTACACTAGTCGGCCTGGCATGGTCTGGTACGTGGGGTTGATGTGGCCAAGGTAGTTAGGTATCTTGGGTGTGGTGAGTATGAGATGAGGCGCGAGAGCTGTCTTGCAGAGGGGAGCTTCTGTGTTGCTGTTCTTAGATGAGGCGTGTAGTGTGACCATGATCATTAGACAGTAAATGTTGATCATTAGAGAGAAGGTGTTGCGTGAGCTAGACATAGTGTGAAGCTATTCCTGTTGGCTGGGAGTGCCGCTTAGAGTGCGTGGACTAGGGTAGCTGGCCTTCAAGTACTAAGTGTCAGTACTAGTGTCTGGACTGTATGGCTAATTCTATAGGTCTAGGCACCATTTACTGGTAGGGCACAAGTATAAGAGGCACGATTGGGCATAGTCTGAGGTACATAGTAAGGGAGGCACCTAGGTGCACCTGTTCCAACCGGGCTAGGCTATAGAGACTGAAGGCACCTAGATGTGGCAAACAGTGAATATGATACTGTATATAATAATATGTATGTATAATAATAGAAATATACAAAAACATAGTAGCCTAAAATACAGGGACTGAAGGCATCTAGATATTGCCCTCAAACAGAGACACAGCAAACCAATAGTCTGTTAGTGACCATAAAGCACAAGCGTAAATCAAATGTGGTCTATTAGCGATAAAGCACAAGCGTAAATCAAATATGGTCTATTAACGACCATAGGCACAGCACATATCAAGTGTGGCGTGTTGCATAGCGGTTGGTGGTCGACGAGGTCAAAGGCTGCAGATGGGTCCAACATAAGGAGGAGGGAAAGTTTGCCAGTGTCTTTAATGTCATCCAGTTGGTTTTTAAGGTCCAGCAACCCAGGTTCGGCTCCATGCCTTGGGCGGAAGCATAATGGTCGGATGCTGATGATGTCGATTACATCGAGGTAGTGTTGGATCTGGATGTAAGTTGTGTGGTCAAGGATTTTTAGGATGAAGGTGATGGTCGTGATGCAGTGGTAGTTTGTAGGAATGGTGGAGTTGAGAGAGGGTTTTTTAAGCAACGAGAGGATACAGACTTCTTTCAGGGCGGCTATGGCATTCTTTGTTGAGAAGAACAAATTGAATATTGTTGTGATGATAGGTGTGAGTGCCTCAGCACAGTCTTTGATGATGGGTGCATGGCAAGCATCTTCTTTGTAGTGGGAGATTTTGAGGCTTTTTATAATGTTGGTCACTTCCTGTTTTGATACAGGGTGGAATTCGAATGGCAGGGAGGGTGGATGGGAAGGCCACTTGGGAGCTGTGGTGGTGGTGGGTGGAAGTTTGGTGTGAATGGCTAGTTGTTTGGCATGGATTTTCTCCTGGAGGGAGAGGAGTATTCTGATGAGGGCTAATATAGTTAGCATATGAGCATTTTTTTAAATGGATGTGAACTGGATAACCCAGCCATTTAAGATGAGTAGCAATTAACTTGGAGATGGATGGGGATGCAGATTTTATTCATACATCAATAATAGAGACGACTCAGGTAATTGGCAAAAGAAAGACTGTTTTAATATCAATTATCTAAAACAGGGAGCACAGCGAACATCAACGAAATCGCTCGATCCTCTGACTCAAACATTCTTAGTACAAACTGAGATTGTATACAAGAAACTCATCATCAATGCCGTTAGCCTATGTATACACTAACGCCATCCTACGTGGCAAACTACAAAAATCTATGAGTATGGGTGATTGGCTCTGAGTGAACATCTAAGTATACGACCCATACTAGTTTCAAAAAGTGTGAAGATGTGATTGGTTACTTAACATCAGGTGGGGCAACTAAGCCCTCCCCTAAAAATGACTACTACTAACGTCACTAAATACACAACATCCCATTGGTTTACACAACTATAGGACCCCTAATTACACAGTCCTCTACAATTGGTTGGCACTCTAACCTCCATCAGCACTTTTCCATCTATGTCTAGCAGCATGCAGGCTGGCCATCCAGGTGCTTCCCACCAATTAGCAAATCAATCCATCATCACCTCAGTTGTCTACTTTCAATTAGGCTTTGAAGCTCAGCCTTGAATTTGTTCTTAGCTCTGAGAAATTCAGGGAGTGAGGGCACGCTCTGCACTCGTGCGTAGGTGTGACCATCTCGTTCATTCAACTTCATTCTTCCACGTGACTAGAGACCATGGAAACAAACCTTTTGGTGCATTTAATACTATTTTCTAATGAACTTCTGATGTCTTCCTTGTGTTGTTCATGCCTTCTGTACAGGAGTTCTGTTCTTTCACAAGAATGTATCCAATGTCAGTTCACTCCAGTTTGATAAGACCTTGTCTTCTTGGATCATCCAATTCTGTCTGCTGAGATTCACTTTGTAATTCAATTTGCTTTTTAATTGCGACACACTAGAAATGAGGCCTTCTTGCTAGTGTCCAGCACTGCTATACTGCATAGTAGAAACATCCACCCTTTATTTATCCATATGCACATATATATAGATATATTTGCTGCAATCTATTCACTGAAAAGCCTGAGGCGGCTAGCTTTCAAGATTACTTTGCCTGCTTGCGTTACTTTTGCATCTGTACACGTATAACTAACTTGATATCTTCATCTGTGTCTGTGGCATAAGCTTCTTCACCTTGATCCCAAGATGTCACATATCCTTGGTACATTCATGATGCTTTATAGAATATCTGTATTCTCTGGTCTCTGCATCTCTTCTATGTACGTCAGTTCAGCTCTGTGTGAAGTCACCATTCGTCCTGACCCTTCATTTGCTCTGTTTCTTCAGGGATTTCATTCAAATGGCCATCATATTTTCTCGTATGCAGGTATGGTTTTCTCAATGGGCACCTTGCCTCCCAGATTCTCATAGGTATTGGTACTTTCACTGGTACTGCACAGAGTCCGTACTCTGCTCTTTGTTGGTTCAACTGTTCCGTGTATGTCACATACTCTGGTTTCCAATATAGAGGCAATATGGGCTATGTGGTTGAGGTGGGGGTACTTGGCTCCTTCACTACATTCCCCCCTCTGGGCGATTCATCGACCACTCTCCCATCATTCTTCACATCTAGACATTCTCGTCTGAAGAAATGCTTCTTCGGGATCCATATCTTTATGACTCCCTTCAGGCATCCCATCCAGCTGACTTGACATGCTCATCTTTGTTCCATGTCATGAGGATGCATTGTCCACTTGCACTGCAATAGATCCATCTTCCCTCATACTTCTTATGGTTCTTTGGATACAGGAACTTCGTTCCCTAAGGTGCATGGATACTTCTCTTCACAAAGTCTCTAATCTCTTCATCTGGTAAGTGTCGGGCTTTCCATCCTGATTCGCTATCAATCATGATCTTCATCCCTATGGCTTTCTTTGCTGTCATCTTGCATTGTGAGATTATAATCTTGATCACACAGAATCCAAGCAACACCAACACGATTGGGGCTCCAAGGAACTTGATGTCATGCGCCTGGCGCATTGTGTCTCTGGCATAAGTGGAAGGGATATCGTCATTGATTGTTACGCCACATTTGTTGCACGTCTTTCTGTGCGGTCTAGTTGTCATCCAAGATGGCGGCTGCCGGGAGGTTTCCTATTCACTTCCCTCCTGGCAGCCGATGCATTGCAACTGAGGCTTTGCTTTTCGCTGCCATCACAGCGCTAGTCCTATTTACTTTTCCTGTTCCACACTGGAACGCTGTTCTATTTCTCAGCCCGCTCCCTCGCGAGCTCCTCTCACTCTCTCCCTGCTGCTTGGTGATTTCACATTACCGTCCCTTTCCGCTATTACTTTACCTTTCATTTATTCTCTCTCTCTTTTGCTTTGTTTTCATTTGTGTATTCAATTACCTGCTTGCTGACCCTCTGTCGGCGTCAGACCCCCTTCTGGGTTCCATTACTTGGTTACTATTCTTTCATGCTCAAGCACTCCCTACGTATTACGAACTGTTTACAGCCTTCTCCGGAGTGGAGTCCACCGACCTCTCGGAACCCAGCAATGTGATTGCCACCTTCCTACCTTACTGTGCTCTGTTTTTCCTGTACCTATTAGGGTTGTTCCCCAATCCTGCTATCCCGGAAGGGAGTCCCGTTCCTGCCTAACCTGTGGGAACAGTTACGGTGGCTTCTTACCGGAGTAGGCCACCTTTCAACAAAAAAGAAAGAGACTTCAATACTCGGAGGAGATCATTGAAGAAAGAGCTGGAAACTGATAACTCGGACTCAGGTGAGGAGGGGAAGTTCAGCGGATCTGGGGAAGAAGATAAGGGAAATGACAGATTTCAACACCAAACAACTACCATGGCTACCACTGAACAAGTACAGGAACTTTTAGCAGCCGTTCAGGGATTGAACATGGAGATCCAAAATCTGAAGGCTGAGAACACAGTCCTTAGGCAGCTTGTGACCAACCAAGACCATCAACCAGCAGAATTGCCTCCCATGGCTTTACCCACCGGGAAGTACGATGGTACATCCAAGAAATTGAAAGAATTCCTAAAGGCTTGTACTATCCATTTTACTTTTCGAGCCCGGACTTATACGTCAGAGCATGCACGCGTAGGGTTTATGATTACGAATCTCACTGATAACACGTTGGCATGTTCCATGCCACTTGTTACAGGATCCAGCCCTCTTCTCCAAAACTATCTAGGGTTTGTTGCCTAACTCAAAAAGGCATTTGAGCTACCAGAAATATCCTTCACAGCATGCGAAGATTTATTGGACGTCCGCCAGGGATCTGTCGATCTGCTGTCTTACATCACCACCTTCAAAAGGTTAGCAGCAGAGGCAGGTTGGCCGGAACAGGCCCAATATTCTATATTCAGATGGGGCCTCAGGGAGGAAATAAAGGACAAACTTGCACAGACCCCAAGACCTCCACCATTCCCAGATCTGCTTTCTTCGGTCCGACAGATTGACTACAGAATGCAGGAACGCCAGACAGAATGACGGTGTCATCGCAGCACTTACCCCATCCCTGAACTCCTACCACCTACAACTCCAACACAGTCCCGGGAAGAGCCCATGCCGATAGGAGCCACACAGGCCCCTTTGACCTCGGAAGAAAGGAAGAGAAGCAGGGACAAGGGGTTGTACACCTACTGTGGTTCTAAAAGTCATTTACTCCAGGACCGCCCGGAAGTACTGCCTCGGCGGTCGGGAAACACCAGACCTCGGTCCTAGAATGGGACGGGATCCCGAGGTTATTAGCACAGTCCCTACGCTACCCTGTCAGTGGCTTTCTCGACTCTCAAGGAAGATGCCCGGCTCATGGTGGTGGCCATTAAAGTACTCTCTGGACACCGCAAGATCGACTCCATGGCACTCCTGGACTGCGGGGCAGCCGGAAATTTTGTCGACACCATATGGGCGGACAAGGTGGGCCTACGTTGTCTACAAAGAATAGAAGGGCAGGAAGTGGAATGGGTTGATGGTAGCCCATCAGTTCGGGTCCCATCACCCAAACTGCAGAAGAACCGCAAGTCATGGTGTTGCAGCATACTGAGCATCTACAATTTGACATAATCCAGGCAGCCCATTTCCCACTCATCTTGGGAATCACTTGGCTGCGGAAACATAATCCCTGAATAGATTGGACCAAAAACCAGTTGGAATTCAACTTCAGCTACTGCAAACAACATTGTCTATCAGGGGTCACATACAGCACAGTACAAACTGTCCTTGTGGATCAGGACATCTCACGTTGCATCCACCATATTCACAAGGAACTAACAGCCTACCACCAGGTCTTCATAGAGAAGATACCACAGGAACTACCACCACAAAGGCCCGAGCATTATGCAATCAACCTGGTCCCTAATGCACTAGTTCCATTCTGCAGGATGTTCCTGCTCTCTCTCACGGAAAAGGAAGCTCTTAGACGATACTTAGATACCAACCTACAAAACGGACTCATCACACTGTCTAGATCCCCGGCCGGGGGAACCTCTATTCTTCATACCAAAAAGGGACTCCACCGAACTACATCCCTGCATTGATTACAGAGGCCTTAACAAGGTTACAGTAAGGGATCGGTACCCTATGCCCCTTATCATAGACATCACAGAGGCAGTCCAGGGTGCCAAGATCTCCTCTAAGTTGGACCTCCGCAGTGCTTACTACCTCCTCTGAGTTCGCTCGGGGGATGAGTGGAAAACAACATTTCACACTCCTTTCGGTTTGTTAAAGTACAGAGTGATGCTTTCCGGGTTGGTTAACACCCCTGCCATCTTCCAACGGTTCATGGACCGCATATTTTCGGATATGATGTTCTTGTCAGTCATTATCTATTTAGACGACATCCTGGTCTACTCATCATCTCCACAAGAACATACAGACCATCTGAAAAAGGTACTCCGTCGACTTCAAGAGCATCACTTGCTGGCAAAACTGGAGAAGTGTATTTTTTGTGTTTCCTCTGTTCCATAACTCAGGTTCGTATTGTCACACGATGGGATCTGGATGGATGAAAGGAAGGTCTCTGCCATTCTTGACTGGCCATCCCCTACCTCTGTCAAGGAGGTACAGAGGTTTCTGGGTCTGACAAACATTTATTGCCGTTTCATACCTCCGTTTTCTGAGGTATTTATACCCATCACGGCACTCCTTAAAAAGTCTTCTATGCCTTTCAATTGGACTCCCCAAGCAGAGCACAGTTTCCATCACTTAAAGAAGTTGTTTTGTTCAGCTCCCATATTGAGACAACCAGACCAAAGACAGCCATTTGTCGTAGAAACAGATTCATCTGCTTCAGCAGTTGGAGCGGTGCTTCTGCAATGCTATCAGGATCTAGAACACACAGTGGCTTACTTTTCAAAGACCCTCACTTTGAGTAAAAAAACTACTCTGTTATTGAAAAAGAACTTCTTGCAATGAAGCTGGCATGCGAAGAATGGAGACACCTTCTCCAAGGATGGCTGCATCCATTCCTCATACGCACAGACCATCTAACTTGCAAGTCTTACAATCCATGGAGTGCGTAAACTCCTGCCAGGCTAGATGGGCAAATTCTTTTTGCCAAGTATGATTTCCAAGTGACTTATCTTCCAGGCAAACAAAATACACTGGCTGACGCCCTGTCTCGCAAATACAGGGCTGATAAGGTCACACAGCACCAGGCAGAGAGGATACTCCCTCAAAGAAAAATCGTGGTCCACGTATCCTCATTCTTACAAAGGGTCAGGGAAGCAACAAGGGCGGAACAGCACTCCTCTACTTTGGAGGAAAGAGGCAGTCTTCTATTTTTCAGTCAGAGGTTGTTCATACCAACAAACCCCCTCCGTCGCTTGATCCTAAACTGGTGTCATGATAATTAGACAGCAGGGCACAGGGGCTAGACCGGTACATGGGAATTGATACAGTGCTCTTTTTATTGGCCAAAGATGAAACAAGACATCACGAGAGATACTCTCTCCTGTCCGGTCTGCGTAAAGAGCAAACACAAGACTACCAAACCCTTGGGTCTCTTGCACCAAGAGCCAGTTCCTTCGCATCTGTGGGGGTTCATTTCTACGGACTTCATCATGGACCTTCCAGTTTCACAATCCTGCACATGCATAATGGTTACGGTAGATTCTTTGACTAAAATAGCTAATTTCACTCCACTGAAAAAGTTACCATCAGCCACATAAATGGCTGGCGTGTTTCTCAAAGACATATTCCGTCTTCATGGCTGCCTGACAAGATCATATGTGACAGAGGGAGTCAGTACACATCTAGATTTTGGACTGCCTTGTGTAAACATCTAGGTATTGAACGAGCACTTTCTTCAGGTTTTCACTCACAAACTAATTGACTAACAGAACGTTTGAATTACACTCTTGAGCAGTATATCCGGTGCTACACCAACCAGCAACAGGATAACTGGGTTGAACTATTGCCAACAGCAGAATTCACGTATAATAACTCACTACATTCTGCGACGGGCCACACACCATTTTTCTGTACATATGGCTTCCATCCTTGTAGCATACTCCCCCAATATCTGATTCCCTCGAAGCTACCTACTCTGGATGCCATTCTAACTAACATCGCCACTGGCCACAAGAATGCCATACAGAATCTGGAAGACAGTCCGAAGGCCTACAAAAGTCAAGCTGACCGCAACCTGGGTCTCGATTGGAAAGTAGGTCAGCGTGTTTGGCTTTCTACCAAGCTCTTGCCTCGCTGGGTCGGACCGTCTAAACTGTCTCCCCATTACTTCATTCCATTCCCCATCCTGGCCAAGATTAACCCAGTGGTTTATCGGCTAAAACCTCTGCACAGTCTTAGGAGAATACATCCTGTCTTCCACCCCTCTCTTTTCAAACCATACGTACCTGATCAAACCGACAGGAACATTCCCAGATCACTTTTCCAGCCACCAGCCAACTTCTGCTCGGGACGATTCACAGGAGTCCTAGCTCCATGTACATCAAGGTAGTACGATGTCCGTACTGTGAGTGAAAGCAATATGATTATGAACACAAAGCAAGCGTAAGTAACAGAGAGGTATGTCAATTTACAGCATCTACTTAGTGGACAACAAGGACGTCTCGCTGCATCTGGCATTATTATATTAATGCTGATACTATCACTACGAACATCACTAAATACACAAGGTCCCATTGGTTTACACAACTATAGAAAGCCTAATTACACAGTCATCTACAATTGGTTGGCACTCTAACCTCCGTCAGTACTTTTCCATCTACGTCTAGCAGCAGCAGGCTGGCCATCCAGATGCTGGTGAGCTTGCCTTAACCATTGCTTCCCACCAATTAGCATATCAATCCATCATCACCTCAGTGGTCTACTGTCAATTAGGCTTTGAAGCTCGGCCTTGAATTTGTTCTTAGCTCTGAGAAATTCAGGGAATGAGGGCACGCTCTGCACTTGTGCGTAGGTGTGACCATCTTGTTCGTCCAACTTCATTCTTCCACTTGACTAGAGACCATGGAATCAAGACTTTTGGTGCATTTAATACTATTTTCTAATGAACCTCTGAAGTCTTCCTTGTTTTGTTCATGCCTTCTGAACAGGAGTTCTGTTCTTTCACATGATTTTGTATCCAATGTCAGTTCACTCCAGTTTGATAAGACCTTGGCATCTTGGCTCATCCAACTCTGTCTGCTGAGATTCAATTTGTAATTCAATTTCCTTTTTAACTGCGACACACTAGAAATGAGGCCTTCTTGCTAATGTCCAGCACTGCTATAATGCATAGTGGAAAGCATCCACCCATATGCATATATATATATATATTCAGTGAATAAAACTTTGTTAAAGGGACGTTATGGTTATGTTGCGCTACTAAAATCCTATTAAATTCAGTGAAAAAACTTTGTTAAAGGGACGTCATGGGTCCAAGTGAAACCTAAAACCCCCTGCAATTTGCCAGTTATGGCTAGCTCAGCAACCATAACTTGCGCCACCACCGTGCACCGTTAAGATTAACACCCAGGACATCAAAGATGACATCACAAATGTCATTGATGTGATCACTGATGACATCACATGTGCATTTACTTTTCATGAAAAGTCTGTACAAGGGATTCTTATAGTAAGGTTGATAAAGAAGTGTGAAGTAATATTGGAATAAATATCATGAAGTACGTAGTGCATTACGTAATGCATTGCTATGAATACCATTCTATTATTAGGTTGTTTGCAGTATACTAAGCTACTCATGTAGGAACATAGGCATTGTGTGCAACATACATGATGGAGGTGCAATATTAATAACCTTACCATGTTGAATAGTAAAATGACAAATGCTTTCTTATTAGTTTTGCCTACTGTGAAATATTTAATAACTAGCTAATAAAACCCACTTACTACATACTTGCATTATTGGAAACAAAACACAAATGAACAACAACACATACAAATATGAGCATATACAGGAAAAATGAAGTAAACAAAACAACAGTATTACCAGCCAATCTTCATACCCTAACTGATTAACTTTATGCACAGAAATGATTGCTCTGCTTCAAAGTTACTACTTTGCTATGTACAACTATCATATAATGTGACTGAACCATAAGAAAAGTAGTGTGTATGCAATGTATACAAATATGAGCATATCCAGAGAAAGTAAAGTAATTAAAAAAAAAGCAGAACTATAAGAAAGTGTTGATAACCTTACTGATCATCTTCATATATAGAAAGCATTGCTGTCTTCCAAATCTGTGTTTTCCCATATGTATATGTTTCATATGCTGTGAGTGAACCCCAAGTGAATTACTGTAAGAACATTTTTGAAGTATAAGTCTACAAATATAGTAATTTTGTATTTTTTTGTTCCTGACTGTTACTGGCCTAGATATGTCAGTAAAGGAAAAAAGAGGGAGCCAGACAAGTGATGTCATCAGTGATGTCATCAATGACAATTGTGATGTCATCTTTGATGTCCTGGGTGTTAATCTTAACAGTGCACGGTGGTGGCGTTATGGTTGTTTAGCTTACCATAACTGGCGAATTTCAGTTTTTTTTTTGTTTTACTTGGAACCATAATGTCCCTTTAACAACTTTTTTTTCCACTGAATTTCATAGGTTTTTAGTAGGGCAACTTAACCATAATACACCTTTAAGAAAGTTTTCCCACTGAATATAGATATAGATAATATAAATTTGATAAATGTTTACTAGGATTCCCTTAGCTTACATACATATAACATAGAAAATACTGAACCCCCTACCTGTGCTTGTGTTTCTGATGTGCGCGGACTATGCGCATGTCTGCGGACGGACGCGGTCACCATCAACACTATCCAAAAACTCAGGGGGTATCTTACATTATTGTATCATACAATAAAAACACCAAACATGTTTAAAAAGCACCACATACATTACATTTAATAATAAATAAGAAGTGGAAACTGTATATGTAAGACACCAACCATCCACTGAAATAGCATTTGCAATATAATGGAATATACCAAAACAAAATAAATAAGCCTCCAATAGAATTACCTCACAGAAACTGCACAGCAAAAAGCAGGAGCATACCTACACAGCAGTAACAGCAAAAGTTTGTAAGAAACTAGTAAGTACACTACATTTATTTCATATATTTATAAACTTTCTGTATTAGGTACATTAAAACTAATATTTATTTTTTTTCACACAGAAATGTCCAGTACTTTGGAATGGCCGGAAGAAAATTTCCCACGAGATGAAATGAGTGAAGACAGTGATACTAATTGTAGACACAACATTTCTCTATATAAGCCAATTAATAACCATTAGTTTATGTGTACTTAACACATTTTGTTTTTAACAGACCATACATAAACTACAAATAATGTACCAAGAGAGACATTAGAAAATACACTGCAACAAATGGAACTAAACATGGGTATGTTAATGAAAAATGTCATTCTTATAAAACAGTTTGTTGAGGACCACATTAAAGAAAACATTAAATATCACTGTCCCACATGTACCTGCTCCCCCTCTCCATGTCCCAGCCAACTATCCCCAAACCCTCCCCAGCAAGAAAAACGTTACAATGAGACTTCCATCCCTTCCTCCCCTCCCATACTTCATGTCCAAACCCCTAATTCCCCTGTATTCGTTTCAGTTTCTGCTTCCCCCTCTCTTTTGTAATTTTTATACTGTTATACACTAATAACATTTTAAGTGTGTTCTTAGTATATGCCTGTGTCTTATTTTTTTTCTTAGAAGGCAGTTAGGGTGTCCGCGGACAGCACAGCTGTCCGGGGTGTTCGCAATTAACCAAAATGGGGGTGTCCTAAGGACACTATAACTGTTTGTACTGTTCGTAATTAAAATTGATGTGCCCTTAGAACACACAAGATGTCCACCTGTCCGCAATTAACCAAAATGGGGATGTCCTAAGGACAATATACCTGTTCGTACTGTTCGTAACTAAAATGGCGGTGTCCTTAGAACACACAAGATGTCCGCCTGTCCCTAATTAACCAAAATGGGGGTTTCCTAAGAACACTATACCTGTTCGCACTGTCTGTAATTAAAATGAGGGTGTCCGCAGGACACCAAATCCGTACGCATGTCCATAACTATTCAAATTAGGGTGTCCTAAGAACACCCCCCCTGTTCATAATGTCTGCAACCAGAATGAATATATCTGTAGAACACATATCCCGTCCGCCTTTCTGCAAAGTTTTGACGCACTTTTAATTAGTTTGGGGACCCGAACACTGTCCATAGAACACCCGCGCGCATGCGTACAACCGACCCGCCTATTTGGTGTCCTACAGACAGCCGTCCCATCCGCGAATGTGACCGCAACGTCATCATGTGACCGCACCCATGCTGAGCATGTGTCCTTATTTGCGGACACTGTCCGGGCCGCCGAACATTTAAAAAGTGATTTTCTGAGCAATCCAAGGTATTTTCCAGTAAATGTTCACCATTGTACATGTCCCAGTCAATGTCCCTGGTGATCTACATTCTTTTTGGAACTTTTTGAGCCCTTTCTTGGTGTTCGATCTGTCCACGGAGCGCGCACCTGCACCCCTATAAAAGGCCCCACCACAGAGCTCATCTTCATTCTGTCTTTCTACTACTGCAGATTGACCTGCTTTTGCTGCTTTTGCTGCTCTTGCTGATTTTGCTTCAGCTAACCTGATGGCATCCATGGCTGGTGTTGGTGCTACTCCTGTCTCAGCACCACCCCACCCCCTCCACCACCACCACCACCTCCCCAAGTGCCTGCAGAGGCGAACAGGCATGAGGATGCAGAGGAGGATGAAGAGGATGAAGAGGATGAGGTAGTGGAAGTCCCTACTACTAGCACTCATTGTGAGTCTTGGTGTGGCAATTATTTACCACTCTTGATGAAAGCCAAAAGCTTGTGCAAACAAGGTGATCTGCACTCAGTGCCGCATGGCGCATGGTGCTGAGTCATGGCAAGCCTAGTTTGTATAGCTATGGTACTACATCAATGAAGCAACACCCAAAGTCGTTCCACGGTGGGGCTATTCGTAAAGTTGTACCTTACGATAAACGTAGTAGGTTGAGTTCCTCTGCAGCATCTTCCGTTTCCGCTCCTGTCACCACAAGAGACACTGATGTAGGACAGCACATCCCTCCAGATCATGGGCGTAGGACATGGGGGGGACAGGGGGGACTAATCCCTCCCACAATTTTAAGTGGGGGGATATAATGTCATTTATCCCCCCCAGAATTTGTGTCACTTCAGCATGTAAAATACGTCTGCAGCCTGCACTGCAGGCTGCAGATGTCATGCGCAGGGATGTCATTTAGGGGTTGCCAGAGGTCGCAACTGTGACCTCTGAGGTCTCCCTTGCTACCCTTGTGGTCTCCCTTGCTACCCCTAAATAAAATGGGGGAAAAAAGTGTCCTTTCTTTTTTTTTGTAATGCAAGCTCCTGGGCTGTGGCCAGCACCATGTGGCTCTTTACTTCTGGAGTGGCTGGCTTCCTTGTTCAGGCTTCTAAAAAAAAAGAAGAAAAAAAGAAAAGGGTTGCCACAAGTCTAACACGTCCAGTACTGACCCTAAATAAGAAAGAATAAGAAAACCAAATAATGTGTCTTTCTGGAATTCTATACAATAATTGCTAGACTCATTAGAGGTTAATTTCAGGCACACTTCAGGGGGTGTGTCAATGATTTAGTCTGTTCTTAAACACCTCAACTTAGCCTTTCATCCTTCTGAGGTCGATAAATGAGTACAAACACAGGTTGGGTGATATTGGGTGTATATTATTTCTATATAAAGCACTTAAGCGTAAGTGCTATATAATGACACATCATTATCATTTGGCCATGGACGTCTGCTTGCATTCACAGTAATTTGGTAATATGGGTCTATACACACTGATCCTAACGATACATACGGTGATCCATTCTTGTATGAAATGTACATCACATTATAGTGATATCGTAAACATATTTTTCGTAGTGTACTTAGGAACAATGCTTAGTGATGCCACTTCCTGTTTTGTCAAGGGGTGAAAGGTTGATTTCCATCGCTTCCCGCGATATCACTTCAGGGTGGGGCCAAATGGCATCACATCCTGTGATGTCATCAGAGGTCAAGGGTCGTGTGATGTCACTTCCACTACCCCTGGCATTTTGGTGAAATGACATCTCTGGTCATACGTGCAAAAGTACAAGTTAACTTCAGACTGTCTGCAGCAGCGGGCTAAAACAAGAACTTCTGCTGCTTGCTCATGCGTGCCCCGCGCCTGTGCATTTGGAACGTGCCAGGGCGGGGAACTGCACGTGCCCCTGCGCAGTGCACTGCTGCCTAGCCTCAGCTTCCAGAATGAAGCAGAAGCCAGGCAGTGACGGGTGCTCCTGCTGAGAGTAACTGACTGATAGCGTGTGTTAATATCGAGGGAGACAAAGTGAGACTCTGAATGCGACTCAACCTCCTGAGACCTCAGCTGCCGTACTTAACGTAAGTCAAATGTCCCGCCTCTCCCAGATGCAGTGCAGGCTGGCATAGGGAGGCTTTATTAGAGGGAATGTGCCAACGTCATATTTATACAGTTTCTAAACACGTGCAGCGCATTGCAAACTGATCAGGGAATCCTGGCCTCTTAATGTTTCATCATGAATTGAAAAACCTGAGAGTTGAACCCTCGTTTTATTTCATGATAAGAGGAAAAGACAGGCTTCGCCCCGTGCCTCGTGAAGGTTTCAAATTGCATGCAGATGACCCAACAGCACACAAGTGCTAAATTGCGCTGTTCTTTGCATGCAATGTGAACTTTTAAACGATGAGCAAAATACATACGTCCTTGATGTGTTGCATGCACTGTTAACGTTTCGCATAGCCCCATTACAGAACATAAATGATAAATCAACACCCAAGACCCCTGTGTTGCGCAACGTGCTCACGAGTGCATCGCAAACCTACGCGAGCCCCAACTCAGAGGGATTAAATATTTACTGATTTTTACCCGCTGGTGGAACACTTTGTAGGTCCCCGCAGGCAAACTGGTTCGTGGTGACATACCTGGAGCACATACACAGGAGCGCTATTCTGGGAAGGTCTCCATTGATTGGAAAATTAAGCTATTTGTTTATGTTGAAGCTCATAATGGGGTGCATTGTGCAGTGTGGTCTTCCCGATAATGAGGGAGTTCGTGAGGACCACAAAAGTTGGTGTGAAATGCAAGTTGCCTCAGCCTGTGCCCGGAGCAAAGGGATGTGCTCACACATCTGTGGATTCATTTGAAGCAGTTGAACCCAACTACAGTACTGTGGCGGCTGTGGCTGAGGGGAGGTGTGCGTCACAGGGAGCGGTTGGCCCGGGTCCATGGGGGAGCTTGTTTAGGCTCTGCAGAGCTCGATTTCGGATTTAGGAACCATAAGTGTAGTGTGAGGTCAGAGCACCACCACGCCACCTGCGCCTTGTGGGAATTAAAAAGCCATGATAGGGAGATGACCGTTTGGAAACCGTGTCGACTACAAAGAATAGTCTGTATTATATGAATGCAGAAATGAGAAATTACTTAGACCTGCACTGCAGGCTAATGTGTAAATACTACAAAGACCTGACCCCACAGCTCAACACCCCGAAAATAAGTGCAGGCCAGTCACTTACATCGTGCTACTTACCTGGTGACAGTGACCGAGACAGCACTGTATGGCCTTGTGAGCGGGCCTCTTTCCCTCATGGACCTGCGTGCCAGTGCACATTCCTGTCCATGCTCTGTTGCAGTTTCCTTTCCCTTGTGTTGTGTGTTTGCCTCCCAGAGCTCCCAGGGGTCCCTATGGTATATGCAATATTAATGCCGATGCTGTGAGAAGAAGCATGTTGCCATCTTCCCTTCCGTTCCCTTAGCACATCCAGAACAGTGCACTAGCTTATGGAAGTTCAAGTGGTTTATAATCCTCATTACCCACTTGCCCCCCTCAGCCCCCTGCTGGGTCTATACCTGGACTTCATCACAACAGAGCGATGAGTGTATGCATACTGACACTGCATACAGTGCAGGTGAAGCAAACATGTGGTCTCAGACCAGTGTGGTGCAGGCCGCTATGGGGGGGGGGGCAGCATCCGGCAAGTGGCAAGCAGCATTATAGTGTAAATAATAAATACAAGCATGTGTGCACAGCACTGGCTGGGCCTGGAGAAGACCCCAAAATGAGGTACAACAATGGAGCATGACTAATAGTTGTAGAAAAGTGCCCAAGGATATCTAGGGTTTTCTGAAGACTAAGGAGAAAGTGCTGAGTAAGTGTACAGATGAGAGTTGTGGGGTTCTGGCCATGAGGGAATGGGAAGTGAGTGACTCTGGTGCAGTAGAGTGGGGGAATGCAAAGTGAAAAAGGGTTGATAGGGTGCAGAGGACAGAAAAAGAGAGGAGCAAGGGAGGGGAGAGATGGGAACAAGAACGGAGTGCAGAGGAAAGATGGGGATGGTTTGCAGCACGGGGTGACCTCGCTCCCCTGCACCAGTGTGTGCAGGGGAGCGAGGGGTTTAGGAAAGACCAGAACACAGAGAGAGTGGTGTAGGGCAGAAATGGCATAGGATGTGCTTCGGGTTTAGATAAAGCCATTGATTTAGGGATGTTTGCATGGCACGGCACTGGCTTCTCATTTCATCTCTAAAACTCCAGACATCCTGTCCTCTCTCTCCTCCTCTCCCCTTCCTCCCTCTACTCCCTGCTCTTCCTCTGAACCTTCTTCGGCCACCTCGCCCCCTCCTTCTCTGCCTTTCCCCTGCTCTCCCCAGACGAGGTTTCTAGACAAGTGCGATCTATGAAAGTCTCATCAAAACAGGTTCATCCTTGTTCCTCCAAAGCCATCAAGGACCACATTGACTCCCTGGCTCCTGCCCTGGCCAACTTCTGCAACCACTCCTTCACCACTGGAGTCTTCCCTTCAACCCTGAAGCACTCCCTAGTGCACCCTCTCCTTAAAAAACCGTCTGCCAACCCGTCTTGCCTGGCTAACTATAGCCCAATCTCCATCACTCCTTTCCTGGGCAAACTCTTGGAAAAGCTGCCCATCTCCCAGCTCAATCTTCACACTGAATGTGTTCGTTGTCTCCATGATCATCAGTCTGTCTTCAGAGCTGCCAGAAGCATGGAAACTGATCTCCTGAACATCAGTGAAGACCTGCTCTCCAACCTTGATTCCAACACCCCCTGTGTCCTCATCTTACTTGATCTCTCTTCTGCCTTTGACACCATGCCATCCTGCTCAACCGTCACCGTCATAACCTGGGGATCACTGGTCAGGCCCTAGTGTGGCTGACTTCATTCCTCTCTGATCGACCCTCCCAGGTTCAACTTGGGTCCTTCCTCTCCTCTATCTCTATCTCTACATGTGGTGTTGCCCAGGGGTCTAACCTCTCTGCCTGGCTGTTCAACCAATACCTGGCACTTCTTGCCCACTGCTCTGCCCCAACTTCCAGTGCTATGCGGATGACACTCAGCTCACTTTCAGGCTACTCTCAGCCACCTCTTCTCCCTCTCTCATCTCTGACTGTCTTCCTGCCATACAGGAGTGGTGTGCCGCCAATGATCTCTGATTTAATTCCAGTAAGACCGATATTCACCTCATCAGCACACCCGCTACCTCCTTTCCTGTCCATCTCTGGCTGGCCACTCTTGGCCCTCTTCTTGCTCCCACCTGTGAGGCCAAAAACCTCTGTGTTATCTTCGACTCCACACCCTCCTTCTCTCCTCACATCTCTGACGTCTCTAAGAAGTCTCACTACCAGCTGCACCTCCTCAGAGGTATTCTTCCATTTCTCTCCTTCCCCCAGAAGCTCACTGTCTCCACAGCTCTGGTTCTCTCTAGCCTGGACTGTTGCAACAGCCTCCTTCTAAATCTGCCTGCTACTCTCCGCCCTCTGCAAGTCATCCAAAACAGGACTGCGAGACTTGTCCTTGGCCTCAAGCCCAGGGATCGTATCTCTCCAGGACTGAAATCTCTGAATTGGCACCCAGTGGCTGTCAGGATTAAGTTCAAAACCCTCTGCATTGTCCATAAGGCCTTCTGGGGCCGGGGCCTCAATACCTTCAACTCTCTCTTCCTAAATATCTTCCTTCTCAAGCTCTTCGCTCATCCGCCTCCAACTCCCTCAGGATCAGACGCTCCCCCAAGCAACAAGTTGGTGGTAGATCTCTTTCTTCGGCTGGGGCCTCCCTCTGGAACAGCCTCCCTGCCTCCCTGAAACTTGAGGAGAATCATCTCCGGTTCCGGAAGCACCTCAAAACCTTTCTCTTTGCTTCTGCTTTTTCTCCTCCTCTCCCCTGCTGACTTCCTGGCTAATACTGAAACTGCACTAGTTACCTGGCCACCTTGTGATCTCGGACCCAGGCCCCCGCCCCCGCCAGTCGCACTCCTGCACTGCCTTCATGGCAACCCCTGCACTTGGGGACTGTTTTCTGTATCCCTACATTCCCACTACCAGCACTTGACACCTGTTGTCTGCACTTACCCTTGCATTTGCCACCTGCTGGCCTTACTTTTACTTTGTTTATTTATATTATTAACCCATGTACTGCACTGTCCTCTTCCCCCACCCCCTCCACACTTTCCTCCTTCCCCTTCCCATGCACTTGCGCGATCTGAATGACACCTGGCCTAGTAGGATTGTTGTCTGTCTTCCCTCTGTTCCCCCTCCCTTGCCTCGTCGCGCCTTGAAACACTTGTGTATAGGTGTGTTATAAATGCCATATTATATCATATCATACCACAAAGCCCTGTGTAGATAATAACTTAATTGGAGCTGGGAACATACTACTCTTGTAACACAAATGTCTTATCCAGGGATGCCTTCAGCCACTCTATGAGCACTTTGCATTTCCTTCACTTAAGCCCTGCTAAAAAACTGCAATGGCAAGTGTTTGCTTGTGTATACATATTGGGCATTTGCCAGGCACTGCCATTAAATGTCCAGGTACTTGCACCATTTTGCATTTTGCAGCTGCTACCATCAGAGGGTACCTAATACCACTATGGCGGTGCCTGGCAAGTGCCTTTTCCATGCCTACATTAAAACCCAAACGGTTTGCGCTGCCAACGCTTGTTTTAAAATAGGGATGCAGCTGAATTTCTGGTCCCCACCACAAGCTGAATAATGAGTTTTAGACAAGTTTTAATAGAGACCACCATAAGCCATCTGGGTGACCCAGAAAAAAATAAAGCAGAGCCTCGAGACAACAGCACTTGTTCCGCTATCCATGTAAATCCAGTGAATACCCTGGTGCCGAGGTATGATTGCAGCTCACACACTGCTGTGAAGGGGCACACTCATGTTCCATCATTGAGGGTTCAAGTGGAATAGGATAGGATGGGTTGGCAGAACTCCATAAAGCATCTGCACTTAAAGCGCAGGTGAGAGTATTATAAAAGATCATCGCTGGGAGACCTGGAAAAATACAAGAAGTGAAACGGATCATCACACCAACTGAGGTGGAAGAGAAAAACAAGGCCTGTGGGGGGAATATTATTAAGACCAAAGTATTTCCATACATTTCGGTAAGCTCCTGTACAATCTACTGCATATGTCAGTGATGGGGGAAAGATGTAAAGGAGCATCTGCGAGCAGGCAATTCCTGCCTCTCCCTGCCCAAGTCCCCAATGTGTCCCCTGCCCCCCCCATATTTTATCGGTCTCCTACGCCCCTGCTCCAGATGCCTCACATGCCATTCATGATGCTGTTGACCCTTACCGTTTTCTCCACAAATCTTCACATTAGCTTCTCCAAAGCAATCCTTATGTTCCAAAAGAGCATGGCATTTCCCATAAAAGATAAAGACATGCCATCTTCTTTAAAATAAACAACATTACCAGAATCAATGTCCTCATTATTACAAAAGAACATGCGAGCTCTAAACATAAAAGCAAACATGCCTCGGTTGATTGCACTCCTAGCAATATTTTGCTGAGGACAAAAAACAGAACTATTCTCCGATGTCATGATGCCTACTCCCGGGAAGCCAGTTCAGGCCCAGCATCCCCGAAAGCAGACATCATGTCCCCAGGGAGGGACCCAGCAACCCCTTATAGGGGCTCTTTGGACAATGTCCTGGCGCCTTTGGCGCCAGGCTCATAGAAGGCATCAGTCCTGGCACCATAGGCGCCAGGCTCATTATGGGAGTGCTTGGATGGACTTACCTGATGCAGACCATGCTGCCGGATCCAGACCTCCTTGAGGTCTGAAAGGGACTATTTTACCTATGGGACTAGTTTACCACTCGGGCGTGGCTGAGGAAGAATACTTACCTGCAACTACTTTTGGGGCTATTTAAACCACACCGAGACAGCAGCTCACGCTTCGCGTTGTTCTGCATCTAGCAGCTGGACGCTCACCGTGTCTGCTCCTGCATCCTGGCTCCAGCCACGCCCCCCTGCAACCTGGAACACCTGAAAAGGAAGGAAAGGAGAGAAAGGTGAATAATTGAACTTTACCTACCTCCATCCGGAGTCCGGAACCATCACTCCGACGATCCTGAGAAAAGACATTATTTTTAGAAGCGCATCGCATCGCTCGCTGCAGCGCCGCGTTCCACTCACCTTCACGAGGCGCCCTCGGGCTCTTCAGCGACCATTGGCACCATCCGTCGCCTTTCAGCGCCTAAGGAGAAAAAGAGACAAAACAAAGGTGAGCGAAGGAACAGATTGAGGAAGGCCTGATTCTTCCACCTTAAGACTTACCTGATTATTGTTGGGACAATCTTTCCTCACCTCGGGTCGGCGCCGCTTCTTTGGCACTTCCGTACCCCGGCCCCTAAGGGGAAAAAGACACACGCATTAGTGGGTGAAAGCAAGATCACTAAGGGAACCATCCATCAAAAAGACTCACCAGAGTTTACCTTTGGCGAATCCATTCCTCTACGCGGATTCTTCATCCTGCATCTGAAATAGAGAAAAGGACAACGGACAATTAAGGCTTGAACTTTTGCAACTGAATACTTACGGCCTCATATCGGAAAAGTCAAGCGGAGTTGAATACTCACCAAACCCGAGATCCAGTTAAGTAACTGGAAATCAACGCGCCCCTGCATCGGAAGCAGGTTGGAGAGCTTGTCCTTTCAGACTCTAAGGTGAGACTCTACGGGGAATCGCAGAGGGGGTTCGAGGAGTGTGAGAGGGGGAAGGGGGGAATCCGACACATTATCCAGCAGACAGTTAATCCCCTTTTCCATCTACAGAAGGATTCTTCTACGGGCCAGACAGGCGAGGTTTGGGGGTCCGGTCCAGCCCGTCTTCCGAGTCCTGCGCATCACCTTAGAAGAGGTCATAGCAGTCCAGAACAGGTCGGCGCCTCCGTGGGAATCAGGTGAGCGTTACAGAACGCGAAGCCTACCTACAATTTCCCACCCGGGCGCTATGGAGACTTCCGAGACAGACCAGCTGGCCCAGCTATTGGGGGAATTACGGGCTGAAGTTCATTCCGCTCGCCAGGAGACGAATACCCTCAGGAGAGAGTTAATTGTATCTAAAGAACGAACTGATGATCTTGCCAGACAGCTATTACAAGGTCAGGCTGGTCAAACTCCTTTACCAGGTTCTGGGGGTAATTCCGCCCCAGTGGTTTCAAATAACCCAGTGCAAATTAATCTACCTAGAAATATGCCACTGGCCCCACTGGAACGTTTTGCCGGGGACCCCAAAAGGTTTGCCGTATTCATGAATCAATGCCGATTGCACTTCCTCTGCAGACCTGGGGCCTTCCCTAACGACCAAACCAAGGTCGCTTTTGTACTATCATATCTCACCGTCAGTGCTGCGGATTGGTCAGTTCCACTGGTTACTCAAGATGATCCAATTCTTCAGAACTTTCAAGCCTTCCAGACAAGCATGGAAAGACTTTTTGCGCGGCATTCTCAGGGAAAGGCCCTGGACAACGAGCTTCTATACCTACGACAGGGTAACCTGGACCTCTTAGCCTATATCGCAACCTTCAATAGGTTAATTGTGGAGACTGGATGGCCGGAGGATAAAAGAATCACGTTATTCCATCAAGGTCTACGTGGAGAACTTAAGGATGTCCTGGCCCAGGTCGTAAATCCACCCAAAGACTGCTCTGAATATATAGACTTGGTGGTCCAATTAGATCACAGACTTCAAAACAGAAAGGCAGATCAGTCCAAGTTTGAGACCCGGGTTTTGGTCAAAACCCATGTTAACCCCAAGGGTGCCGATGTTACTGAACCTATGCAAATTGGAGGGGTTAAAGGACCTTTAACTCAAAAAGAGCGCGAACGAAGACGGCAAATGCAATTATGCCTTTATTGTGGGGCTTCTGGACACTTTTTACGAGATTGCCCTATAAAACCGTCTAAGAAGGCGGTAGGAGTCGCTGATAAGAACCTGATGGAATCTGAGTCGGGAAACGACCACGCCCGACAAGCGTAGGGGTCCGCTTGCCGAGCTTAAAAACTAACTCTCTGACCTCGCATTTCATCATGCCAATGGTCCTCGTAAATCCGAAGCAGCCTGGGCGGTTACATGCCATTAAGGCATACATCGATAGTGGGGCTATAGGAAACTATGTGGATCGTGAATTGGCTTCCAGGATCAACCTCCCTCTTTGCCCTAAAACCAGTAAGGATGTCACCACCACAGTGGATGGAACCGAAATCGCCTCTGGGCTGGTAACACACTCCACTACTGAAGTGACATTGTTGGGTCAAGACGGACATCGGGAGGCAATTGTTTGATGTAATCAAGGCTCCGCAATTTCAAGTAATTCTAGGAATCCCTTGGTTGGAAACACATAATCTTCGAATTGACTGGCGAACAAAGAGGATAACCTTTCCAGATTGTGCACAAACCTGTTATGCAAGAAATCCAAATATTGGCCTAGCTACAGTAACCCCTGTCATTTTGAAAATACCGCCAGAATACCAAGAATTTCAAGACGTCTTCCAAAAGGAACAGGCCAACACTCTACCGCCTCACAGGTCGTACGATTGCCAGATCGATCTATTGCCCGGTGCACAACCCCCTTGCAGCAGGATCTATGCCCTTACTGAACCCGAGAATCTTCATTTACGACAATATCTAGATCAGTACCTAGCCAATGGGTTTATTCGCCCGTCTAAATCTCCTGCATCCTCGGCTTTATTCTTCGTGCCTAAAAAAGAAGGCGACCTCAGAACTTGTATTGACTACCGCGCATTGAACCAGATAACTGTTAAAAACCGATACCCTTTGCCTCTGATCCCTGAACTCCTTGACCAGGTGAAGGATGCCTGCATATACACCAAGTTAGATCTCCGGGGGGCCTACCATCTGGTGCGAATAAGGGAAGGCGATGAATGGAAAACTGCCTTCCGCACCAAATATGGGCTATTCGAGTACCAGGTGATGCCTTTCGGATTGTGCAATGCACCAGCTGCCTTCCAATACTTCATGAACGATGTCTTTCGGGAACTCATCGACGTTTGTGTTGTCGTATATATCGATGACATGCTTGTGTACTCCTCTTCGGAATCTGATCATAGAAAACATGTCAGGGCAGTTCTCGAGAAATTGCGCCAACACAAACTATTTGCTAAACTTGAAAAATGTGTTTTCCATGCCACAGAAGTCGAGTTTCTTGATTTCATCCTGACACCTAAAGGAGTCCGCATGGACTCACGAAAAGTGGATGCTATCCTCAAATGGCCATCGCCTAGCTCGGTGAAAGGTGTTCAAAGCATGCTTGCCTTTGCCAATTTTTATCGCAGGTTTATCCCGGAATTTTCTCGTGTGGATCAACCCATCACTGCGCTCTTAAGGAAAAATAAACGTTTCGAATGGTCTGAAAAAGCCGAGCAGGCCTTTCAGGAACTAAAAGCTAAATTTACCTCCGCACCTGTATTGAAGCACCCGCGCCCAGATCTCCCTTATGTCGTCGAAACTGACGCATCCAGCCTAGCCATGGGAGCTGTCCTGTCTCAAAGAGATCCCGAAACTAACCAACTGCATCCCGTTGCATTTTGGTCCAGAAAATTCTCGGCACCCGAGGTTAACTACGCAATCACTGACAAAGAACTGTTAGCCATTAAATCCGCCTTTAAAGCCTGGCAGCATTATCTACTTGGCGCTAGACATACCATCACGGTGATCACCGACCACCGGAACTTACAGTATTTAAAGACCGCCAAGGCTCAGTCATCTCGACAGCTCCGTTGGGCTTTGTTTTTTGCAGAATTCGATTTTGTAATCACCTGCCGTCCTGGCTGTAAGAATGTCAAAGCGGACGCTCTATCCCGAATAGGAATGGGAGAAACTGATACTAACTCAGAACCTGTACCGATAATTCCCGAACAGAGAATTTTGGGCATGACTTCTTTACAAACGCTTGAAGACATTCAAGCTAGAGTTAAACAACTACTGGACCCTACAGACTTACAGGATTGGGTACAAAAGGGATCTGACTTTACTATAAATAATGATTTACCTTATTTCCAAGGGCGCTTATTTCTGCCACACAAGGAATTACAAGAGCTTGTTAGTTCTCGTTATCATGATACACTAATAGAGGGGCACCCCGGTATTGCCAAGACGGAAGAAAAGGTGAAACGACAATTCTGGTGGCCTTCTTGGCGAAAAGATGTTAAATCATTTGTGATGTCCTGTGGTGTTTGCGCCCAAAATAAAGGCCAAAAGAAAAGACCAGCCGGTCTCCTTCAACCTTTAGACATTCCGCCAGCACCTTGGCACACCCTGTCATTGGATTTTATTACGGACTTACCTCCTTGTTCAGGATATAACACTATTCTTGTTATTGTGGATTTATTTTCCAAAATGGCCCACTTCATTCCATTGAAAGGTTTACCTTCAGCTTCAGTTCTAGCCAAAGAATTCCTTGAAAATATTGTTCGTTTACATGGATTCCCGTCTGTACTAATCTCAGACCGGGGAAGCCAATTAATTTCCCACTTTTGGCGTAGATGTTGTCAATTGGCACAAATCGATGTAAGATTATCGACTAGTCACCACCCTCAGACCGATGGTCAAACAGAGAGGACGAATCAGACCCTTGAGCAATATTTACGGTGTATGTTGCAGCAATCTGAAAGTAACTGGAAAGACATTCTTTGGATAGCCGAATATGCATATAATAATTCGGTACACTCTGGAACTGGGCAAAGTCCTTTTTATACTTTATATGGACATCACCCTCGAACCTCAGACCTCGACTCGCCTCAAGGCCTCGGAATACCCGCAGTGGACCATCTGCATTCTACAATTACCCAAGCCTTCAAAGAAGCAACTACACATTTACAACAAGCCAAGAGAAAATACAAGAAGAATGCTGACCTGCATCAGAGTGAAGCACCTCCGTACCAGATTGGGGACCAAGTATGGCTGGCTACCAGGCACTTATCGCTCAAGAGACCTCGAACTTTTAATCCAAAATATCTGGGGCCTTACTCCATTACGGCCATAATCAATCCAGCGGCCGTTAAACTTGATTTACCAGCTAACATGCGAATTCACCCTGTTTTTCATGTGTCACTTTTGAAACCAGTGCAACCTGGAACCAGACTAATCAAGCCTCCAGAACCCATTCAAATAGATGGAGAACCTGAATTCGAGGTGAAGAACATTTTAGATTCAAAGATGTTAAGGTCAAAACTTTTCTATCTAATCGATTGGAAGGGATACAGGCCTCAGGAGAGGTCGTGGGAACCCAGTGACCATGTACATGCACCTCGATTAATTAAGAAATTCCACCGGATCTTCCCAAACAAACCAAAACCCCCGGAGGGAACAATCTTGGGAGGGGGCTTGGGGCAGAGTGCTGTCATGATGCCTACTCCCGGGAAGCCAGTTCAGGCCCAGCGTCCCCGAAAGCAGACATCATGTCCCCAGGGAGGGACCCAGCAACCCCTTATAGGGGCTCTTTGGACATTGTCCTGGCGCCTTTGGTGCCAGGCTCATAGAAGGCATCAGTCCTGGCACCATAGGCGCCAGGCTCATTATGAGAGTGCTTGGATGGACTTACCTGATGCAGACCATACTGCCGGATCCAGACCTCCTTGAGGTCTGAAAGGGACTATTTTACCTATTGGACTATTTTACCACTCGGGCGTGGCTGAGGAAGAATACTTACCTGAAACTACTTTGGGGGCTATTTAAACCACGCCCAGACAGCAGCTCACGCTTCACGTTGTTCTGCATCTAGCAGCTGGACGCTCACCGTGTCTGCTCCTGCATCCTGGCTCCAGCCACGCCCGCCTGCAACCTGGAACACCTGAAAAGGAAGGAAAGGAGAGAAAGGTGAATAATTGAACTTTACCTACCTCCATCCGGAGTCCGGAACCATCACTCCGACGATCCTGATAAAAGACATTATTTTTAGAAGCGCATCGCATCGCTCGCTGCAGCGCTGCGTTCCACTCACCTTCACGAGGCGCCCTCGGGCTCCTCAGCGACCATTGGCACCATCCGTCACCTTTCAGCGCCTAAGGAGAAAAAGAGACAAAACAAAGGTGAGCGAAGGAACAGATTGAGGAAGGCCTGATTCTTCCACCTTAAGACTTACCTGATTATTGTTGGGACAATCTTTCCTCACCTCGGGTCGGCGCCGCTTCTTTGGCACTTCCGTACCCCGGCCCCTAAGGGGAAAAAGACACACGCATTAGTGGGTGAAAGCAAGATCACTAAGGGAACCATCCATCAAAAAGACTCACCAGAGTTTACCTTTGGCGAATCTATTCCTCTACGCGGATTCTTCATCCTGCTTCTGAAATAGAGAAAAGGACAACGGACAATTAAGGCTTGAACTTTTGCAACTGAATACTTACGGCCTCATATCGGAAAAGTCAAGCGGAGTTGAATACTCACCAAACCCGAGATCCAGTGAAGTAAATGGAAATCAACGCGCCCCTGCATCGGAAGCAGGATGGAGAGCTTGTCCTTTCAGACTCTAAGGTGAGACTCTACGGGGAATCGGGAAGGGGGTTCGAGGAGTGTGAGAGGGGGAAGGGGGGGAATCCGACACATTATCCAGCAGACAGTTAATCCCCTTTTCCATCTACAGAAGGATTCTTCTACGGGCCAGACAGGCGAGGTTTGGAGGTCCGGTCTAGTCCGTCTTCCGAGTTATGCGCATCACCTTAGAAGATGTCATAGCAGTCCAGAACAGGTCGGCGCTTCCGTGGGAATCAGGTGAGCGGTACATCCGATATTGCCCCAGGTACTAAACCAGAAAAAATAACCTTTGCATTTGGAAGTATTTTCATTACTGCCTGAACCAAGTGTTCCAGATCTTCCAACAAAGTAGGGGCACTGACATAGCCCAAATGCAAGCACCACAGTGCAAAACAACTACATGTGGACTATTCACCCTACCCACATCTCCACAAACTTGTACAATTCCCTGCACATTGAAACCAGGCACAGTGCTGCAGACCACCTCCACTCCTTTAACATCAAAATTGTTTGCCACATTCCTGCATTGAGCATACTGCTCCAAACCATGCACAAGCATATCTCCAACCACCAACACCCTGATTTTCTCCACCTCTGCCATCTTCACTACACAGAGCCTCTTTCAACACAAACCACAACCTCAACAGCTGATTTACTGATCCCTACAGTCCTATTTCCATACCAGATATGTTGAGAAGTCCCGTATGTGGCACGCCCTGTCTGCAGACAGCTGCGGTGTCCGTGGAGCGCGTAACACTGGGGCAGCCCTTCTACTCTTTCCACTTCATTCTCTGTACCATTTCCTCATTGGCTAATGTTAAGCAGGCACACAATCATCAATCAATTACATCCAAGAACTCTACATCTAACTCAATCGTCACAGATCAGCACTTTAGATGTACTATTGATCACTCTCAGTACAATTGGGCTGTGACTGCAAAGGACCTACAGCAACAACTACTATAAAACTCCCCAAGATTTCTACTTGCAGATTCATGCACATCCACATGTATGAACACAGACTACAGGTATGAATATTTTCTACACAGTACATGTACAGCTTTTCTAGGAATACATATAAACAGAGTAACTGCCACTTATCCTGTATAAACTGTAAACTGTACTTACTGTAATTTCTCCCATCTGCTATGATGAAGTGTCACTTGCAAACCTGTCTGCTCTCCAAATTTTTGTTTAAACACACAGCTATCTAAATTTTTTTTATTTCATATTTAAAGATGGGAGAAATAACAGTATAATTATGGAAAAAGGCTGTCAAGTGTGTGAGAAAATTACACACACCCTGGATGAGTACATACAGCTTCATTCATACACACAGACAGACAATATCATTAGAAAGGCTCCCAACTGAAACAACATCACTTACTCAATATCAAATCATTCTGCTTTATTTCCCGCGCCTTCACAAATGCATACATTGCATGCTTTTCTGTACAATCTCTGCCATTTACCCTGTAAAAATTGCAAAAAATTCATATGATTATTTATTTTATCTCTTAACATCCAATAACATAGCCTTAAAAAAACAAGTGTGCTCTATATGTTTTCTATTATACTAATTTGTAAAACATATTCAACTAACAGATTCTAAGTAAAATATACAGGATGCACATAGGCAAAGTAAAGGGCAAGTGCATACTATGCTCAGTTATAAAAAAACACTACTACTACAAAAACAATAAAATAAATGTCTACATTAACAAAAGTGCTATAAACACACATATTCACTAACTTCTTTCTTTTACAATTGCAGTGAAGACCACTCTCCTGAAAAGCAGCAGCGTCTGAAGTATGAACAAGAACTTAGAAGAAACTTACTCTTTCCATACAAAAAGGTAAGTACAATACTAACATAATATTCTGTTACTCAAACACACTAACATTTTAGTATTGTAGAACAAACAAGTGTATTAACCCTCTGCTATTCGATTTAGTATCAGTGCTTCCCCTTACCAGCTGCATACTTTATATTGTCATCTGAAGCCCAGTATAGTAACACACAAATACAAGAATAGCCTTCCCAACGTGATGTAGCTGCCCATTGCACAATCACACACCTCCACAGACATCCTTACCATCATACTCGGACACTCATGCACAAAGCACGCATACACTGCACAACAGCCCAACCCACACTTTCTTTTTTCTCCAACAGCCCCCAAAGTATGCCTACCAAAAAGCAACTCCATAGAAAGCAACGCAGAAGTAGAGCAAATCAAAATAAAAGTGTCCAAAACAAGCATCCATCTCTAGCAGATTTTGTACAAAAAGTTCAAACAAAACAGCTAATACAGTCATTAAGTGAAACAAAACTAGCTTCCAGTACAGAAACTTTGCCTCCTCAATAAAAATGTAAAACGAAACAGAAAGTGATTAACAAAACTTCAGCTACCACTACTGCTAAAGCTGCACCTATAAATCTTGATGTAGTGGCAAGTAACCATACCAAAAAAAATATTTTACAAAAAATGTTCCACCACAGAGTCCTTCAGAACCTTATAAAGACAGGAGAGAAATCATGCACAACCCTTAAAACCTACCGTACAAAATTAATCCTAGAAGGTCAGTGCAATCCTTCTCAAAAGGAAGTTATATATTTTAGTTTTAAACAGAATGAAACCACTAACAAAACTAACTACTAAACTACAAAAAGGACTTCTCAATAAATGGAATATCAACAAAAAATAGCTTCTTAAACATCTATGGAGGGGAATGGAGTCACACCACGAGCACAGAACCATATTTTAATGAAGAAGCATATTAACAAAAGCAAACAAACCCAATTGCCATACATAGCAGTGGACAAGGTTATGAAAAACTTAATAACACCATTATGGAACAAGAAACTGCTCACAAAAAATCCCCAGAAAACTCAGTATCACCTCTCCATTCTACTGAACCAAAACGTCCAGCCTACAAATGGCGTGCACATCAATGTGTAACATTGCCAAAAAACCTTTCAAATCTTTACGCCAGTTCCTCAATCAGTATGTAAAAAGCAAAGACAAATTCAAAATGAAACTACTACAAAATATGGATGCCTGTCCAGTGCGTAAATACACAGGACTACAAGGACACTAATTAGCCTGCATTTCAGGACCTATTTGCAAAAGCACCTTCCATCATATCAAAATGATATCAACACATCATTCAACTATAATAAATCTGGTCCATAGACTCTACTATGCTAAAAGTCCTGCTTTAGCACTAGCCAATTTAAACAATCTTCTACATGGTACAGCCAAACAACTACTTGAAGAAATAGAGCATATCCAGAGAAAATATTTTGGAAGTGAAAGCCACTTACAAAATGCAATAGCTTTACAACAAACTAGCAACTACTGGTCAAATAGCAACCTTCTATTAAACACATACAGAAAAGAAATACTAAAGTTTAAAAGTACATCCGCTGAAGTACCAAACCATGTGTGTGTGTGTTGCCGCAGGACTTTTTTTATAAAAGTAGCACAAAAACTGTAGACATAACGTACAAAATAGAAGACAATGAAGAATTAATATTGAAGAAAACCTGAGCGAAACCATTGAAATAATTCAAGAGTCACCAGAAAGTGGTCAATTTCAACTTCTAAATCCTGCTACAGAATCCAATATTTCAAACCATTATACAATTCATCATTTACACTCTAAAACACTATAGATGATGCACTGGAAACGTACCAAATGCGACAAGCCAAAGGATCTCCAATCAGCATATGGGAAAAAAGTATAGAAGCACGGGCCTTTCCTCTACTCTTTCCTAATGGAAAAGGAGGAAGGTACGATGATAGACCCACACAGATAACAGCATCAGAATATCGCTCTTTACAAATGTATTCTGATGATCCAAGATTCAGATAAAACGTGGAATACATATTCCACCTTCTCTTTGAAAGTGAACTAGCAACTCTATCCTGTGGAGTTGCACACACATTCAAATCAGGTACCCATTTTCAAAATATGTCAGCTACGTAATTATTACAAAATGTGCAAGGAAACGATGAGATTATACAGTCAAGTATTACAAATCTTTTAGCAAACATGCGTGGTACAAAAGAATACTGGTTTTCCGATGTCACAGAGATGTACGCTGTATGATAAAAAACCTTGCCCACCCACTTGGTTTGTTACATTAAGTTGTACAGAATATGCATGGGAAGATTTATACCATTTCCTACGCATAGCAATCAAAAACAAAACAAACATAGACATAAAAAAAACAGGAGAAATCTGCTCTCTAGATCCTGTAAATGTTTCAAGATATTTCCATCATCACTTCATTGCTATTCTACACTTTATTTGTAATAAGACTGTTCCTCCCCTCAGAGAATTTCAACACTCCCCTCAGAGAATTTCAACACTTCCTTTGGAGAAAGGAATACCAAGCCAAAGGAGCACCACACATCCATATGCTATTATGGATTAAAGATGCTCCTAAATTTGGTCAGGACAGTGATGCCACTGTTTTGCAGTTCATCCAAAAATATGTCACTCGTGAAATCCCTTCACAAACAACACATAGTGACCTTCATGCACACATTTTACTATTTCAAAGACACAAATCTGGGAAATATTGTCATTACAAATATAAAAACAAAGGGAAAACTACACCAAATGCCGCTTTGGTTTCCCTAGACCAGTTTCAACAACAGGTCAAGTAAACAACTTCATGTCTTCAGTCAGACATAGTGTCAAAGGTAAATCACCTAAGAACACATATTACATAAAAAGAAGAGAATAATCAAAATACATCAATGATTACAATGCAATCATTGCCCTCCTATGGAATGCAAACATAGATGTGCAGTACATTGCAGACAATTCCACTGCAGTTGCACGATATGTCACAGCGTACTTAACCAAAGCAGAGAAAACAGAGCTTCAGGACCTCTGGGATGACATATCATCTGACAAAACACTATCACAGAAATTGTACAGTTTAGGCATAAAAATGCTCTCTCATAGAGAATGTGGCTGCTATGAAGCTGCAGACCGTTTAACCGGTACTGCCTTGTATGGAAAATCTGACAATATAATATGGCTAAGTCCTGGTCCTGCTAAATCTAGAAAAAGAGTTCTGAAATCATATGAGGACATAGAAACAATAGCCAAAAATGATCCAAACAGCCATGACATTTTGAAAAACAACTTACTAGACACATACTACCCAAACAGAGGTCCACTTTGGAAACCATGTGTCTCTACCACGTAGCCCAAAACTCCACATACAAAACTAATATTAAACCAGATGAAAAGAAAGGTAGATACAGAGTAGCAAATTGTGAAGGCAGCTTAATGAAACTTACCAAACACAGCTTAATTAATCATATCAAATTGTCATTAAAAACTCCTCAACATGAAGAACTGTATTACATGTGCCAGCTACAACTTTTTAAACCATGGAGAAAAGAAAAAGAGTTACTGGATATATATGACTCCTATGAAGACACTTTCAAAGCAAATGAAAGCACTATAACAGACGTAAACTTTACACAGTACCAAACAAAGTAGCACAATGAACTGCAACACGAAGAAGAACTCCAGGCCCAACTAGAAGTGGACACTCCCAACAGCAGTCAACCTTCTGTAACAGGAAGCCAAGAACCACTTGGACAGCCACTAATAGCAAATGAGGCAGAATTAGCCATGGCAGAAGTAGAAAACACCATGTGTCAGTATGAACAAGTTACAGAAGACTTCACTGTACTGAAATCACAACTGAACAATGAACAGCGTAGCATCTTCCAAGAAGTAACAAAACAAATTAAACAGGGTGTGCAACATGAAAATAAAAACTGTACATGCCAAGACTACAAACCTATACTGCTATACGTGAGTGGTCAAGCTGGATCAGGCACATCTTAATCAAAATCATCAGCAAGTTCCTCCAACAATTCACAAACAACAAACTGTCAGCTGTTGTAACTGCCCCCACAGGTTTAGCTGCAGACAACATAGGCGGTATCACTTTACACTTATTACTACTCCTTCCGGTAGAATACCAAAACAAATTAGACTATTACAAACTTTCTGCAGAAGTTGCAATGGAACTACGCCGAGTTCTGAAACAAATGAAAATGCTACTAATAGATGAGATGAGCATGGTCTCCAACCTAATTTTGGCTTTGATTCACGTCAGATTACAATAGGTACTCAAAACAGACTACGAAGAGCTCTTTGGAGGAAAACACATTATTGTTTTCGGAGATCTTCTTCAGTTGACACCAGTGAAAGGTAAACCTATTTTTTAAACCTTGGCGCACAAACTGCGCCGTAAACCTCTTGGCAGCTTAGGAAATGTCAACCTTTGGCAACATTTCCAATACAGAGAATTAACGGAAAACATGCGCCAGTCTGCAGACCTCACATACCCCAACATTTTTAAAAGTATTAGAGTTGGTATACTATCTCAAGAAGCACATTCAATATTAAAAACCAGGCATATCCATGCACTCTAAGGCCATAACTCATGTACTACTGATGTCATGGAACAATTAGCACACAAAAATGTCAATTGTATGTCCTTGATGCCAACTCTTGCAAGCTGTTCAAAATTCAATGAAACAATGTTGAAAAAAGAAATGCAACCAATAATTGAAATTTGCTCCACAGATAAACTGGACATACATGGTATGCCACTACCCATGTGTCAACAAGCCACAACAAGACTAAGGGCCTCATCACGAGTTCGGCGGTAATGCAGCAGTTTTCTCGTTGAGCATAAATAGCGCTAACTCCAAGCCCCCCGGCGGATAGTCCACCAGATCACAAGTTTTCGTGCACACACACAGGGACATGGCGGTAGCGCAAAAAGCGTTCAATGGGAAAACGGACCAAGAACCCGTAAATCCGGCGCACCATGCACTACCGCCATACTGCGCTAATAGCATGCGCCATTGAGCGCACGCTATTAGCGCGCGGGAAACGTGTCACCGCCGGAACAGGAAACAAAGCGTTGGCCATCTTGGAAATCACAATCCATCGGATATCATAGCCCCTGGAAGCCATCCACCCCAGGGAAGACAGAATCATGTCACAGGAGCGCACTAGGGGCAAGTCTGCCCAGGACAGGGTGGGGAAGCCCAAATTTAGTGACCAGGAATTGGCTGTACTGGTGGAGGAGGCAGAGATCCACCATGAAGAGCTGCAGCAGCGCAAGACCAGTGGCCAGCGCTGAGCACAGATTTGGCGCAACATTAGCCAAAGGGTAACTGCAGTGGGGCACATGCCCTGGGATGGCGAAGATTGTCACAAGCGCCTCAACGACTTGCGTGTGAGAGTTTGTGGCATCCTGTCGCAGCACAGGAGTGCAAGCAGGGGCACTGAAGGAGGGCCACCCCCACCCGAACTCACACCCTGGGAGGAGAAGATGAGTGCCCTGATTGACATTGGCACCATCGAGGGAATTGGTGGAGCGGAGGCAGGCACTGGGATTGTTCGACTGCAGGTGAGTCCCACCCCAAATGCATGCAACTGAAAGTACCACACATGCAGACCCTGAGTGAATGAATGTGAAGAAATGCATGTGAGGCACTGCAAACATCCATAAGTGACCCTTGATCCATTGAACCGTAGTGCTGCCTAGACTACCCTGCATGTGCAGTGCATCAATAGAAGGGGCAGGGGACAGACATCCATAGCCATGGGACAGCTACGTAGAGTATGAGTGTGCAAGAATACACCCCCAGGACCCTGAGCGCAGTGCACCCCAACCCCCTATGTGATCTTGTCACACAAACATTCCCATGCAGTGTACCTCCACACTCACACATCACACCAATCACCACATGGTGACTGAACAAAATGCAAGTTGGATGCATAATTGATACTGTCTACAATCCCACTTGATGGCATGAACTGCTTGATACTTATGTAGGTTGCCTTGAACTCCATCCACACCCTATGTACCCCACAGGCACACAGCAAACCTCATGGGATGAAGATGATGGGGAGGAGGCCACACCATCACGGTGCCCGAGGCAGCGTGCCTCGACCAGCACCACCACTCCACAAAGGGGCCGCACGGAAGGGAACCGACGCAGGCCACATCCCACATCACCACAACGCAGCCCAACCAGACCGCTGCAGCACCCACATGTCCACAGGGAGTCCGCGGCTAGCTCGCCCCAAACCACCAGGCATACCGCCGATGCAGAGGGAGTCACCTGTGGATCGGAGCCCGACGTGGGAGTGACACCTCCACATGCGCATCAGGCAGGATGTCTGCATTCACCCGGAAGCAGTGACCCTGAAGGGATGTGCACACCACAGGGGATCCCAGGGCCAGGCACAAAGGTTGCACAAACCCCACCTGTGCATGTGCGTCGTGTCCGCACACCACAGCCAGACGAAGACACGCCATCATATGGCAGCCCTGAAGACAGGCACTCAGAGCCCGGAAGCCCAATCCCAGCAGGCAACATGTCCCCATGCAGCCCCCCCCCAACAGCGCACAAGTGGCAGGCCGGTACCTGCCACACCAGGGGTACCCTTAGTCACGGGGGCAGCAGTGATGGGACGACTGGACATGATCGAGGCCAAATAGGCCAAAGTTGAATCGATGGCCAAAGTGCACAGCCGGCACATCAAGGCCATCAGTGCATCCATATGCCATGGATGCAAGTACATTGCGCAAGACAATGCGCGCACACGCAGAGTGGTGGACCAATGCACTTCAGCCCTGATAGCGTTTGTTCAAAGGGTGAGGGAGTTGCGTGAGGCAGTATCAGCACATGCTGAGCAGACAAGGGAGAGGAACAACCTTCTCTGTCAGCATATGCAAGCAACTGGGGCAGTCCCATCGACCTCCACTACACCCACGGAGGGATCCCTTGAGCCTTCTTCTAGGCGCCGTTCAATGCACCACCTGAGGTCACACACACCAGAGGGGCCTGGACATGGAAAGCGCCCATGACCATCGTAGTTGGACATGGCATCGTTGTGGGTGCCCTGAAAACAAACATGCACCTACCTGCACTGTTGTGGGGAGTTCATTGGGGGCAGGGGGGATTGTGTGCTGGGTGTTCACTGGGGGGAGGGGGGATTGTGTGCTGGGTGTTCACTGGGGGAGGGGGGATTGTGTGCTGGGTGTTCACTGGGGGAGGGGAGATTGTGTGCTGGGTGTTCACTGGGAAGAGGGGGGATTGTTAAACTGAGAATAAATCACGTTTCAAAATTCACAAAGCATGGACAGTAGTGATTGTGATTAAGTGCTCTTTAATGTTGAAGTGACATGTGCAAAATGTAGCCGTCACCCATATAAAAAAAAACAAACATCAATGAAGCCCTGTTTGGCCAACCTCCCCTCCCTCAGCCCAACCCTTTGTGCACGTGCAACACCTTCAGGCACGTCATCACCTTCACTACCATCCTCAGGTGGCTGCACATGCGCATCAGGGGGCAGTGGCACATTCCTGCGACAGCAGATGTTGTGCAGCATTGCACAAGTCAGTACAATTTTTCCAACTTTTTCAGGTACATACATCAATGCCCCTCTAGTACGGTCTAGGCACCGGAAGCGTGCCTTCAGCAGTCCAAATGCCCTCTCCACGCAGATACGTGTACGACCATGGGCAATGTTGTATGCCCGCTCTGCTGCAGTGTGTGGATGACACACATGGGTCATGAGCCATGTGTACTGGGGATATCCAGAATCACCTGCAGGGGAGAGAAAGCAGGTTTGGGGAGAGGGTAAGTTCAGTGGGTGTACAGGGCTCAGTCATCAGTGTCATTTTGGCATACTTGTCATTTGGTCACTAACATTGTGGAGTGTGCTGTGCTACGAGCAGCATTGATTCAATGAAGTACTCACAACTTGGTACGCCTCTGTTTCAGAAGGTAACAGTACTCATTCCCTTGTTACTGAGGAAAGGGACCCTTCCATCTGCTTGTGCATGCGAGAAGTGGCTACCTCATGTGTCATTGCCATTCCCTTTGGCTGCTGTTGCATTTGCTGGTTGTCACTATTGTGTACTGTTCTCCAGGCATTTCATTGGCCAATCAGGGGACAGTGTTTGTGGGATGTACATTGGCATTAATCAGACTACTTATGTGTGGTGCTTTTGTGGATGTGCCGACTTTTGTGTTACATTTGCATGACTGTCGGGTAGGCAGGGTGGGATGTCTGTACTATGTCAGTGTGGGAAGCCATAGTGCTACTCACACAGGAGGCTTTGTGGTGGTAGGCCTTCCATATGTCACTGTGCTGCCACATGTCTTTTACTTCCTGAATGGGTGTCTTCTGCAGTGTTGGACATGTCCAAGGTTTCTCGTGCAAGGTGCTTGAATGGAAATGCTGCACTGATGGTGCTGCCTATTAACATTTAGGAATTTCATTGTGTGTGACCAGCCCCATCAGATGTGGATTAACATGCATTACGGTATATATTTGTACTCACCCAGCAGCCACGTGTTTTGCCCTTGGTGCCTTTCCATGTACGCTGGCAGGGTAACGTTGCGCAGGACCATGAGTCGTGGATGGATCCTGCGTAGCGGGCACAGCAGTGGCTGAAGGTGAGGTCAGGGCCACATGTCATCTGCACATTCAGAGAATGGTAATTTTTCCAGTTTCTGTAGGCTGCCTCATGTGCCTGGGGTGGTACGAGTGCTACATGTGTGCAGTCCAGGGCTGCTATTACATTCGGGACTTGGGCAATGGCATGGAACTGACCCTTCAGCTGGTTCACCTGTGCCTGTGTGGCTGGCAATGTAATGTGCTCATTCACATGATTCAACAGTGCATCCAGCACCTGTCCCAGCATGGCACTGAATGTGGACTGGGCCATGCCATGCAGCATGGCAACAGTGTGTTGGTAGCTGCCAGTCCTGAGGAATTGTAGCATGGACATGAACTTCACAAGCAGGGGTACTGCTGTGCTGATGGCTATACGGCTGCCGATGTCAGCCTGGATTGTCCAGCAACTGGGTTATGGTTGCCCTGTCCAGCCGATATTCGGTCACCAACTGGCCTTCAGTCAGGGCCTAGGGTGTTGGCCTGACCCTGGAGATGGCTGGGCGCCTAGCTGGTGCTGCTCTCCTCCTCCTTCTCCTCATCCCCACCACCCCCTGCTCTCCCAGGGCCCTGGCCTGGTTGGCTGGCCTCTGTAGATCCAGGCCCAGCAGGTAGAAGTCCACATCAAGGCTTACGGCTCCAAATGGGAGCATGGTGTTTGGAAGTGTGTGATGTGCATGGGTGGTCCTTTGTAGGCCTCTGATTTGCATTGGTTTCACCTGGGCCCTTATTGCTGTCTCCTCCCTGCTCCTGCTGGTGGAATGGTGTTGGGGAGGGTGTGTTGTGCATGGGTGGGTTCTTTGTAGGCCTCTGATTTGCATTGGTTTCCCCTGGGCCCTTATTGCTGTCTCCTCCCTGCTCCTGCTGGTGGAATGGTGTTGGGGAGGGTGTGTTGTGCATGGGTGGGTCCTTTGTAGGCCTCTGATTTGAATTGTTTTCACCTGGGCCCTTATTGATGTGGCCTGTGTTCTTTTACCTCCAGCATTTTGCTGGGGGTATTTTTGGCGGTTTGTCCGCCGCTTTTCAGGCGCTAATTGCGCCTACGCCAGACTCGTGATTTCTATGTTTTAGAGCGAATGGTTACTGGCGCTTTTACAGCTTATACTTGTACAGCCGGCTGTACTTGCGCCGGCTGTAATGGCGCCGGCAGTATTTGGACTTGTGATCCAAAGGACCCTTAAAATCGGCGGTGATAGCGTTACCACCGATTTTAAGGGTTACCGCCCAACTCGTGATGAGGCCCTAAATACCTTAGAAAACTCTATCTCCAACACAGCTGGTTTGGAGGAAATATTAAAATTATCTTTAAACTGTAGAGTAATGCTTAAACGTAACCTTGACGTGGAGCAAGGACTAGTTAATGGAGCACTTTGTACAGTTCTTGGTTTTCAAACATAACCACGTGACAACAACATTCAGTTTGTCAATATTCTCTTTGACAAACTATCAGAAGTTAAAAGGATAGGACACTCAACAGCCTGCTTCCTTCTTTTCAAAGACATGTATGTACGCAGAGAACAATTTTCACTAACTCTAGCATATGCAGTTACCATTCACAAAGATATTCGTAGCACAGTCTTTAAAGAAGGCATGAGCTATGTAGCATTATCACGCTTACGTATACTTGACGGGCTATTTCTAATCAACTTTGATGCAAGTAAAGTAAATGCTGATATTCCTTGCATTCTAGAATACAATAGACTGCATTCACTCTACACCCCATCTAAAAAGCTATCCTGTTTCACAAAAAGCAAAACGTTGTAAAAGAAAACGACTTCAAACTGAAGCGATACAGGATCTCCCTGCAATTCCTCCAAAGAAAGTAAAAGAAGCTAATACCTCATCAAGTACCACAACCAAAGAAGAATCTACTGATCAAAGTAACTCAACTACTTTTACAAAGAAGCAACACACACTCGGAACAAATGACTTCCACACAGAGCTGTCAGGTCCATTCAAATGTTCAAATACAACTGGTGTAAATTGCCACGCAAATGTAGCAATACATATTCTATTCCAATTGCCACCAATTATTGACAACATTTACTTACACAGTAATTGTGTTTGCAAATGTTAGTCCTTCATAGAAATGCAACCAACAATCCTGACAACACTTACAGTGTTCATGGAATAATACAAGAATTGGACTACTGTGCTGGAATGGTCAAATTCACTATAAACTCACAATAAGATCGACAAGAATGTCTAATGTACTTACTACAAGTACTGGAAAACAAAAACATACCTATAAATGAAATCTTCCAAATTTCATACATGTGGAAACATACATGCACTCTCTGCAGCCATGTGGCACAGGAACAAGTCCCCAATGAACGCTTTGTGTATGTGTCCATACCTAACTGTGAATCCATTCCATTCAAATTCACTATAAACTCACAAGAAGATTCACAATCATTTCTAATGTACTTACTACAAGTACTGGAAAACAAAAACATACCTATAAATGAAATCTTCCGGATTTCATGCATGTGGAAACATACATGCACTCTCTGCAGCCATGTGGCACAGGAACAAGTCCCTAATGAACGCTTCGTGTATGTATCCATAGTTAACTGTGAATCCATTCAATTTCAGCAACTTGTACAAAATGCAAACCATGGCAGATTATGTACTACCTGCAATTCAGATAATAGATCCACCTTAAAAATACAGACACATAGTAAATACGTAATAGTAATGTTTTTACGTTACAATGCAGATGGTACCAAAAACAACTGTAAGATGACTGGATTCACACATGGTCAAGTATCACTTGGTAAAAAAACCTTCACAACAATCTGTCACGCAGGAGCCACAACCAATGCAGGTCACTACACTGCATATATAAAAAACAATTGTGGATGGTTCGATTGTAATGATAGTACCATTACTCTAAAGCAGAGATTACCAGCAAATCTTGTAAACGCTTACTTAATATTCTTAAAACCAAAATTTAATACGTAATCTGTGTCTGAACATAAGCAAAACTTCAACTTCAAAACTATGCACAGTTAGCATACGCCAACATGTATCTAACTGCCCCAAGATTCTACAACAAGCAAACAGATAAATAAATACCACTAAAATGTAACAAGAAATAAACAGTTAGAATACGCCAACCGGTATCTAACTGCCCCAAGATTCTGCAACAAGCAAACATAAATAAATACCACTAAAATCAAACAAGAAATATACAGCTAGAATATGCCAACATGTATCTAACTGCCCCAAAAAATCTGCAACAACCCAACAGATGAATAGCATAAAAGTAGAAATAAACAATTAGAATACGCCAACAGGTATCTAACTGCCCCAAAAATCTGCAACAAGCCAACAGATAGAAGATTAGCAAGAAACAAGAAATAAACACTAAAACAATGAAAGAAATATATTGTACCACAAATACATTTTTTTTTTGTTTAATCCAGCATGGATTTTTTTTTTTTTCCCACAGACCCAATGATTTAAAAAACAAACACAGAAACTGAGCAAATTGCGCAGTACACTGGTTTGAACTATAGTACTTCTAAAGTACTAAATATGAGGGTCGAAAAAATACGGAAATGTCTATTATGCAATGCAATAACTCATTATGAACTACCTACACTAACATATGATCTTTTCTTTTATCACAGAGATGGAAAAAGAATGTCTGGTCCAATTACCCATGTCATGAAAAAACTGCATACAACCACAAAAAAGTCAACCAGTAATTATATAATATATATAATAAATGGACACCGCTGCATTTGTATTTTGTATTTGTATTTTATTTATAGTGCGCACCTAACCCAGGGGTAACAAGGCGCAGAAGCATCAAGAGGATTGCGGAGCTTGCTTACATAACAGTAAAGGTTGATGTCCAACTGAGGTTACAGTGCTGGAAACTTCAAAGACAATGAGAGCCGATACGGCAAATGGTTACAAGAGATATACAGTATATACAATACGATATACAATAAATACAAGTTATATGATGAGTTGTATCTAACAAGATCAGTTGAAGACATGTGTATACATAATTACAGTCATTGTAATATGGTGCAGCAGGGGGGGGCGTTATGTATCGTGATCCTTGAGCCAAAGGATAGTCTTAGATCTGAATTGAAAGTAAGGGAGGTCATCCCTACAGGGTGGTGGTAGGGAGTTCAGAATTGTGCTGCTTTGACAGGAAAGCTATTCCCTCCAGACATCGTACGTTTGAATCTTGGCACAAGGAGGAGATTGGAGTTAGCCATTCTAGAGGGGCGAGATGAAGGTGGTCTGGTGAATCTAGTTATTAGGTATTGTGGGGCTGCTTGGTGGAGGCATTTGTGAGTCAAAGAGACGGATTTGAGGAAGATTTTGTCTTTCGTTGATAGCCAATTGACAGATCTTCTAGTCTCAGAAATATGGGCTTTCTTTGGGATGCTAAGAGCCGCTCTTAAGGCGTTATTTTGTAGAATTTGAATTTTATTCGTGATATATTTGTTGCAACCTACATATAGCGCATTACAATAGTCCAGCTTGGACAGGATCAAAGCCCTGGGTAAAGTGATACAGTTAGATGGTGAAAGGAATGGTTTGGCTGCTCTGATAAGTTTGCATGTGTAAGATGTGGCGGATGCCATAGCATTAACTTGTTTTTTGAAGGTGAGTGTGGAATCTAGGTAGAAGCCGCGGGTTTTGACCTCCTTGGCTACGGTGATCTTGTTGTTGTCAATTACGAGTTGTTGAGGTTGGAGGAGGAGCCTAGAATGAGGAGTTCTGTTTTGTCAACATTCAGGCATAGACCGTGTGAGGCCATCCATGCCTGGATGATGAGGTACACTTTATTGACAAAGGCCAAATCCTTGTCATAATCCCCCGTCAACGGTTTGAGGATCTGGGTATCATCGGCATAGTTAGTGTAGGTGATACCCAGACCATCTAGATCATCAAAAAGGGGCTTCATAAAAATGTTGTACAGGGTCGGGGAGACAAAGGAGCCCTGGGGCACGCCACAGGTAATAGGCGTTGGGTCGGCCGCTGCTAATGGGGAGAAGACTCTCATCGTGCGGTTATTAAGAAAGGATTGGATCCAGTCGGTTGCCTCTTGAGAAAAATGGGCTGCCGTTTGTAGATGATTGCAGAGGATCTCATGGTCGACCAGGTCGAAAGCAGCTGAGAGGTCAATAAGTATCAATAATGCAGTCTTACCCTTGTCTCTCAGCTCATCTGTCTGTGCCTTGAGATCTATGAGTGCAGTCTCAGTTCCGTGCTGAGGCCTGAAGCCAGACTGTCGGACTCCTAGGAGGTGGAAGTGTTCAAGGTAATGTTGGATTTGTTGGTATGCTATTTTATCGAGGATTTTAAGTAGGAACGGTACTGTGGTGATGGGGCGGTAATTAGTGGGAGTAGAGGGGTCTAGATTGGGTTTTTTAAGGAGGGGCAGGACCCAGGATTGTTTCAAGTTATTAGGTATGGTGCCTGATGTGAATGAAGCATTTATTAGTTTGGTGATAAATGGTGCGAGATCACGAGCCGCATCCTTTATCAATTGTGCAGGGCATAAGTCCCCATGGCAATTCAAAGGTTTGAGGGTGAGAATGACGTTTTCAACCTCATTGGTGGATACTTTACAGAAGTTGAAGTGGGGATTGGGCGCAGGGGGGTGCGTCCGAGTGGGGTGTGTCATTTTGGGACTGTAGATACTAAAACCCTACCACCCTCAACGCACCCTAAGATCAAGCTCAGCCGGCCTCCTAGTCATACTGAAGACAAACTCAAGCAGGTTAGGCGGATCATCATTCTCAACCTTGGCCCCCACACTATGGAACTCACTCCCACCCCACATCCGCCTAACTGAGGATTTAACGTCTTTCCGCAAACTGCTGAAAACCTGGCTCTTCCCGTAAGACCAACCCGTACCAAACTAACCAAAACAGACCAACTGCAACTCAATAACTCCAATCCATCAAACCACCTGATGCAAGAAACTGACAGCTAATAACCTCTAATATAAACTTGAAGGACAAACAGAATTAAATGAATAAAGTAGATAAAAGCAGTGAAACGGCTAATAAGAGTAAATCATACGGAAACAGTAAAGAGATTTAAACTCCAGAAATGGACAGAATGCATGCGGAGTGAGCGAAGTGAATGGCGTGGTGGAACAAATGAATGCGCCGAGTTGAAGAATGCATGAGTGGAAGAACAAATACCTATATAGTTCGAATGAGTATGGAAATCGAGTGAATATGTAGATTGGATGAACATGTTGAGTGGATGAGTATGTAGAGCGGCTGGATGTGTAGAACAGATGAGCGTGTAGCGCGGATGAGTGCGCAAATACAGAGAAGTGTGTAGAACGCAAGAGTACGTAAAACAGAGGAATGTCCAGAACGGATGAGCATAAACCGGATAAATGTGTTGAACAGATGAGTATGTGGAGCGGATGAGTATGTAGAGCACATGAATGTGGATATCGGGTGAATATGGAAGTGCGGAGAGTGTGTAGATCGCTGGAACAGTTGAATGTACAGACCGGTCGAATGTACAGAGCGGATAATTGCATAGAACGGATGAGTAGATAGAGCGGATGAGTGGATACAGCAGATGAGAGGATAGAGTGGACGAGTGGATAGAGCGGACGAGTGGATAGAGCGGACGAGTGGATAGAGCGGATGAGTGGATAGAGCGCATGAGTGTATAGAGCGGATAGAACGGATGAGTCGATAGAACGGATGAGTGGATAGAGCGGATGAGTGGATAGAGCGGATGAATGTATAGAGCGGATGAGTGGATAGAGCGGATGAGTGGATAGAGCGGATGAGTGGATAGAGCAGATGAGTGGATAGAACGGATGAGTGGATAGATTGAATGAGTCGATGAGTGTATGAGTGGATGAATGGATAGAGCGGATGAGTGGATGAATGGATAGAGCGGTTGAGTGGATGAGTAGATAGAGCGGATAGAACGGATGAGTGGATGAGTGGGTGAGCGGATGAAAGGATAGAACGGATGATTGGATGAGTAGGTGAGTGGGTGAGTGGAGGAGCGGATGAGTGGATGAGTGAATGAGTAGAGGAGTAGATAGAACAGATATGTGGATAGAACGAATGAGTGGATGAGTGGATGAATGGATAGAGCGGTTGAGTGGATGAATGGATAGAGTGGATGAGTAGATAGAGGGGATAGAACGGAAGAGTGGGTGAGTGAATGAAAGGATAGAATGGATGAGTGGATGAGTGGGTGAGTGGATGAGCAGATGAGTGGATGAGCGTATAGAATGGATGAGTGGATGAATGGATAGAGCGGATGAGTGGATGAGTAGATAGAGCGGATAGAACAGATGAGTGGATGAGTGGGTGAGTGGATGAAAGGATAGAATGGATGAGTGGATGAGTGGGTGAGCGGATGAGCGGATGAGTGGATGAGTGGATAGAATGGATGTGTGGATAGAACGAATGAGTGGATGAGTGGATGAATGGATAGAGCGGTTGAGTGGATGAATGGATAGGTGATTTTGTTAGCTAAGGCATTTTGTATACCCGTGCACCAGTTTTTATCCTTGAGGCAAGAGTCAGGCGCTTGTACAGGGGATTCTACCTCTTTTGTTATTGTAAAGAGCTCTCTGGTGTTAGATTTAGCTTGCAAGATTCGAATGGTATAGGAAGTTTGTTTGGCCAGGATAATTTCTTTTTTATACTGGGAGGCTAGTATACTCACATTTTTCTTATTGTTTTCTGAGGGATGTGATCTCCAAATTTTTTCACAGCGTTGCTTCTCCTGTCTGAGGGCTTTAAGATGAGGAGAGAACCAGGTGTTGATATGTTTTCGAGGTTTGCTCTTTCTCAGCTTCAGGGGTGCTATGTCATCAAGAGATGAGAGTATAACTTTGTTATATAGGTCTACCATAGTGAAGGGATTTGTGTGATCCGGAATAGCATTCAGGGTCGGTAAGATCAAGGGGACAAGGTTTTCAGGCGTGATGTTTCTTTTGTTTCTGGTCTGGACAGCTGGAACTATACTATCAACTTGCACTGGTGTCGCCTCTAAGGAGAACGAGATCAAGTAATGGTCTGTCCAGGGATGCGGCAATATGGATGAGACCAGGACTGGACAATTATGCACAGCTAGCCAGTCCAGAGTTCTACCTTTGGTGTGAGTGGGATCTGTGATCTTCTGGGTAAAGCCTAATTCCTCTAAGGTGTTGTTACTTAGTGTGGCATTGGCATCTGAAGGGTCACTAAGACCAACGTTAAAGTCTCCTAATATGATACTTTGGGAGGAGTTCTTGAGATTATTTGATAGGATGTTAGTAAGGTCTTTTTCGAATGATCCTAGAGGGCCGGGGAGTCGGTAAATGAGGTGAATGGAAATGGACTGTGTATTAGATAAGGTTAACTTCGAAGTTAGGGATTCACATGATCCTACGTTAAAGGGTGGAGAAATTTTCAGTGAGAGTTTTGTTTTAGCTATAAAGGCAAGACCTCCGCCTCGAGAGGTAGTACGATCGACTCTTAGTAGAGTGTAGTCATCTGGTAAGGCTAACATAATTGCGGGGCCAGCTGCTGGGTGGAGCCAGGATTCAGTGACAGCTAGGAAATCTAAATCTTCGTTGTGCAGTATGTCGGCTATGTCTGTTGCATGGGCTACCATAGAACGGGCATTTATAAGTGCCCCCTTGGTCCCAGGTTGTGCTAGTTTCAAAGGTGGCAGCTGAGTTTTATGAGTGCCTTTCTGGGCGAGGATAGGCTCTCGGAAAAGTCTGCTGTTAAGTTGAAGAGGATACTGGGAAAGGCTAGTGTGTATGGGCTAGTACTAACCTTGCTATGCTTGCTATGATTTTTATGAGTGCCTTTCTGGGTGAGGATAGGCTCGTGGGAAGGTCTGCTGTTAAATTGAAGAGGATGCTGGGAAAGGCTAGTGTTGCATGGGCTAGTACTAACCTTGTGATAGAGCGATGATTTGGTTAAAGGGTCATAGAGCCTTGGGAGTCAGGCACGTAATTTGCGGTTCCTCTGTAGAACAGTGCAAGGTGTGGTGATCATATCAGTTAGTTTGTGGAGATTAGGCGTAGACGCTGATGGAAGTGAGTTTAGTAACATGGTAGGATATTGTGTGCTCATAATATAAAATAGTGATCTAAGTAGAGCCGTGTAAAGCATCGGGAGATACATTGTATGCATGGGCAGGATGGGACTTATGTGATGAGGCTACTGGCAGTTAACATACAGCCGTGTAACACCTAGGTTCAGTTTTTGCAATGGGAGGCAGCAATTCAAGATGTGCAAACAGTGGAATATCTATCTAGGTACAATTTTGCAATGGGGCCTGAGAGGCAGCAAATCAAATGCATAGATAATAACACACCTAGATTTAGTTTTAGCAATGGGGCCTGAGAGGCAGCAATTCAAATGCATAGACAATAACACACCTAGATTCGGTTTTAGCAATGGGGCCTGATAGGCAGCAATTCAAATGCATAGACAATAACACACCTAGATTTAGTTTTGGCGATGGTCCTGAGAGGCAGCAATTCAAATGCAAAGACAATAACACACCTAGATTCGGTTTTAGCGATGGGTCCTGAAAGGCAGCAATTCAAATGCAAAGACAATAACACACCTAGATTTGGTTTTAGCAATGGGGCCTGAGAGGCAGCAATTCAAATGCAAAGACAATAACACACCTAGATTCGGTTTTAGCAATGGGGCCTGAGAGGCAGCAATTCACATGCATAGACAATAACACACCTAGATTCGGTTTTAGCAATGGGGCCTTAGAGTCAGCAATTCAAATGCATAGACAATAACACACCTAGATTCGGTTTTAGCAATGGGGCCTGATAGGCAGCAATTCAAATGCATAGACAATAACACACCTAGATTCAGTTTTAGCAGTGGGGCCTGAGAGGCAGCAATGCAAAAGCATAGACAGTAACACAGCTGGGTTCAATTTTAGCAATGGGCCTGAGAAGCAGCAATTTAAATGCATAGACAATAACTCGCCTAGATGCCGTTATAGCACAAGTGCCTAAGATGCGGCAATTCAGATGCATATAATGGCTTAGAAGCACAATGAGTCGCTGAATATTAGGCAATGATCAAGGTCTCGTACATGAAATGGCGTAGGAAACACAGAGAGTACACATGGTTACCTATCAATGACTATAGTAGTTAGGCAAATAGTGACCTGGATAAAACAATGAGTCTGCGAGTACTAGGCAATGACCACAATGACATAGGGTACACCGAAAGTGCAGATGCTTAGCTTGCAGTGTCCATAGTTATCCTGCGAGTAAAGACACGGGTGGCACAGTGACTAAGGTGTCTGGCAGTGACCACATGTACCAAACATATAGTGACATGAGCTATACAAGGCAAAGGCAATGCAGCACACAAAGCTGGCATAGGACGGGGGTAGAATGGCACCCTGGGTCAGTAAGGGACGTGGGTGAAGCGGGTCCTTAGATTAGACTAGGGTGAACACACCCATTCAAGCAAACATCTAAACATACACCACAATCCAAAATGTCTAATTTCATGGGTATCTTATGCCGCAGTCCTTGTTACAAACTCTACAATCTTAACTGCATAGCCTAGCCAAAACCTCACATACAAACTCTACAAATGAAACAGTACACAATTTTTTGGGTTGTGGATATTTGATGGATTATGCTATGGGTGTGTTATGCTGCGGTGGTTGTGGCCAGGGCCTAGAGTCTTGGGTGCATGGCCTTGTGGCCAGGGCCTAGAGTCTTGGGTGCATGACCTTTGGCCATGCACCCAAAACTCTAGGCCCTGGCCACAACCACCGCAGCTTAACACACCCATGCTACCAAACATTTTGACTGTGGTATGTGGGCTGCTTATAGGGGATATTAATTACAATCAATACTCTACTAACAACCCAAAACCAACATCATACTAAAGTAAAATAGCTAGTAGTGTGCCCAGCAGTTAGTGTGTCTGCGGCTAGCCGCGGTGACCATGGACATCACAAACACGTCAGGGGCACCTACCACCTAAACAAATACAGCATTTGACCCATCTATTACTCCCTCACCCTCCCCAAGCACTCCTACACACCAACGCACTCCCCGAAATTGCATTTTTCCTCTGTTCGCCACCGCGCTGTCCGCGGATCCAAGATGGTGGGCGCATTGAAGCAAAATGTGACGTACCTCACGCCTCAACCCAGCCAATCAGCGAACACGTTGCTTGTCCTTGGACATGGCGCAAGCCGATTAACCAATCGGTGTCCTGTCTGCGGAGATATCACACATTTTTTGAGACCTACTTTTTGGTCGTTTAAAAAAAATCTAATAGACGGATTTTGACCATATTTACAAAAACACGCTTTCGGGATCAAGCCACTGCTCCTGCCGCACATTTGGTGAAAATCTGGCCAGCGGTTTGAGCTGTAGGCATGAACAACGTTTTTTCCCCATTCACTCTATGGGAAAAAAAGAAATGTTGGGACCCCCCCTATAAATTTGCCCCCCCTGGACCAAACCTCACCAGACATTGCAGTGGGCCATATACTTATTTTGTAAAGTTTGGTGAGGATTCGTCCAGGGGGAGCGAAGTTATAAGCCGCCCAAAAAGTGCTCTTCCTATGAGATGAGCAACTTAACCATAGCTACACAGCCACTAACGTGGGCCGTGTAATTGGCGCTTGCCGTAATCTATTCACTGAAAAGCCTGAGGCTAGCTTTCAAGATTACTTTTGCTGCTTGTGTTTCTTTTGCATCTGTGCACTTATAACCTAACTTGATATATTCATCTGTTTCTGTGTCATAAACTTCTTCACCTTGATCCCAAGATATCACTTATCCTTGGTACTTTCTTGATGCTCTATAGAATATATGCATTCTCTGGTCTCTGCATCTCTTCTACGTACGTCAGTTCAGCTCTGTGTGACGTCACCATTTGTCTTGACTCTTCATTTGCTCTGCTTCTTCAGGGATTTAATTCAAATGGCCATCATATTTTCTCGTATGCAGGTATGGTTTTCTCAATGGGTACCTTGCCTCCCAGATTCTCTTAGGTATTAGTACTTTCACTGGTGCTGCACAGAGTCCATACTCTGCTCTTTGTTGGTTCAACTGTTCCATGTATGTCACATACTCTGGTTTCCAACATACAGGCAATATGGGCGAGGTGGTTGAGGCGGGGGTACTTGGCTCCTTCACTATAGATGAATCCAAATGTTTTGAGATAATGGAATAAGACAATAGTAATGCATATATCACTTGCTTTGGAAGTTCACATTTTCTTCCCTTCTTTAGTGAATGCCTGAATCCACCAAAAGACTGTCGGGCCCTTATATTTTTTTAAAGCACCATGACCAATTTACTGAATAAGTCACAGCTCCGGGCATCTTCACTACTCAGAGGCAATACCTCATGGGACAGATTTTGCCCTATGAAAAAGAGATATATCTTATTTCATCTGCACTTCTTTAGTGCTGTGCAGTGCCTGTGAAGTGACTGGCTTTTAGGAACTTCCACCTGGAGCTGTAGTGAGATATGACTTGTCTTTAAAGAGAGAAAACAGGTACATTTTAAGTCGGCAGCAAAAAAGGATCTCAAAAATGCCTTTCTTCATTAAGCCCTTCAGAGTTACTAGCCTCGGTACAATGTTCCCCATATGAGGACATGCTTTGAGAAGATGGCTCCCTTAAGAGTGATTTGTTTTCTCTCAGTGATATATTGGTTTGTTCAATAGCAGTGAATCTAATCTAGTCCTGATTGCACCAGCACCACCGCCCGACTTCTATACTCCATGAGTGTTGTTGTAGTCCATATCAAAGGCTGAGTTCCTGCGTTTTGATATAGTGTTCCTTAAGTCAGCTCAGCCATTATATGCATAGGTCTATGTAGCCGCTTTGTAATAGTTCATTCCTCCTAGATTTTGAAAGCTTATCCTCATGTTTAAAACTCAATAATTCACTTATCTTAAAAAGATTAATTTCCTTCCTTTGGATAGATATTTTGTCTGCAACGGCACAGTTTTTACATCTCTGTAAATAAAGCGCCATATGATATGAAATGATATGATATGGTATTTGTAACGCGCCTATACACAAGTGTTTCAAGGCGCGACGAGGCAGGGAGGGGGGTACAAGGGGAGACAGAAAACGATCCTACTAGGCCAGGTGTCATTCAGATCGCGCAAGTGCAGGGGTAGGGGAGGGGAAAAGTGCAAGGGGAAGGGGAGGGGGGGAAGTGCAGTACAAGGTAAGAGGCGTACGTAATAAATAAATAAATAGGGCCAGCTGGTGGCAAGTGTGAGGTAAGTGCAGAACAAGTGCTGGGGGAGGGGGGGCTGTAGGGATACAGAGACAGACCCGCAGTGCAAAGGGGTTCCAGGGCATCAGTGCAAGTGGAGAGTGGCAGGGCCCAGGACCGAGGCCGTTTAGAGTGGTCCAATTGCAGGATCAGTGCAGCTTCAGTGGAAATTAATTAGCCGCTCAGCAGGGGAGAGGGAGAGGGAAAGCAGAAGCAAAGAGGAAGGTTTTGAGGTGCTTCCGGAACCGGAGATGGTTCTCCTCAAGTTTCAGGGAGGCAGGAAGGCTGTTCCAGAGAGAGGCCCCTGCCGCGGAGAGAGATCTACCCCCAGCTCGTTGCTTCGAGAAGCGGCTAACCCTGAGGGAGTTGGAGGCGGATGAGCGAAGGGCTCGGGAAGGAAGATATTTGGGAAGAGAGAGTTGAAGGTATTTAGGACCCAGGCCCCAGAAGGCCTTGTGGACAATGCAGAGGGTTTTGAACTTTATCCTCGCAGCCACTGGGAGCCAGTGTAGAGATTTCAGTCCTGGAGAGATACGGTCCCTGGGCTTGAGGCCAAGGACAAGTCTCGCAGTTCTGTTCTGGATGAGTTGCAGAGGGCGGAGAGTGGAGGCAGGCAGATTAAGATAGAGGCTGTTACAGTAGTCCAGCTTCGAGAGAACCAGGGCTCGGGAGACAGTGAGCTTCTGGGGGAAGGAGAGGAAGGGAAGAATACCTCTGAGGAGGTGCAGCTGGTAGTGTGACCTCTTGGCGACGTCAGAAATATGACTTAATTGGCACTGTAGACACATTGGCTAATGTTGTGAGAACATTTGCAATCACAGCAGAATGTGTGCAAGGTTACTTTGTAGAGTCCATGTCATGCTGCTCTTGTTTTCTGCACTGTGCCACCCTCTTTTATTCTGTTAACTCAATGGCAAACGTCTGCAATCACTAACTTCTTTGTTCCTTCAAGTGCTTCTCTGCTCATTGCCAGATATTTCTTTCACCTGGGTTCCAATCAAATGTATTTCCACCCAAGGGGAAGGCCATCGTCAGGCATAATACATGTTATCACAAGCACATGCTGCTTATTATACTGTGGGGTTGTCCTATTTGTGTTATCAGTTCATGCAGTCACAATTCAACACCATTGATCACAGGATTATTCTCAACATTATGATTACAGGCAAAACATCTAGTGAACCAAAGGTTGCAGGCCTCTGGATTAGAGTAATGCCTTACTGACTTCCCTCTCTAAGAACATATTTGTCACTTTAAGTCATAGCTATAACCAACTTCCACGATCACTGGACTATGCAAAGCAGACATCACTACCTTCTGAGTAAAGTAATGTTATGTATTTTAACTGCGTCTTGGAAAGCATGATTTCTGCCAATTCTGGAAGGCCTATTGATGCTGGGTCATGCAAGAAGAGGGGTCAGAAAGATTCATGTGGAAAGTGGGAGTGCTGAGAATCTTGTCTCTGCGTGCTAGTCAGATTTTAGCTTTTTGATTTTAAATTGGTGTGTGTTTTGTCAAGAATCATTACATTTAAATGGATGTTCCACTCAGTGCAATTTAACAACCGTTCCAGAAATCGAGTGCAGACAGGCTTTCAATTCAGGTACTTTAACGGATGGCAATACTACCACTTTAAAGCTGCCTGTGATATAATCCCACCCAGCAAAATAGGACAAGAAGAAGAATGTTTAGGATTAGAACATTTGATTTTATTTTAAAAGGATTATGATATAAATAATTTAAATGGACATGATCTAAATTTCACAAGGAAAGTCATCAAAATTCGACAAATAATGTAACCCCCCACCCCCAAAATAACCATACAACACAGAAATAATGTTGCCTATTTGGACATGCAACCTTAAATATCATGTATGAATGGCTATTCCAATTAATGGGTCCTTGTAGTTGAATCTTTTAGTGACAACACAAAAATATCAGGCATAGAAATGTTGTATTGTAAAACTTGGATCCATCAACTTAATTTAGGAAATCAAACAAATATGGATATGAAACAACACACCAATTCCTTTGGTTGAAAGAAAACTTCCTAATGAACTGCATATTGGTTTTTTTTTATGGTAACTCAGAATTGGGACATTTTTAATTGTGGGCTTGGTACGACATGTAGGTCAACAGAATCTATTGAAAAGTTATGGGAGAGAAGATTTTTCAAACCAAATTATGCAAGATTGTACTCCAAATAATGTCTGTATCTTGACAATGACAAATAAACGAAAATTAAAATGTGTGTTGTGATGAAACAAAGGGCAAGTGACAAGGGAAATAGATTTAAAGCACTGGTCACTGAGATCCTATTTAGCTCCACCGCCATCCAAGCCATCGGCATTAGCGGTGTCCGCTAATAAGCGGAACCGGAAGTAGCGTCATCGCACAGAAACGGGAAAGAGCACAGCGGCCATCTTTAAAAACACAATCCATTGCCATCCTCCACAACCAGGAGCCATCTGACCACCACACCTCTACCACACCTCCACCACTACCTGCTGCATCTTACCATGCCCAAAGCACTCAGAAAAAGTGCAGAGCGCCTGCGCAAGGAGCGCTTCTCCCAAGAGGAGTTGACCATGCTGGCGGAGACGCTGCAAGAACATGCAGATGTCGTCTTCTCCTCCGACATGTCCTGCCCTGCAGTGCAGCAGAAGAAGCAGATATGGGCGGGGGTTGCGCAGAAAGTAAGTGCCATTGGCACCACACCCCTCACTTCTAAAGATGTCCGGAAGCGCTTGGACAATCTGCGTTTACGCGTGCGGAGCATCCTCTCCGCCAATCGCGAGCTGGGGATGGCGACAGGCGGAGGTGCGGACACCCCCATCAAGTTGCAACCCTGGGAGGAGATCTGCGCAAGCACCATAGGGTTGGAGGCAATTGAGGGAGTGGGGGACATGGAGCGAGGAGCCCCGTCATCGGCTGATGCAGGTAGGTGTCCCAAATTAAACAATGCAAATACCAACACGATGATGTCCACCTGAACTGACAGTGCAATGATGTAGAGCAGGGTCCACCAGACACATATATACAAGACTGCCTACAGGCAGTGCACAGCACCATCTTGTCCACATGCATGATGCACCCCATATATGTTTCAACCCAGACAATCCCATGCATCACCCACCCAAAAGCCAAGCAACCCGTATGTCACTACATCAATGTCAATCAACTGCTATTCCATATGAATGCAGCCACCCCAATGCATGCCTGACGCCTATAGACCCATCACTAACCCTCTCCCTCTATTGGTACCCAACAGGCACGCATTCAGACAGTGATGACCAGGACACTAGGGAGGATGATGCAATGCCACAAAAGAAGGCCAGGGGCATGGAGGGAGAACACCACCCCTCAACATCAAGGGGAAGAGGTCAACCTGCACTACTGTGGAAGGGCAAGAAAACCCCAGAGGCCACAGCACCAATGTGCACTACGGCCCCCACCACAGAACCCACAGAAGCGACCAGCACACAGGAGCCAGTGGCAGAAGGCACTGCATCGGCTGCCAGCAGCACAGTGGGGGAGACAGCTGCCACAGCAGCCGTGTCGGACGATGAGGCAGATGTTCTGCCGCATGGCGCAACTACTGCCACAGGCCCCCTGCAATCACCACAACTCTCCCCATGCAGCTTGCACAACAGCAGCATGCATGGGCTGTCTGCTGGGGAATCATGGCCCGGCAGTTTCACCCCCATGCAAGTGCGCATGAGGAACAAACCATGTTGGAAACCCCTCACACATCCACCACTGTCCCGACCAGCCAAGAGGGGATCAGGGCAATTCAGAAGCGGCAGGAGGAGCTGACAGGGCTGTTGACACAGCACATCACTGAATGTGGCCGGATAAGGGATGACATTAGGGAATGTGCTGCATCCCTCAAAACAGCAATTGAGACTACCTCAAAGGACATTTGCAGCGAATTGGCAGCAGTGCGGCAGGTCCTCTCCCAAATGGTGGCAGCTATGGAGTCCATGCGTCCGGCACAGGTTGCAGAACAACCTGGGACATCTTCCAAAGCAAGCTCAACTAAGTCCAGTCCCGTGCGTAGGTGTGGCCGGAACCTGCACAGATCAGACAGGGGTACACCTGGTGCTGGAAGAGGGGGAGTGCTCTAGGTTCAGCCAGGCATACTGGTCCCATGTGGACTTATGGTGCACACCAGTGCACACCATGTATGGGGGAGTTGAGGGGGGAGTGCGAGGGGGGAGTGGGTGTGTGGGGAAATTGAGGGGGGAGGAGAAGAGGGGAGAGGGCTTGTGGGGAAGTTGAGGGGGCAGGGGGGAGAGGGTGTGTGGGGAAGTTGAGGGGGAGGTGGAGGGGGGAGTGGGTGTGTTGGGTGGAGGGCTTGTGCACTTGTTAGTTACATATTCTGAATACACTTGTTATGCAATCTGATTTCACATGTGAGGACATTGCTTATTGTGTACGTGTGCTTTATTGGTGAACAGTCTACAGTGTCCATGTCCCTGACACACCCAGTGCCCTGAGTTCCACCTCCATGCCACACTCCCCATCCATGTGTGCTAGAAACATTGTTCAATCAGAGTCTGATGCATGGCACCTCCCTCCTGTGCATCGCTGCCTCCCTGAAGTGCAGCCCCATCTCCACCCTCCTCATCCTCATCGTCAGGTGGTTGCAGTTCAGCGTCAGGGGGCAGGGGCACATTCCGTCTGATGCACATATTGTGTAGCATAACACATGCCATGACGATCTTGCCCACCTTCTCATGGCCGTACAGGAGTGCACCACCAGACCTGCTGAGGCAGCGAAACCATGCCTTCAGGAGGCCAAAGGTCTGCTCAATCAACACACAGGGACGTGTATGGGCACGAATATAGTCCTCCTCGTGCCTGTTCTGCAGTTTCCGGACTGGGGTAAGGAGCCAATGCTTCAAGGGATAGCCTACATCACCTGCATGTGGGCAACAATGATTATGTGTAGGTCCTCACATCACATGGGACCTGTATCAATGACACCATAGCAAGCATTAATTTCCTGTATGCACCCACAGATCCATGCATGAGTAGAGACACATGAAGTGACTGCTATGTGTGCATTCCACTTATAGGCAGGTGTGCGTGCCATCGTCAATTGGGCGCAGGGGGGGCAAATTCCTTGTGGTTGCTCGTGCACTGTGGTAGTCCACGATGGTTGTTTCCATGATCTGGGTGATGTGCAGTGATATGTATGCTAGCATCCTGTCTACGTTGATGGCAGAGTCATGATGATCTCAATTTGCACGACCAATGGTGACATACTGTTTTGGTGGACCTCTGTGTTGGTGTAGGGGTGCGTTCTTGTATCTTGCCCTCATGTGGCTCCTTTGTACGCAGTAATGGAGACCTGTACTTTTAGTTGATGGTATTTGGCGCTGTGCATTGGCCATCCTCATTGCTTGTTGCTTCATTGTGCTGTGGCGTCTACGGTCTGCTTATGTGCAGTGTACATGTTGATGGCTATGTAATGGTTGTTCCACTTCATCATTTTCGTGGTAGTGCAGCTTACATCTTGTATTTAGTGGTCAGGTGTTGGGTCAAGTCTGGCCTGCTTTTGGGTATGAGCATGGTACATCCTCTCAGGTGCTGTCAGCCAGGTGAAGTATGCATCTCTCCCCCAATCACCTACCCACATCGCATTTCCATGAGCCTAACATGCAACTCACCGAGAAGCCAGGATCTCTGCCCTGCATGTCGCTCCATGTAGCATGGTATCGTGGAGTTCCGCATGACCATTGAATCATGGGTTGATCCGGGGAATCGGGCACAACAATGTTTGATGATCTTGTTTGAGTCACATACCATTTGCACATTGATGGAGTGGTATGACTTACAGTTGCGGTACACTACCTCCATGGCATGTGGGGCCACCAATTCGACATGGGTGCAGTCGATGGCGCCAATGCAACCAGGGATGCCGGCCAGTGAATGGAAACCAACTTTGGTGTTGGAGATCTCCTGGGCTGTCCGTGGTAGGAAAATGTGGTCGCCTGTGTGCGTCAGGAGGGCATCAAGCACTTGGTTCAGCGTACGTGAGAATAATGGTTGTGATATGCCATGCATGTGCCCCACTGTGTGCTGGTAGGTGCCTGTGGCCAGGAAGTGGAGCACAGACACTACCTTCAGTAGAGGTGGGATGGCGGTGCGTACTTCAATCAGGCTGACAATGTCGTCATGTATCATGTCCACAATGGTGGTGATGGTGTCCCGGTCCAGACGGTACAGGGTGTGGATCTGCTCAGAGGTTAGGTTGAATGGACTGGCTCTGATGCGAGGGATTGGGGGCTGCCTGCGTGGTACCACTGGCTGCACTGGTGGGGCATGCTCGGCCTGCCTCACCGTCATTCTCCTCCTGCGTCTCCTCTGTGCTGCCTGTTGTTGTTGTTGTTGTTGCTGGAGTTCCACTGCAACCATGCCCTCCAGCCCCAGCATTGCTAGTAGTATGGGAATCATTTTGGTGTGTGACTGGGTGTGGGAAGGGGTGGGGTGTGCTCCTTTTGTGCTGGCCCAGTCTATATTGCCTCCACTTGTGCTGATTGTGTGCACCTGTGGCAGTTGGGAACACTGCACATGGCCGTTTACGGGTGGTCCGCAATGCCGGTATTTACTCTATGCCGGTAAGGTACTTTTCGGGCTTCAGTAGGCCGTTATTTGCATGTCCGCCTTACTTGTGATGTCCTCCTGTTTACGCCATGCCGGTATTGCTGGCATGAAGGGTCGCGTGCCCACGCCCATTACGCTATTAGAGGCACCGTTATTTACGGTGCCGCTAATAGTGGGTTGGCAAGTCATAATCGCCTGGAGCGGTAAGCGATGCCGGTAATCCTTTACCGGCATCGTTTTTCCCTTACCGCTAACCTCGTAATGAGGCCCAATGGCTGTTATATGGCATACGTTCATTTAATTCTTTTGTCAAATCTGTGGCTCTTTATGCACCAGAGACCATAGATTCCATGGGAACCTTTCCTTCTGAGACAAAATAATCAAAGTAAATTATTTACCACCTACTAGAAATTCTATTTCAAAGGTGATATAACTTCTAAATGAACAATACCGGCATTGGCTCACTTATACTCTCAATTGTTGAGTAGTTATCTTTTGTACAAGGGTCAGCGTCAATAATTAATCTTTCCCTGGACCCTCTGGTAGATGCTGCCCATTAGTGTCCTACATGGAGCAACACATTACTGGACAGTAGGTCACTTAATGCCCCTTCTAAGCCCTTGAATTCAGGTAACAAGGTTTTCCAGGCTCTGTCCCCCTTCCGGCTCTGTTGAGGAATCACATGCTTTGCAATAAAGTGACTCCGCTCCCTGTTTCCAAAATTGGCATGAATTTCCACAGTCTAATAGCTTGTGTTGTCAGTTTGTAAGAACACATTAATCTCTCTTCTGCCCGTGGGGTTTGGACTTTTTATTCTACCCACACCTCTCACATCAGCATAATCCCACCCACCAATAGTCAGTTGGGGTACACTCTGATGACCCTGATGACACTAACTAGAAGGTGTCTCTAACTTCTATGTCACCCAGGTCATTGACAGGAAATGTTTATTTCTGTTAAAATATTTCTTTCTTAAATAATTTCATGTGTGTTCATATGAGATTGAGCTAAATAACATTACGTAGTTATTGTTTTTAACACTATATATTTTCATCCTATAGCTCGCAGCAAACTGAATTTATTGTATGGTGATATACATTTTTAAAACATGTATTTATATTCTTTTGAACTGGGGTTATTTGAAAAATCATGAATTGTACATCATAATTTTATGGCATGTAAGGTATCAGAATTGTGCATATTTATCTATTTAAATGGGCCTATAAAATGCAGTCTATTTTCTTTTTCATATCTGTAAGTTATTTGTGAATGTGTATAGTTGGATAGGTGGATACTTGAAAGCCGAGGTCATGAATCAGATTGTGTAGGAAAACCACAAATGGAATTCCCTATTGGACAGGTTTTTACTGGGCTTCAACTTGAAATAATACTTGGTTGGATTGATTTTCCTTAAATTAATCAAAACAGTAAGTGTTTTCTGCCCTCTCGGGGAACCTCCATTCACGTATACTAATACTTTATAGGCCACAGATCAATGTGGACATTAGTTCACAATCCATAAACTCAGGAATGAACTTTAGAAGATCACAATCACTTTTGAAACCATATTTTCTTAAATGATTCCTCAATTTTCTGTATTTGCTCAGTAGATTAAATGCATGTGTTCCTTATATAGACACAGATTGTCTTATTTTCTTTCAAATCACATTAGACTTTGACAAAGGTCATAAAGGCCAACAGAAGTCAATTGGACATAAACTTAAAGAAATATAGGAAGAGGTATCTTGTAATATCGAACAACAAAATAATATATTCAACTTTCTTTAGAACATCTAATACACAAATAATCATCTTATGACTTATTTAAATGTTATATGCACAAAGATGGTTTAGTGTCTATATTTTTAGCATACAGATTGTTTTACACTTTATTGTTTTCTTCATGGCAATGCTCTCAGGTTTGACTATTACTGTTTTAAATGTATGTGGCAACAGTATCAAATGGCAAAATGTGTCCATTCTTGTTTTAATGAAACCTAACAGTTGCAACAAGCACCCTCTTTATTATAATGCCAGTCCACTACTTTGAATTAGTTCTGCCAAATGGGGTTGGTTGAAGCAGAGATGGGCGGTGCAGTATATTGAATGGGTTGAGCTAGGTATAGAGTGACTTTGGAGAGCGTATTGGCTAGTCCGTTCAAATGGTATGTGTATATAGCAGGCCAATATTTGTCAAGTTAGAAGGTGAGCATTGAGTGCCAGGCCCACAGGGACAGCCTCTTATTTGAAACCAGCCACACATTTATGACAGCTTAGGCACAAAGCAATCTACTTGGTTTACTCTGTCATTCTTGAGAAAAAACTGTTCATCGGTGGTTGTGTATAGACACCATACTAGAACGTAAATACTATACTATATTAGAAATGTTTAGGATGTTACAGTTAAATGTGAAATTCACAATTCTAGGGCCTAGCTTTTCCAGCTGTCCATACTAAATTGGCCCTGGGTAGCCAAAAAAGGTCAACTGAAATCTAACAAAGATTTACCTTCCTCAACAGCTGATCCCTGTCACATCTTTGACCTGATATCATGTTGCTAATGATGTCCTTCACCATTAGGGAAGCCTCTTCCAGTGTGCATGGAAATCAAGTCGGCCCTTACTCTTATACATTATTCAAAATTCTGAATGAACATTGTGGACCAGCAATCACTGGTGACCCCCAATCCTTTCCAGCTGGATACTGAAGTCACATTTCCATGTCATTTCCAAATGTTAAAGAAATGTAACCTTTGCAGACTACTCTCGACCCAAACATCTGTGACCCACAGTACTAACCTCCTTGTGGCAGTACACTCCAGCCATTGGTCCTTCATAGTCAATATATGGTCTGTTCCCCAATAATCATCTCATGTATGTCAGTAGCCCCTTCTGAATCCCTGTGCTCCTTTGATTTCCTAAAACAGCTTTGAACTCAATAAATACCATAAATAAAATAAATAAATAAATAAGCATTCTCGTTTGACAAAGTCTATGACAACATACATCTATGAATCCTGCCTGCTCTGGGGATTATTAGCACACATCTCATCTACTTTTTGTCTTACCTTTATGTTGTATCTTGCTTTATTTGTTAGTCATATTTCATTTCCACCTTCACCCACATTGCTTATGGGGCCCTTTAGTGCCCACACCTCTTCCCACTGCACACCATCTTTCATAAAATGGCCTACTATTCCATAACCTTCTGTCACCATTTGACTGATGAACCACAATCAGGTTATGCTTCCCCTCATCTAAAGCTAATTGCCTCACTGTCATTCACTAGCCAATTAACCCCGATGGCCTGATGCTGAACAGGGCCAAAACTGACATTATGTATGGGGGTACATAATGAGATGGTTTGTTTTTGAGTCTTAAAACTATTGATGTCCCTGCACACCACTACTGTGTTCTTTTTAACTCTTGTGTAATTTTTATATCCAATTGGTGGTGCAGCACCCTTACCCACCTTTCTCACTCTGTGACCTCCAGCGTCACACAGGGCCATAAAATTGTCTCGGGCACCAATGAAAAAGTGGCCCACAGTTGCAAATGCCAATTCATTCCTTTTGTGACACTGTTTGACTAGTACCCAAGGGGGAGTTTTTTGATAAAATGTGATGCAAAATGTGCCTTTTAAACACTATTTATTCAGCAACACTGGTCAAAACTACTAGCCGCACAGCGAAGTAACTCACGAAACTGGCCCACATTGGCCAAAAAACGGGCCCACTTTGACCCAAAAAACTGGCACACACCAGCATTTTGCATTTCTGGTTCGGCCATGGGCCTATTGCCCTAGAGCCCAGTTTGAGCCTGGTGATCTCCCAAAATCATAAAGGCTGTTTGCTGATTTTATGATTTAAAAAAAAGTGATTTAAATAAACAAAGATTGAAGTAAAATACTTTACTGACAGTAGCGGTAGCTAAGACAACCGGAATGATAAAGCTTGCCTCTGAGTTTGACATAGGGTCCTGTAGTGTTCATTTTGGTTGTCTCTGGCTACCTTTACTTCAAGTCAAAACAGAAACCCTTTGTTATAATAACAGTCTTTTTAATGTTGCTAATTTTAATGTTTCTCCTAATTTTAAATCTCATAGAAATCTCCTCTGAGGAAAGCCAACATGCTCTATTTCTCTTAGTGATCATTTTCTCCTATGCTACGAGGGTTTACTGTCTCTGAGAACTTGATGTTTTAATGTGTTCCTCTGGATACTTTTGAACATTCTCTCTCATTATTCCAGAATGTGGTTCAGTTTTCCATTAGGTACTAGGGTCAGTCTCTTCTGATTCCAGGTGGCAACATTTCCCCTCCTACATACTTTCTCAATGTAAACTGGGAGCATTCTGTCAGTTCCAGCAGTCTCACTTTCTTTCTTCACTCACTTCCGTTTGGGATTTCAGAACTCCTTCTCCAAGTTCCAGCAATCACACTTTCTTCTTTCGCTCTGATTCTCCATGAATTAGAGGAACCTTTTGAAGTGATTTATGCTGATCTACCGGCTGATGCACGAGCCACCAATACACCAGGTTAGATCACTTTATTATAGGATATTGCAATGCAGTAAGTTACAGTAGGAGTAGGACCTACACAGCCTTGAGTAATAACGGTCAGTCGTGTAACATCACTAGTGAGAGTATTCTGCTCTATCATACCCACATGTAACATCACATATGCCACACACAAGCTCCAGCAGGTATGTAGGGAGAAGATAGGATGCCACACCTTTGCTCCAGATTACCAGCATCAGTGTGCCTCCTTTCCATTCCCTATGTAGAAGGATGAACTGAAAAGCAAACCTCTTATCTCAGCTCAATACAACATGTATTGCAACAAAGGGAATCTATGTATCACATTTTTTGAATTGTATTGCAAAAGTCACATTCATCGAAATCGGAAGAACTAATTTGTCAATATTAATAACACCCTCTCTGGAGGTGGTGCAACACCTTTCAAAAGTAATATATCAAGGAAAAGATTAAAGGACAAAAAGAGCCACTATTCAGGAGTTAGTGAACTGAAGGTACAAAAAGAAAACAAGAGCAAATAATATCTTCCATTATCTTTATATAAAGCTGAATGTGTGTATGAGTGTGTATATGTTTGCCTGGCTATACAAATCCACACTGTTGAACCCACGTCTACCACATTTTGCATGGATTCCTCTTTTGTCTGGGGGCAGGATCGTAGTCTATGTTTGGATGCAAAAATCTTATATGCAAAAAAGAATTGGATGTGTGTGTGTATGTTTATCCGCCAATACAAATCCACACTGTTGAACCCACTGCTATCACATTTTAAATGGATTCCTCATTTGTCTGGGGCAAGATTGTAGTCTATGTTTGGATGCAAAAAATTCACTCCATAGACACCCTCATTTACTGAAGCTCACCTCGATTCACTACAGTAAGCACTAGAAGGAGGCAACATTTGGAAAAGTGTCTGAAGAAAAATGTTCGATCTTTTGTTTATTCCTTTGAAATGTATTACTACCACATACAGTTCCAAGGTCTTTATTAAAGCATTTTTGTATCACGCCACTCTAAATATGGGAAATGGCAAGGTTTTTCAGTTTACTTAAGTTCATTCACGAGAAGAGAGCACAATCCATCAATCGTTGGTGGACATTTTCTCAAATGTGCTGAAGCCATTAGGTGACTGAAACATGCCACACAAAAAACAAACATCACTTGGAAAATCTCCATCTGATGCAAAGCAAAAAGCAATATAAGGAGCTTCTGAAACACAAAAACAAACAGCAGCATGACTTGCCGACAAGAGGACAAAAGCAACTTTCTCCAGGGCAAATAAGATGCCAGAGCAAACTGAAGCAAGACTTGCTGACAAGAGGACAAGAGCAACATCCTCCAGGGCACATGAGACACCACTCGATCAGGACACATGCAACGCCGGGTACCCCAGGTAGTAATTATGAAAGCAAAGAGTAAAAAAGGGGTTATGATGTACAAGAAATTAAACATGACCAACAAAGTTTAAGCTCGCGTACAAAACTCAGTATTCTAATGAAGACAGTAGTCAGAATGTCATCAAGGCTTGGTTTATCTATCAAAATACCCAATGTAAAGTCCAGCAATCAAAAAATGTTTTGAATAAAAGAAACCTTTCTTGATAAATAAAAGGCAAGTCAATATTGAAATACGTAGACCGGTTGACTTCTCATTTGTTCTGGTCAAGCCCGAGAACAAAATGGATTACAAATGGCAATGGATTTTGTAAATGTCTGAATGTGGCACCAGATACTGGAGGGAGGGATTCTTTTATAACTATTTTCATCATTGTTTTTCAACAAGTTGCATTTAAATGTAGTCCAACATGTTGGTTTGGAACCTGATACTGAAGAATGATGAAGCGAAACGGATGGACTGTCCCATACTTTACACAACCTATGAGGCATAGAAAACAGGTTAGCCATAATTTGCCAACTTTATGAGTCGCGCCTAGAAACACTTGTGTACAGGCGGGTTATACATTGCTCATCGTATCATATCATATCATGGTGGTAAAATAGCTTGGAATATCAAACACATGCACCATGAACACCATCCACCACAGTGGTGACATATAAACAAACAATTTAGGAAGAGATTATGGAAAAATAAAAATATTGTGAGCCTCTTTATGCATGTTTCTGAGGTTTCCTAACTGGAAGTGCTATTTTAAACAGTCTTTGACTTCATGGATTCTGTTTTTGGGAAGCCTCTTGTCTTTTACTGGACTGAAGTGTATCCGAAAAAGAAATTCACAGGCTCTGACGTTGGAATCTGTGTTGAATTAGATGTTGTAAACTTTTTTTGGAGCTGATGTTGCAGCACAGCACGGAAGATCATGAGGCAGAATAAAAATAAGGGCGTGAAGTTGCAGAGTGTGTAACTGGGAAGGTGAATCCGTGCCATCTACGACCATTGAGAAGAGTAGACGTGTGAAGGCCAAAACATCTGGAGCTCTGGTGCAAGATACTGTGGAGAGTCCCAAACCGTGCAGACGATAGTTGGGGTGTAAGCTACTGTATAAAGCACATAGTGAAACAGCCCCAAAATATGTTGTCTTGTTAGAAGATCAACGGTGCCACTAGAAATCTGAAGCAGAAGCTAGAGAGTCAAAGAGTAAGACTGCACCATAAAGCAGGCTAACCAGAGGGGGAGCTTAGAGAGTCAGAGTACTGTGACCCCCCGAGACGCTGAGGTGCGAAATTCCAGGTATATGGATAACGGCCAATAAAGAACAAGACAACTCAATTCTGGGAAGTGTAGTCTCAAAGCGTTCAGTCAGTGATTTCAATTCCATGTAGCAAGGGATAATTCGGAGTATTTGGAAGTGGAGTTTGATGTTATTGAGAAAGAAGCGCCAAAAAACAAGCGTGCATACTGGTTTGTGAAGTCCAAAAGAGTTTACAAGTACCAACGAACAACACTGCATTCTGTAGAGTCCCAACGTGTTTAGTGAATGATTAAGAGATTGCAAGTAACAAAGAACAGAGCTGCTTTCTGGGAAGTGGAGTCCCCATGCACTTAAAAAAAATGTTTTAAAAATATAAAAACAATGCTGCATTCTGGGAATGTAATCCTAAAGCATTGAGTATGTGAGAACATGACACACGAAGAGAAACTGTGCATGTTGAGAATTTAAGCAAAGTTACCAAACAAACAAACATTAACCAACTTAACTAACATTGGCATACAAAAAACAATCCTAGACACTGGACATTACCCTTCTGGATACAACAAGCCAGGGCGCATCATCAAAACTACCAGTCAAACCACACCTGGAAGACACACCCAACATAACAAAATACACACATATAACAAACAACCAAGGCACTGGGCCTTACCCGCACGGATACAACAAGCCAGTACACACAATCAAGCAATCTGCAAGCCAACACACACAGACACCAGTTTCTCCTGGTTCGGGAATTATCCTATCGTTCTACCCTCTCTAACTGACCCGGTCCTCTTTCTTTGCAGACCCACGTGAGCGCCTGGTGATCACCCCAATGGTAACGGTGTGCGGTATAAGACAACATAACATAACATGTTATATAATAACATGTTATAAACACAATATAATAATTCCCAAGGCACAAGACATATTTTCCTAAGATTAAAGAACAACCAGCCTTTGAACACCAGGTGCAGAATAATTATAAGCTAAAACTTATCGGCAACGGATAGATTAAGTCCCTAGTGGCTGTAAAAGTAATAACACTCGCATTTATATTAGGTAAAATCCCAATAAATGAAAGTTGAAATAATTTAAAACATGGTCCTCTCACATGTGACCCATAAGTCAAGAACACTGTCTATTCATTAGCCCCGGACACAGATAGGGCACTTGCTTTGACTGGCCACATATTCGCAGAAATTAGCTGCCTGGCAAGGTTAACTACAAAGATGTTACTATGGCTCATGGCCTAGGATGAAGGGATAGCATTTTTTTTAATTGTAAGGAGAGCAGTTCCTGGGCTTCTCTCCCCCTACTCATGTGTTGACAAATCTGTCAATTGCTCAAGGTTAGTCAGTAAGATGCCAACCAATGAAAACCCTCATTGCTAGGCCGAGCACTACATTTTGCATTACCAATCACATATTGTAAAGATGACATGTATTCACCATTATCAATTTAAAGGAGTTCACTGGTGAAGCCAAGCCATCAGATATGTAACGTCCAATTAGAAAACGAACCCCTATGTAATGAATATATATTCAATTCCCTTAAGCAATCCCTTCGCCCCGTCGGTTTTAATAACTAAAATTTTGGTGTGACGTGTTTTTGATTCATAATCCATTGTTTTGCACGGGAGCTCAGAGAGATATGGAAATTCAATGCGTGTGTGCTGTCCCTGCTTTTTGTTGGAGCTTTGCATTTCACTTTGACTATTTCCGTTATTGAGTGTGGGATTTATCGGCCGCTCATTTCTGCTTAAACAGGAGTTTTCCAGACCACTTTAACATTATCATCCCTCATCCTTGTAATTCGACCTCGGCTTTGCATCTTGCCATTAACTGTGGCCAGGCTCGGATTGGCCTATAGGGCAATAGGCCCACGGCAAACCAAAAACACAAAATACTGGTGTGGACCAGAGTTTTTGGTCAAAGTGGCCCACTTTTCCGGACAATGTGGGCCAGTTTGATGAGTTACTTCACTGTGCATCTAATAGTTTTGACCAATGTTGCTGAAGGCATGTTCTTTAAAATGCACAAATTTGCATCACATTTTGATCGCGATAGCCATTTATTAGCCTTACTCTGATATAGATTTTTAATCAGGCATATTCGACTGCCTTTCTTCTCATTCTTATTGTCCGAAGTGACCCTTACTTCAAGAGGTAGATCTTCCTGTATTATCGGTTGACTAGTTACCGTAGCTGTATCTATTACACTGCTATGACTCACCACCATCTCTTCCACAATCTCTACGCTTTCTTCATGATCCACTGACCGTCCCTGTTCGGGGAGTAGCCAGCTGGTCAAATATCCATCTCGAGCTGCCTTTCTTTTCTTGGCTCTTGCAACTCTTTTCCTACTCTTCTTGGTAGTCATTCCCCTCTCATTCTTCTCTGTCGGTGTTAGTTGTGTGGCTTTGACTCTTTTGCCCTTGTTTGTTTTTCTTGCTAAACGCTTCTGTTTTTTGGAGAAGAATGGATCGGCTCTGTCTGATTCCACGTTGATCTCCAAATCTTGTTGCTTATCAATCTCACTTGTTACATGAATTGCCTCAGATAGATTTGCCTCCACATCTTCGACCGAAATCGTTCTCTCCTTATTTCCCCTGAGGAGGATGTCCATATTGGCTAGAATCCGCCCTGACATTTTCAGCAAGATCTTAAGTGCAAACTGCAGCGAGGCTACCGATGCCTGAATCTCCACAATTTCGGCTAGCCCTGTACTAGATTTATCTATACGGTCAATTATTTCATCAGGATCATCTTCCATTGAGGCTAACGCCAGGTTAGGAGATGCGGAGAGTCTCTCTAATCGATCTCTGACCGTAGGAGTCCCTGAAAGTATGTTCATAGGTTTATCTATCAGTAGACTGCTGTTATTATTAAATCTTACTTCAGGTTGTGGTGTCATGTTTCTCTGAATATTTAGACATAAGTCTAATAGTGAGTTATTGTCAATATCTTCGAAATTGGATATACTCAGTAAAGGATTTTCTCGTTGATCAGGTGTAACTTCTTCAATTGTAGTAGAGTTTATTTCTCGTGGGGGAAAGAAGGAAGTAATCACACCTTGATTGTTCGAAGAGCTTTTATTTGCTTTTACTTTGGGCATCAGATTATCCATCTCAGCCTTCTTGTTAGCGGGACCCCAAGCAACTGTTCTTGACTTGGTCTTCCTTAAGTTGTACACAGGATGGTTCAGGTTCCTATCTGATTGCATTAGAGACGTCTCAAGAGGACTCTCTACGAGTACCCAAACCACTCGCTTCGACAACTCACAATTAGCAGGGTTCAATCCACTTTATTTTCCAGCAAGTATACTGTTGTTGTTCTATCTCTGGATCAAAGGCTACAGCCCACAATCTCCAGATATTATCCGTTAGGGTTAATAATAGTGCGCTAACTGTTCCGGTAGATACACCTAGCTCCGCACTGTTAGTGTATTGCACTATTTATTTGCTATATTGGGCTAGATAGCCTCAGTCGGCTAGATTCGATGTTACTACCTACTCCCTATTCATCTCCAAGGTTGTGGACAGACAGACCCTGTGCACCAAAGTTTCACCAGTGGGAAGTTACTTGAGACCACCAGCAATCACTCAGCCAACCGGGCCAACGCCAGGACTCAGATCGCGTTTTGTAGTTATAGTCCTGCACTTAAGGCTACGCCAAATTTTAGTCCCGGCACTTAAGCACTTCCTCTCCCATCTCTAGTGTCCATTCTTCATGGCACTGATTAGCTTCACCTATATCTCTTGTGTAAACAAGACACTACAGAGGTGCACGCCGCTACTAAATAGGGGCAAGGAGAACAAACAGCCGTGTCAGACCGCACCTCCACCCGGCGTGTGCAATATTTCGCTGCGCGAGACCGCCTCCGGCACCCCAAAGAGTATATTTATGTGCCAGACAACTGGCGTTTGAAAAAGAGTCGTAGGGAGCAGTAATTTGTAGCCACGACCGGAGTGGCCTGTAACCCAACCAGCCACAGTCCGGCCGCGGGATTCCACCCCCGAGGTCAACCCGGGCTCATAAACTCCCTACGCCCCGTCTGGTCTACTGCCTAGTAGGGCCGGCCACAACACTGTTCCCCAGTATATTTAGGGAACTCACCCACCGCTCAACTGCGGCTCAACTGCGTCCTCGCGGCTCTGCAGCCCCACTCCACTGCAGTGCTCGCCAAGCAACCAGAACAGCACCTTAGAGGATCCACACGAGCCCCGAATCCAAGCCGTATCGGCCACCTGGCCGCATTCCGCTCCACGCTCGCTCCACGCTCACTCGGCTACCACCTCGCTCCACTGAGGTTAGAGAAAAGGACCTACAGGGGTGTGTCAAGCCGCACCTCACGTACGTGCTTGCGTATGAACGTATGAGCGTATGGAGGCCGCTTCCGACACAAACAAAATGCATCACATTTTACAAAAAAACTCCCTCTTGTGTACTATTCCAACAGTGTCACATAACGAATGAATTGCCATTTGCAACGGTGAACCACTTTTTCATTTGTACCCGATACAATTGTATGGCCCAGTCCGGCCCTGGTGCAGGCCATTAACATCTATTACGGCACTGTCGGCCAGAGATGGCACCCCCTCGGTAAGTAGCAAAAGAAAGCTAAGCATTTGCAAATACATAAAGTAGAAATAAAAAAAATGTAGAACGAGAGGACACGTATGAGTTTTGTTATCCTACTCTTGTTGTAAACGTGAAGAGCCTTCGCGAAAAAGCAAAGGCCTCAGAGGGAAACCGAAGACAGAATAATGACGGAGAGCTTCGCACGTGATGAGTGCTTGCCTTCCTCGACAGCTCCGTGAACAGTTGTCGTTCCACTGCTGTGCCCAGCACGAGCAGGTGCGCGCGACGACAGGTCGGCGTCATCGTGTATCTGTCTGTTCCCAGGAAGAGACCTTCTGTCTCTCATCTGTTCGGAGAAGTTGAACAGCAGAAGTTGCAATTAATTGAAACAGATGAGCATGTGCACGAGCCAGATAAAAACGGCCCCAAGAGGTAATTCCTACAATAAGCAAAAATTGGGGTTGAAGACATTATCTGTACTAACAAAAAGCCCTAACCATTAAAAGATGTTCAGCATCGCTTCCCTCAGAATGTGCTAGAAACAAAACGCACATTATCATCGCCCGCAGCACTGGAAGATTGTGAAATGGAGCACCTGGGTGAAGAATGGTGTGTGATTCTGGCACATGAAAAACGGTGAAACACCTTTCACATAAGAAGCACAATGGTACCACATGTACCAAGAGCCATAGGCTTGATTAAGAAAGATTACCCCTGGGGGAAATCGGAAGATGTGTCCCTGAGCATCACAGACTTTCTCCTGCTACTTTACACCCGATCCACAAAGCTTACACTTACAGCAAACCTCGAACTACCTGCAGCATCTCCGAGATGCCCTTGAATACAGGTTTCTGAGTCACATTTACACACGCGCAACTCAAAGATGCTAAAGGGACCCTCAGTTCCGGTTTTGGGCTTTGTGAGTTCTTTTCAGGGTAGCAAGAGCAGACCAGCGATGCTCAGGGGATCCCCTGATTTGCTCCAGTGGAAATCCTCTGAATAGGGCCTATGGAGTGAGAAGGCCGATGAGACAGACCACGTAGCCCAGTCGGTATACAGACCACTAGAGCGGGGGTCTACAAACAGTGGCTCTTCAGCTGTTTTGTACTACAACTCCCATCAGCCCTCACCATTGACCATGCTGGCTATGGCTAATGGGAGTTGCAAATATCTTGCATTTAGAAAAGCTGTTAAAACGTACTTATTTTAGATAAACAAGCTCTGTTCTGGCTGCCCCCCTCCTTACAGCGCCAAGATACCTCTGGGTGACCGTGCACTTAACAAATACCATTAACATAACACAACAAAACATAACATAACATAACGTAGTCCAAAACATTGCAGTGCCAAAGGTTGCAGACCCCTGTCCTTGTGGTTTTACCTAACACCACAGAAGTTTCTTGGTCTTCATTTACACCTGTGAGTTCCAATGTACTTTGCGCCTCTGTATTTATCCCACTTTTTTCCATGTGTTGTTTTTTATCTACGACTTCTGTCGGGTTGCTTATCCATGCACTCTGTGGACTCCTGCTGACGCATAGCTCTGTGTTATTCATAGCTCGCCATTCCTCTTCACCCAGTCTAGGCTAGTGTTAGGTGCTCTGCCATCGAAAAACCTTTTGATTCATAGAATGGAGCCTATTCATGAATGCATTTTTTTAATTTGCACTTGCTAAATCTTTGTGCAAATTTGAAACAAATGACACAACTTCCATCTGGTTTTATTGATTGATTGATTGATTGATTGATTGATTTATAGAGCGCTTTACACCAAGGCGCTGTACAATGGAACAATAAACTACAGAGTAATAACACCAAATAACATTGTGAGCAAAATTTATTTACAACTTGAATCATTCAACAAAACAGTGCAAAGAGCAATTAACTGAGAGGGGGGGAGTGGAGTGGCAATAGGAGTGTTGAGGGGGGACAGGAGAAGGATTGAATGAGTGAAAAGGAAGTGGGAATAGGAGTGGTGAGGGGGGCAGGAGAAGGATTGAGTGAGTGTGAAAGGAAGGGAGAGAGTGTAATGGGAGAAGGGAGAGAGGAATTAAAAGAGGGGAAAAGACAGGGGGGAGTAGAGAGGGCAGGGGGGGCTTCAAGGTGGGGAATGAAGGAGGAGGGATTTAAGGGAAGTGCGAAATGAGGTGAGGGTAGTGGAAGAGCGGATTGAGAGGGGGAGAGAGTTCCAGTGCAGAGGAGCAAGGAGTTGGAAGGAGCGGAACCGGGAGGAAGCGCAGGGGGGAGGAGGTACAGTGAGAAGGAAGTGGTCAGCGGAACGAAGAGAGCGAGAGGGGGAGTAGAAGGAGAGAAGGGAGGAGAGATAAGGAGGATCAAGACCATGGAGGGATTTGAAAACAAGGCAGAGAAAGTGGAATTTTAGTTATAGGTGGAAAGGTAGCCAGCAAAGGTGAGAGAGCGAGGAAGAGATGGAGTCGCGGGAGGTAAGGAGACAAAGGGTGTGAATAGCAGAGTGGTATATGGATTTAAGAGGGGCAAGCTGAGATGCGGGAAGTCCGAAGATTAGAGAGGAGCAGTAGAAGAGGGGGGAAAAGATGAGAGAGGAGATTAGAAGTTTGATGGCGTGGAATGTGAGGGAGGGACGGATTTTGCGAATATTGTAGAGGTGGTATCGGCAGGAGCGGGAGGTGAGTGAAATGTGTTGCAAGAAGGTGAGAGAGGAGTCAAAAAGAACACCTAGGTTGCAAGCATAAGTGGAGTTAGGGAGATTGGAGGGAGGAAAGTGGATGAAAGGGGGAGGAGAGGGAGGGGGAAGAGTATTAGAGGGGAAGAAAAGGACTTCAGTTTTATCGGTGTTAAGAGAAAGAAAGCGGGAGGACATCCAGTTCTTGATGGCTGTGAGACAAGAGGAGAGTTTAAGGTGGAGGTCAGGTGTGAAGGAGGAGAAAGAGAGAAAGAGTTGAGTATTGTCCGCATAGAAATGATGGGAGATGCCAAAGGAGGAGATAACAGGGGCAATGAGGGAGGTGTAGAGAGAGAAGAGGAAAGGACCAAGTACAGAGCCTTGAGGAACACCGTATGTAAGAGGGAAGGAAGGAGAGGTCTGGCCTCTCTAAGAAGCAGCAAAGGAACGGGAGGAAAGGTAAGAGGATAGCCATTTTAGAACAGGGCCTTTGAACCCGAAGGAGGAGAGAGTGTGGAGCAGGAGTGGGTGATCGACAGTGTCAAAAGCTGCAGAAAGATCAAGGAGAATAAGGATAGAGGATTGCTTAGCATGACGAGCAGAGAGGAGCGAGTTAAGAATAGAGGTGAGAGCAGTTTCAGTGGAATGTTTGGGACAGAAGCCAGATTGGAAAGGAGGAAGGAGAGAGGAAGTAGAGACAAAGGAGGAAAGTTGAGAGTAGGCAAGGCGTTCAAGGAGTTTAGAAAGGAAAAGCAGAAGAGATATAGGTCTGTAGTTAGCAGTCAGCAGTGGATCAGCAGAGGGTTTCTTAAGAATAGGAATAATCGTTGCATGTTTGAAAACAGAGGGAAAGGTAGATGAGGAGAGGCAGGAGTTGAAGAAAGTGGTAAGGTAAGGGATAAGAAGAGGGTAGATCTTAGGGATGGGAATGGAGGGGAGAGGGTCAGAGGGGGCGGACGTGGGGTGGGCTTTGGATAGAAGGGAGGAGACGTCAGAAGGGGAAACCGATGAGAAGACAGACATAATGGAAGAGGGAAGAGAGGGGGGAGGAGGAGAGAGGGAGTCAGGGAGGGAGTTAATTTTTCGCCTGAGTGTGATGATTTTGGAGGAGAAGTAGTTAGCAAAGTCAGAGGGAGAAAGTGTAGAGTTGGATGATGGATCAGGATTGGGAGGAGAGAGACGGCGGGAAAGGGTTTAAAAAAATCCAACGAGGATGGGAGGCATGAGACTGAAGAAGGTTAGAGTAGTAGGAGGATTTGGCCGTTGCAAGAGTAGAGTTGTAAAGTGCGTGGTAAGAGAAGTAAGAGGTTTGATTAGAAAACAAGTGAGTTTTGATCCAGAGTCTCTCTAGTCGCCTGAGGAGGTGCCGCTTAGAGCGGATATGGGAAGTAAGCCAGGATTGAGAAGGTTTCTGAGTAGGGCGGAAGAGAGAAAGGAGGTAGATTTGGTCTAGGGCAGTGGAGATAGAAGATGAAAGGGAAGAGAGAGCATCATCGGCAGAGAGGTGTGCAAAGTCTTGGTGAGATGGAAGAGAAGAAGAGCAAGTGTCAGAGAAGAGGTTAGTGTCGAAATCACGCAGGTCACAACGTGAGTAGATTGAAGGGGAGAGTAGAAGGGAGAGGAGGAGGAGGGGGAAGGGAGGGGATGGGGGAGGGTGAGGTGGAAGGGAGATATGGTGGATCGCATAGGGTAAGGGGGAGCAGGTAGTGGGGATTCAAGTTGGGGAGTGCAAGTGAGGATGGGGTCAAAGGTGGACTCGAGTCAGTGGTGAGAGACAGCCGGAAGGACCCAAAAGAGTCAGAGGGTGTAGGTTCTCGAGACTCCGGTTGGAGAAGCCCAGGTGTTTGAGGCAGGAAAATTAGGTGGTAATTCCGAATTGTAGCAAGGTGGTCACGGGTCCAGGGCTGAAGGATGACCGGCAGGAAACAATAGGGACAGAGGGAGTAGGCACTCAAGGTAGTTAGTGGTTGGAGGAGAACTGGTGCCTGAGACGAGAAAGGGAGTAGCAGATTCTGGCCGCTGAACCTGGGTGTGAGCAAACGGGTTACAAGGAGGTCACGGGACCAGAGCAGAGAGATGACCAGCAGGAGCCCAGACAGTCATAGGGAGTAGCTACTGAAAGTGATGGCTGTGGGAGACCAGGGGACCGCTGTGGGAGGTATCAGGGTAGAATGAAGAAGCTACCACAACGCAGGGGCAATAAGTTTGTTCGTTTGCAAGGTGGCCACTGAGGAGGTCCTGAAGCTGGTTCCAGGTGTGGTTGGATGCTCACCAGGGCTCCGCGTAGTGGAGAAGGGGGCCGTTGAGGAGGCGGGGCACCTCAGAACCACGGAGGGGACTCCCAGTGCCACCCCGTCTCGGCTGGACACGGAAGGTGGAAGTCCCAGGGGATCCGATGACTGATCCAGGCACTGCCGCAGGCTTGCCAGGATTGGCGTAATGAAGGAGGGCGCCAACAAGGAAGCGGAGCACTTCAGAGCTGCAGAAGGGACGCTCAATGCCACCCCGTATCCGCCCAGGTATAGGGGGGGCGGGAGACAAATGGAGGCTCCAGGAGGGTCCGACAGTGGCTCTGCGAGCGGCTGCAGGCTCACCAGGACCCCGTAGAGTGGAGAAGGGGGCTGGTGGATGAACGGAGTGCACCGAAGCTGCAGAGTGAACACACAGAGCTGTCTCGAGACTGTCCGGACAAGGGAAGGGCGGGAGCCAGATAGATGTCATGAGAGGAATCTGAAGCCTGCACAACGGATGGTCGCAGGCTTGGCCGGACCCTGTGTAGTGCAGAAGGGGCTCCAAGGGCCGTGTGGAGCCCGGCGGTCAGGAGAGATCCCGAAGCTGGTCTGATGCTGGCTCCGTGGATGGCTCAAGTTACACCCAGACCCCAAACCAAGGAGAGGGGCTCCGGGGGCTGTATAGGGTGTGTGGAGGTTCTGGGGGTTGCCGCTGGTGCCGGGTGTGCAGTGGCAGGAGGGGATGACTGCCGCCTTGGACATCTGCGAAGTGGGAAGGATAGGGTGTTATGCGCTTGCATCATGTGTTGTGAATGTGTACAGAGTGATGGTGCACCAGATCTGCAGGACCGGTGCAAATTGAGCTATTGGCGCATGGCTAGTTAGGTGGCTAGTGTATATGTGGGTGCTTTTCTTCTTAACAGGTGCAAGGGTGCACAGTCGCACATTCTGTCCGAGCCCGCTCTTAACTTTCCCCTGCCATGACCAACCTCATGGGAAGGCATAGAGCAGATGGATAAGTTCAACACCCACACTGAAAAGTAAACCAAGGGCTTAAGCACCCATGCAGGTGGGGATGGGGGGGTGTTTCTTATGGCATCTGCAGGATTCCGCTTTGCAGGCTCGATGGTGGTAGCCAATATAGTCCTAATTATCAGGAGTACAAGGAATGTCCCAACATCAGCAGGCCCAAAATGCGTCAAGATCAGACCTGTGTACTGTGAAAGTCTGTCTGAAAGTGTGGGGTGCCGGCAATGCATCTGACTCACTGGCCCAGGTACCGAGTGATTTGAACACGAGTGCATGGCGAGATGCACATCAGCATCTCTGATTTGCACCTGCTGCCTCATCCCAGATTCTCAAAGCCTAACACAGGAGTACATCTGGAGATGCCTGCAGCAGCCGTGGGAACCCCACCTGTAAATCCCCTTGACACAGATCTGCTCAGGGGTATTTTAGGGACGCTCCAGCCATCGCCAGTTTTGCACTGGATTTATACTTTTGAAATCAGATATAGTAAAGCAGGTGAAAGTCTGAGATTGCCAAGGGTATCTGGTAAATTTGCCACAGTGCCATTTTTGAGATTCAGCCCTATTGGGTTTGTTCCTTTTCAAGGCGTGTACATTTATCTTCAATCCCTGTTTCACTGGTAATTCCTGTTATTTTAACATAAGTATGCTCTTCCACTTACAGCAAACATGTCCTACATGTCTAAAATATAGACCATTTTGTTAATCGTAGTCCTGTACTGTTGTTGCTTGTTCTAATTTTTCTTTAGCTTTTTGTTGGGCTTATGATGAAAGCCATGGAGTTGTAAAAAGTAAAATCGTCCTAAAATCAAGTACGTTCAGATAGAGTTCCTGAACTCCTTTTAATTTCAGGTCCTCTGACCTGAACAGAGAGGGAATCTGCTCTTGATAAATAAAGCAATAGAACCCAAGGAGGGGGGGCATTACCAGACCAGTAATGCCCCCCTCCGAGGGTTCTATTGTTACTAGTAACCCAGCACATCCTATCAGAGTACACTAATAGCATTTTGTCTCGAGTTGAGAAATAGCGTTGAAACCAATTCTCAACTCGAGAAAAACAAGCAAAAACAAATGGCTGACAGGAATCGGGGAGAAGGGACTAGGGATAGACCCTTCTCCCTTTCCATTGTGGCCGGGAAGAAAGGAAAGTAAAGGACCTCCACAGAACTTGGCGCTATGAATAGAATGCTTCAGGTGAGCTTTTCCTAGCCAGGTAACGACTTAGCGAGGGCCATCAGATCGTTTGTAACAATCTGATTGTCCCGCGTCGGGTACTAATGTAGCATTAAGCACCTGTTCCAGGGGCACGAACGGTTGCTAATTGGTTGGGAGGCACAAGTTAAAATCCCTTGCAAGGGACCTGGGACATTAACACCTGTTCCAGCCCCTGGAATGGGTGCTTAATGTCATTAGAACCCCGGTTTAGCAAAGCGCTAACCTCCCGTTCAATGAATGAAATCCTTTCCCAAGATGGCCACCATGGAAAGGGATGGTGGGGCTCTTCGGAGCCCAACTTTCCTTTCCATGGTGGCCAGAGAAGCGGGGAAGCAGCTGCAGCGTGCACCACCACAACAAACGGGTAAATGGGGTAGGAAAAAAGCACAAAAAAAAGAAAAATAAGAGAACAGAGGGTGGGGGGAGATGGCGGTGGGGGGAGTCGGCCGTCAGGTGGCATGAAACGCAACCTTTTACCGGCGGTTCAAGCCCACGTTCCTGGCCACCTGATTGGTTGGCTCCCCCCGCCAGGGTGCTAATGTTGAATCGTCCACTTTTTTTATGCTGAATTTCATTATTACCAAATCTTTATTGGCTTTGTTTCATCACATTAAATACAGATAATACAATAATGCTTAAGTTACTAGTTCCAAAAGACAAAGAACACAAGGAATTCAAAATACAGAAAGTAACTTTCAAGAAGAGGGAATTCTTTTCTCATTCATGCCACCTCAATGTTGCCCAGAGACTCCCTGCAACCACTACAGCTGCGAGCTTTATCGGAGCTCCTCTTACCCGTTCTTGTCCCTGTCCTTCTCTGTCTTCCCCTTTTGCTCCAGGAGCAGGAACTCGCCTCACTAGTTGGTGTTATTTTTTCTCTCTGATCCTGCTAGAAGGCTTCTTCCTCCTTCTGATATATCCCCTCGTTGGTCAGTCAGAACACACTAGTGATGAGAAAACTTCTGCCAAGCAGGTTGCTGTATTTAACAGCTTTCATAATAATATTTTACGACTAGCTCTGTTTTTGGGGCTTTACCATTTTAAGCATGTTTTCATAAACAAAATAGTCTACCTAATAATATAGAAAGCTTTTTTTCCCTTTTTGTTTTTGTTTTCAATATTTTTCAAACCCTTATGTAGGGATCGAACCCCTGTCAGTATTATACTAAATGTTTGTTCTATTTGCTTCCCCCGAAGCACTTCTCTTTGCTTTTTCACCATACCAAACCTTTTGTGCTGACTCTATCTCACTGATTCTCTTTCTCCAGCCCACTTCACCAAACTGATTCTTCTGATTAGGCCACTCCCCTGCTGCATTTTTCACTCTTTTAATGGGGGCTCCACCCCCACGCCTGTCTGTTTGCTGCTGCACAGCTGCCACCCACTACATGTTACATCTGGGTCCCCTTTCCCTCTCCCTCTGGCACCAGTCGGTGAAGGGCACTGCACTCTGTGTCCCCCTTGAGCTAGATTTCCACAACCGAGCACCCATCTGCCCACCTTACTTCCAGGCTTGCATGATTCCTTATTGGGCCGGTCTTGGTCCTTTTGGGCTTACTGCACAAAACATGCAGATTTGCTTGTAGTGGAAAAGGTCGCTTTTATATGACAGGCCAAAGCTCACAAATATACGCTAACCTGGCCCCTGGCCTTACAGACTAACAATTTTGTTTTTAACAACTTGCCAAACAAATTAATAATTAAACACTTTCAATTCCCCAACAATTAAATAATTAAATCAGTTCCACTTCTTCCCTACCTATCCCTTGGTCCCTCCCTCTCCTTAGTATCTTCTCAAGGCCTCCCGCAATACCTGTTCCCCCGGGGTAGCCCGTTTGTGTAAACAGCACCACCCCCATCATTTCCCGTGCTATTCCCCCAATGTGCTTCACTCCCCCCTCATCCAAAGGGGCCATGCCCCCGGCTTCCAACATTTCATACCCCCTCCACTCCCCTCTACAGCAAGCTCCGCCTTCCTATGACCTGCTGCCAGGCTGACCTGTCAAATCAGCAACAAAACCTTACAACATAACTTCCCCAACTAATGCCCCAGCCTATCACATCAAAACTACCAGCCCCCGGGCCCTTATAAATTCCTGCCAAAAACCTAGAAAAAGCCCTGCTGCAGGGAAAAACGAACAACCCCCAAATAGCAACCCACCTCTCCCAGCAATTCACACTACAAGGCCCTAATAAAGGGGTGGGCGGGTGGGGATAAATGCTCGTCCTAACCGCCGCCAGCTCTTGAACCTTCCCTTCCCCCCTTTAATACCCTGACGGTGCTCTATGTGCAGGTCAGGGCACCCCTTCTAACCCACCCTACCGCTACTCTTCTGAGCCACACACCTCTACCTGCACCCCCCTCCCCGTCATCACAAAATGAGAAAATGGACTCAGCAGCAATTTGTGTGATAGTTTCTTTGCTGAGCTGTGGGAGTCAGTGAATCCGATGGGTCGTGCTGGTGTTCGGGACTTCGAGCAGAGAACTACAACCATATGTTTTCCCTTATTTTTATTTTGTATTATATTTTTCATAATTGCTGTAGGTTGGTATTTTGGTCTTTTTGTTTTAACATAGGCCCCATTTCAACTGCTTCAGCATTGACAGGGCATTCATCTGTTGTGTGTTCAACTTGTATGCACAATACACTCACACCTGAAGGATGTGTGTACTCATGGTCATACCAGATACATTTCAGCTACAGACGTCAAGTCAAAAGACACATTTCTATTCAGAAAATCACATTGAAAAACGCTTTGTAAATAAGGCCCACAGACTTCTGGGGCCTGATTTACAACTCGTTTTTCAATGTGGCTTTCCCATTGAAAAACACATTTCTAAATCAAGCCCTTGGTGTGTTATTTTTAAGAGAAAAGTGCCTGAACCTCAAAGTCTGATGTTCATATCAGTGTAGACAGTGCTCCCCAGAGTCTAATCTACATATCTATTTACACAGTCTGCCTCAGAGTCTGATGTACAGATCCGTCTACACGGTGCTCTTCAGAGTCCAATCTATTTCCACAGTGCTCCCCAGAGTCTGACCTACATGTCTATGTACACATTGCTCCCCAGAGTCTGACCTACATGTCTATGTACACAGTGCTCCCCAGAGTCTGATTTATGTACACACACAGTGCTCCCCAAAGTCTGATATACATATCTGTCTACAAAGTGCTCCTCAGAGTTTGATCTACATATTATGTACACAGTGACTTCTTCCTCTTGGTGTCAGTCTCCCCGTCATCATCCCTTTCACTAGTTCAACATAATAATTTGTTTTTTACATAGTGCTTTAATCTAACTCAATTTACAGAATCAGAATTGGAACTCATTTATCAACCTCGGAAGGATGAAAGGTTGAGTTGGCCTTGCCAGGATTTGAACCTACCACCTGCAAATCGAACACAGATCATAGCAACACACGTTTAACCCGCTGAGCCATCTTACCAGCTAAGTGGTTTCAGTTGACCAGTTACAAACAGTTTTCACTGGAGCCAGTTTCCTGCATATTAGTTCTTGGACATCTACCGAACTACTATCCGCCTGGTTCGATCGTATTCCTTAGAAATGGCTATTAGTTAATAATAGCAATTGGTTTCAGTCCCTCATTCATTTCAGTAGTTGAAGTCCCTTTATTTGTTTCTGCTTGTTCTGCTACTTAGTCCAGTGCCAACAAAACCCATGTTTTGGTGACTGATTCAGTAAAAACAGTACCACTGGTAACTGGTCAACTGAAAATGTCACCGGGGCTGGCTCAGTTCACCTCTATTTTAGAAACATGCAGGTACATAATCCATTATAATATAATGCTCCAATAACGTGCAGTTTCACTCAAATGCTTTAAAAATCATTGATCAGAGTGCAATGAGGAACTGTATTAACACTAGAAGTAGCATTTCCCTAGTGGACATTTATATTTGTCAATGCTTTTGCACCAGGGCAATCTTTTCCCTAGAGCACTTGTGCAAACATTGCCCCGCTGCAAAAATGCTTTGAAACAAAAGTTTCTTTTATTTTGCACACTTGCACTTGCCTGGTGCCAAGTTTCTGTAGTGATGGACCTGATTTTCCACTTGGATGCTAAATCCACATTGAAAAGGCACATGCAGGCTGGTGGGTGGCGGAAAAGAGGCAGGGCCTGGGGCAAGTGCATCCAGAGATGGACTGGGAACCAAAAGAGGCCCTTGAAATAATCTTCAAAGTGGCCCCATATTACACATTTTCTGCAAGCCCAAACCTTTTTCGATGGGAAAAATTGGAAATACCATACAAAAGAGCCCCAGGGTGCAAAGGCCTACTGGGAACTCTTCAGCGTTCCCTATTGGCCAGTCCACCCCTGAGTCCATCTTTGGATGCAGGGTAGGGTCTGAGGCATAGGTTTGCCACTTCTTTCCCATGCTAAGACTGGAAGTGCACACTTAGACTGGCAGGAGGCATGTGGGCCCTCCCCTGGCCAGAAGCCATTCATGAATTTCTATCTCAGCAAAATGAAGCCCATTAATTTACATAATTCCAGCCCTGGCGGGATACCCCTTTGTGAGCATTTAACCCATCATATCTGCTGTCAAAGCTGATCACCACGCCAATGTGTACAGTAGCATCGGTGCTCATCGGCTCAGCCTGCGCTGCGATGAATTTACGTACATGTTACTGTCACGTCGGACAGATTCATCATCCTGTGGGAAGTGTTTAGTCCTCTCCTCTCTCTCTCGCGCGCTATCATTGCAGCCCTCGGGGTCTTCTTTTCATCACAGTGAAAAGCCGGCTCCTCCGCCCGTCTTTATCTCGTTAGGCTTTCAACAGCTTAATCTGAGCCTTCACTCCCGCCTGCAAGCTATCAACCCGCCGAGGCGCTCTCTCGCTTTCAGTTCATAAAACCTTTCTTTTGGTGGTTAGGTTGGTTTCTTGCACGATTACACTGAATTAGACACCACTCAAATGTGATGGGCTCGCGTAAGCCAATGCTTTTCAATAGGTTTATCGTTATTGTGCTTTTGGGGTAACATGCTGTCATTTTCCAGCTGCCCTGGAGTGGCCCACCTTGTAAAAAGCTGACAAGCTCTGGGCAATGTCACAAAAAGTGTGTGTCCGTGCAAGTGCAATTAGCACTACGGCAAACAAAATGATCAAGTGAAAATAAAAATCATTTTCTTTCAATGTATACTGCACTTCACTAATAAGTGTTAAGTGCAATACACATTGAAAGAAAAAAATATTTTTTTCACTTGATCAAGTTGCCCTGGTGAAAAAATTCATTGACAAGATGTTTTTTTTTGTATTTTAGCATTTAGACAATTTTGGCACTAGCACTAATTTTATTTGCACTGGTGCAAAGGGCCTAATTTACGAAAATGTTTTCAGTGGAACTTCCCTGTGTTAAAACATTTTTGTCAATCGGGCCCAAAGTTTCTAAAATATTGCCTCCTGCTGTCCCAAAAGGAACCGTCTTCTTTAAAAGCTGCTTCACTTCCCATGTGCACATCTGAAGAGAAGCAGACGTGTACGTCATTGATAGAACTCCGCCCCCTCACCTCCGACATACTGGATGAAGGACAAGCAGACACTGTGCATGACACCAGGTATCATTCCAATACTGCATTGGGTGTATGAGAGACGATGTGCATTTAGACAACCGTATCGAATGTACTCCCGAACTGAAGTGGTAGCAGAGATTGGCAGACACCACATAACATTGAAGAGCTGCAAAGGAAATCTGCCAGGTACAAAGTGATGTCATAAGGAGAAGACACAACGCCACACACAAACGATATAAGAATACTTAAAGAATGAAGATGTAACTGAAGAACCAAAGTAAACATATATATACAAATGAGAAGAAACCATATATATAGAAAAGATAAGTAATCAGATGAGTATTAAATGTATATATGCAGAAACGCAAGGCAAATTCTAGCTGATAAAAATTTCTCTAACAACTCCTCCCTCACAAAACCTAATGAAAATACCAACATACTATTCCACTTCACCCCAGTCACTCAAGAACTAGTGCTTTACACTATCTCCAAACTAAAAGCCTCTAATTGTAAAGGGGATAGCGTACCAGCTCAACTAGTTAAATCTTGTGCACCCCCCCTCACCCCTATTATAACCAATTTCGTCAATGCCTCCTTCAACACCAATATGGTCCCGACAAGCATCAAAGAAGCTTGGGTTACCCCTCTTCTAAAAAAAATCTACCCAGGACCCAACTGTGCCCATGAATTACCGATCAATAACCACGGTCCCGTCCTTGCTCAAAATCATAGACAAAATAGTTTATACATAAATCCAAGCCCACCTGGAATAAAACCAGCTCCTTGGAACTAGACAATCTGGTTTTAGGCCCAAAAACAGCACAGAAACGGCACTCCTTGACCTGAAAATCCAGATGGATGCTATCAGGGACTCAGGAAAACTCTGCATTCTTCTGCTGTTAGACCTGTCTGCAGCGTTCCACCTTGTGGATCACAACAAACTGTACACTACATTAGCTAATGATTTCAACTTATCTAAAGATGCCACCATGTGGGTGAAATCCTTCCTAGCCGAACAAACGTACGTCTAGAGTCTCCATAGGGAAAGAAGCTGCTGACCCCATCCCAGTCCCCAATGCTGTACCCCAAGGGTCGTGTCTGTCACCAACCCTCTATAATGCTTACACAAAGCTTCCCTTCTCTGCATTAGACGACCTGGGTGTCATTTACACCAAATTCACAGATGACACTCAGATCCTCATACCTATTCCAGGGACCTACGACCAGGACACACCGACTATCAATAAAATGTATTCCATAATCCAAAACTGGATGGCAGTGACTAGCCTCTGCCTTAAAGATGAGAAGACAGAGATTCTCATCGTAAGATTCCAAACTAAAATAGGTGCCCTCCATCCAGACTACTCCTCTATCAACATTGATGGCACATTGATTCCAGTACTTAAGCAGGTAAAAACCTGAGGAGTTTACCTAGATGCCAACCTCACAATGGCCAAACACATAAGCGCACACTCTCATCATCCACATCGTATACTTCAAAATGAACTGCCCTAAGCCGCCAATTTCTCACATCCACCAAATGCATCACTTTGGCCAGGCCTCTGATTTTATGAAAGCTGAACTATTGTAATGCGTTATTACTACGGACTTCCAATACCAATACAACTAATGCAAACCAAAGCATTACGGGCAGCCTTAGGAATAAAAAAGTCTGACCATCTCTCTAAGATTAGGAGGGAGTCCCACTGGCTACCCATCAAAGCCAGAATTATCTTTAAGACATTATGCATCCCTTACAAATGCCTTTCCAAAAAAGCCCCATCTATTTGAACAACGCCATAAACAAAAAAGAATCCATTAGATCTCTGAGATCCAACGACAGTCTGCTCATAGCGATCCCCCGCTACGTAAATACTCGAGCTGGGGGTAGCAGCTTCCAATCTTTGGCCCCCAAACATTGGAACTCCCTCCCTCTTAATATCAAAAAAGAGGAATGCTTCCACAGCTTTAAAAAATTGCTAAAAACGTGGTTATTCAACAAATTTTAGTAAAATTATCAGTTCCAAAAAATGTAAATAATTATGAATATTGCTTGCACTGTATTATCCTATGTTTGTAAATATCACTGTAATTCCTTTGCATTATTGTCCATCCACATGTGAGTACCTGAATATTAATATCTAAGCTGTCTGTAACTACGCCGTGATACCCCAGGCTCTGGCCGTGTAACAAATGTAATAAATAAAATAAATAAAATAGATGAGTCACATACAAGCTTGCTACAGTAGAAAATATAACACGGGTAAAGCGGCCATGTTGAAAAGATGGATTTCGGCTCTGAATAATAGAAAAACAAAAAGCTTGAAGGAGAGAGACCAGGGTTGCAGAGCTGACAGACACTGAAAAATGGATTTGCACACCAACAAAGGATAGCTGTTGGCCACAGACCAAGGATGCCACAGCAAGAAGCAATTTTAGAGCACAAAGGGAGTCAACGAGGATAGGCAATATACATAGGCCATATTTCTATTAAGATTAAGGAAATGAGGGAACATTTGTGAATGCCAAGTATTGAACAATTAAAGATGCAGAAAGCATATGTGAGCCAGAGCAACCAAGCCTCCATAGGCCGAAGAGGGTAATGACACCTGACATAATTGTATCAAATAGCAATAAATAGAAAGGCGAGATGGGCAAAATCATGGTCTCTTCACACGTGGTGCAAGACCAGAAAACAAAGCCTATTCATAACCCCCAGACGAAGACAACAATGTACCTTAACTCCCCTTAAAGTCCCAGGGAAGAGATCATTCAGCAAGGTCAAGTACAGAGATGAAGTCTTGGCTGCTTGGCTGAAAGAGAGATGGTAGAATAATTGGGCAAGTGGGCAGTAGTCTGACGTTGTTCTCTGCACCCGGGTTTTGTTTTTATTACATTGCTGCTAACGAGCTGAATATTCAAAGTTGGGAGAGAATGCCAACCAATTATGAGGGCCTATGAAATGGTGAGCATACATTGTTTCAGGGGCCAATCCGCAGTTGTTATGATGCTATAACCTGTATTAAGGTATGCATGCCAGATGAGCGGCAGCTAATTATGTTACTAACACCTAAACGACATATAAGTAGATATGTTCCCTAACCAATCCCATGTCTGATATGTTTTATTATTTGCCACGTAGGATGACATCATAACTGACGCACATCGAGGTATAAAGCCTTTATGTAACCGAAATGTAACTGAGAGGGCTACGATTTGTTGTTCGCCAGGTTTCCCTACTTTATTGAGCTGATAATATTGAGCTGATAATAAAGCAGTATTTTGCAAAATATTCTTTGAGCCTGTCTGGTTATTTGTGTCCGGGATCATTTATTATGGTAATCCCACCCTGCGTATAAGAACGCCCAAAGGTGCTACTGCATACATCCATCAGTCAGACCAGACCTATCAACACTTATATGTTGTGTCCCCATATGTGTTTACCACACCTGCCAACTGCATATGCCCCTCGCACATGCTCAGCACTTGTGCTTGGTCCCTACACAAGCCACATACCCTCATCCAGTGAGTTGCTCGCGTACCATCTTGCCCTTGTGTCAGGTCTAATGTTAACTCAAGGTGCCAAGACTGTTATGAATACGCCTCCCGCGCAGGGTCGGACTGTGGCAAAAAATAGTCTCAGGCACCAATGGAAAAGAAGCCCACAGTTGCAAATCACAATTTATTCCTTTTGTGACAGACCATTGGAGTAGTACCCACGAGGGACTTTTTTGATAAAATGTGATGCAAATTGTGCATTGTAAAAAATATGTATTCAGTAACACTGGTCAAAATGACTAGCTGTATGGTGAAGTAACTCATCCAACTGGTCCGCAATGGCCAAAAAGTGGGCCACCTTGACCAAATAAAACGGCCCCATACTATAATATTGCATTTATGGTTTCGAGCATTGTCCTATTTCCCTATAGGCCAGTCCAAGCCTGCTCCCACAGTTCGAACACATGCTTTTGCCATAATGTAGTTGTACTGGATAATTGTCCCACATTCCCAAGTGTTGCAGTGGCCTTAACAAGCGTTTGATTTTACTACACAGGCTTGCTTGATGGCAGCAATATTCAATTAGTTACTAACATGGTGCCTTGGACGACTTTGAGCCTATAACCAGTGGACCAATTGCATATATATTTATTAAGTAAGCTGCGCTATTGCAGAAGGAGATCTACTATATACATTGGTCCAATCAGGACCTAAAGTAGAAGTCCATTCAAAAAGCTAGTGCCCCCCCACACCCCCGCACTCACGCACCCTCTTTGTACTGGATAACATACACATTCAAATGTGGGTGTACATTGACATTAAAGGATATAAACAATAACGCCCATCACACAAAAAAGTAGAAGACAGACACAAAGCAAAAACTGAAATAAAATGTGAACATCAAGCAACTCGCAGAAACAAGAACAATTGGAAAGCTCTTCATTTAAGAAGATACAGTCAAAGCAATTTTCTAAAACGTTGATTTCCAAAAATCCGAGGGAGTCGGGAGGAGATGAACTTCCACCATTAGCAACCAGGAGTGGGGAGAGAAGTCAATAAGGTTTCTCAGATTACCGCGTACCTAAGCCAGTAGTCGAAGTGAGTGGGAACAGTCGGGAGCAGTGTTCCACTACTTTTATTTTTTACTGTTATCAGCTCCACTACTTTTTGCAACCATTTTCATCATTCTGGAACTGTTCTTTGTGAAGTTAAAGCACACGTCTACATTTTACCACTGGCTATCAGTTACAGCTGAACTGAAATCTGTTTCAGCTCAATTGGCTGTCAAACAGCATGGCTGCCACTCTTGAAAAATGTCTTGCTCCCTTCCTTCCTACTCTGTCCCCCGCAGGAGTCACAGTTCCACTACTTTTTTGGTACACTTCTATCACTGACCTAAGGGTACGTGCCCAGCTCCTGGTTAGCCTGCAAACAGCCTTGGGTCTGTTAACTCAGATTGTGTGCAATTACCATCCGGTAAATTCTGCTCCCAGCCTCTGGGTAGCCTGTTATCAGGAGTCCATTACCATCCAATACAGTCTACCAAACATGGCATTATTGCATAATAGGAGCCATCAATTCACACTGCACTGAGACCTAAAAGGCTCATGTACAGCGATTTGAGCCTGCTCATATACTGCTCTCATTGCTGTACAGCAGTGGCAGCCGGTGAATTGTTTTATTGGAGGAGTGTAACTATTTCCCACAAATATGCCAGAGCAACCGAGCACAGAGAGACCGCATGAACCAACCAACTAAGGGACGTTCGGGGGTAGGGGATCACGTCCCAAGTAAGTCTTTTGAACAATGGGTTAAAATGGGGCATTTTTCAGCACACTTTGTGTGAAAAAAGCCAGACAGTTTGCAATTGGTTTTGTAGGGTAACTCATAAAAAAATAAAAGATGCGGGGCACCGACAGTGCACAGGAGCATTTCTCAACACATTTTCATGATGCCTTTGCCCACAATATATGCCAGTTTAAATCACCCTCGCTGTGCCTATACATTTCCAAGCTGGTTGCACCAATATATGGCAGTATATTGGTGCAACAAAAAAATGCTTGTTTGCTTTGCAAATAATGGCAGTAATGACACGATAAGAAAACATGTTCATGCTGGTTCTGACAATATATGGCTGTATCTCCTTGTAAGAACATACAACTGTTGGTTTTGCCATTAAAAATGCGAGCCCACAATACAAAAATACATCCAAACTGGCTACACCAATGTTGGCCAGTCTAGACACATACAATGTACTAACGCTTATCATGTTTACTTTACTTTTGATGCCCCGTAAAAAATGTCATGCAACAGAAAGAAATTATAGTCAGACTTGTGGCACAAAAGTATGCCAGTGACCAAAATACGCCAGTCTAGAAAGATAACAACACACATCATGCTTGCTTTAGCGTAGTTTTGCAGTAAACAATGGCATGCCAAAGTAAGAAATAGCTAAACTGGTTATACCAAAATGCCAGTCTAGCCACATAATAAAACTTATCATGCATGGTTTATCACAGATGACAAGTAAAAAATGCCATGCCACAGTAAGAGGTAGCCAGACTGGCTGAACCAAAAGGCCAGTCTAGCCATGTTATACCACTTATCATGTTTGCTTTATCCATGATGGCCAGTAAAAAAACAATGCCAAAGAAGTAGCTACACTGGCTGCACCAAAAGGCCAGTCTAACCACGTAATAACACTTAGCACTCTTACTTTAAGAGGATAGAGTCTAAGCAATTGTTTAAAACGTATGTCTTTGTTGCTTTCTAAAAATCCAAGGGAGTACGGAGTAGATGAACTCCCACCATTAGCAATGAGGAGTGAGGGAAGCAGCCAATAATGCTTCTCAGATGATACTGTGTAGCCAGGTCCTGATTAGCCTATAAACAGCCTTGGGTCTGTTAACTCAGATTGTGGGCCAATAACATCCGTTAAGGCCTGCACCCAGCTTCCGGGTAGCCTGTTATCAGGATTGGGCATATTAACTCAGGCAGAGTCCATTTCCAACCAAAACAGCCTACCAAACATGGCATTATTGCAGAAAAGTAGCGCTCAATTCACAGTGCACTGAGACCTTAAAGCCTAAGTACAGAGATTTGAGAGCAGTCATTTGTGAATAGTTAATCTCCGTTCGTTTTTACTGAATTGGGAGCAGTGCATTGACACATTGAGACCTGCAACCTCTCAGCTAAATACATTAAAGATAATGTGGTAGTGCAAAGGTGGCCAGTGAAGGTGCACTGGAATAAAAGCAGTTCTATCTTTTGTTTCAAGTCATTTGCTTACGATATATTTGCATGCAAATTGTTTTTCTCCTACCTGCACATATTTTGATATATTTCCTCATGCAAAGTTTGGTCAACTGTAGCACAAAATGATTTACGCTATTCAAGCAACACTACCCTCTTTGACAGCCTACAGTACCAACTGACTAGACACTGGATGTAACATTTGCATGTTCTTTAATTTACCATGAACTGTAAGGTATCACATGGTTTTTGATGGAATTCTTAACTTTAGCACATGTCGCATCTAGATAGAAATGTGAATGTTAGCATGTGCCACACTTAGATGGAATTATTAACTTTATCTTACGTCGCATCTAGATATAGATGTGAATGTTAGCATGTGCCACACTCGGATGGTATTCTTAACTTTGGCTTGCGTCACATCTGGACAGGATTATGAATGTTAGCATGCGCCACACTTAAATGAAACTGTCAATGATGACAGGCGACACACTTGGAGGGAATCGTGATCACTGGCCTGCCTGACATCTAGACAGAATATTGAAAACTAGCAAGTACCACACTGAGATGAAATAGTGAATGATAGCAAGCATCACACCTAGATATAATTGCAAGGACAGCAATTGCCAATTAACTAATCCACTAACAATTTTACCCCTCTGAATACACCTCTCAAACTCTAACCAAACATAACCACAAGCCTAAAAAACAGCAATCCGCACAAACTTCACTACACTGCAACAACAAACCAAACCACACATAGACTTGCACAACAGCACACGACGACTACCGACCGTAAAACACCACAAGCCCAGCCAATGGACCCACCGGGCTGAGGCTGCCAACAGCACATCACTGCTCTCTTGCACTTTTCCAGCGTATTCCCACTAACTTACCCCCCCAAGCCCCTTTTTCAGAGCCGCCAGAGCGCCAGGGGACCACTCCGGTGGTGATAGTGCGCGGTACAAATATCCTTTAACATTAACATTAACATGAAACAACAACATACGTAAACTTTAAGTTAATAACACACTCTCATTTGCTACCAGCATGCTCCTATACTGCTCTCATTGCTCTACAGCAGTTGCAGCTGGTGAATTTTGCATGATCAAACCAATTAAGGGATGTTCGTGAGTAGAGGTTCTCCCTTCACGAAAATATTTTGAAAATTGGTTAAAATTGGGGGCATTGTACAGCACGCTTTGTGTGAAAAAATTGATAAAAAGCCAGACAGTTTGCATTTGGTTTTTGTTGGGTAACTCATTAAAAAAATCAAAAGATGCAAGTCAGCAACAGTGCACAGGCGCATTCCTCAACACATTTCATGATGCCATTGCCCAGAATATACGCCATTATAAAAACATTTTCACCTTCGCTGTGCCCATATATTTACATGATGGTTGCACCAATATATGGCAGTATTCCCATATAACAATACACTCAAGTTTGCTTGCACATACTGGCAGTAATGATACTATATGAAAACAGGTCCATGCTGGTTCTGATATTATATGGCAGTATGCCCTTGTAAGAACATACAGCTGTTGGCTTTGCCATTAAAAATGCCAGGCCACAATACAAACACATGTCTGAACTAGCTACACCAATTTAGGCCAGTCTAGAAATGTCCAATGTACTAACACTTATCTTACTAACTTGTTTTACCCTGATGCATATCTTGCTTGATCTATCATCGAGTCCCACTAAAACATGCCATGCCAATGTATGAAATAGCTAGACAAGTTGCACCAAAATGCCAGTCTAGCCACCTAATAAAAATAAAACGTATCATGCTTGCTTTATCATATATAACCATACAAAATGCCATGCCACAGTAAGAAGTAGCCAGACTGGCTAATTCAAAATGCCAGTTTATCCACGATGGCCAGTAAAATTGAAATGCCAAAGAAGTGGCACGACTGGCTGCACCAAAAGGCCAGTCTAGCCATGTAATAACATTCATCATGCTTGCCTATTCCTCAATGCACATTAAAAATGCCCCACTTGACTGCCCACCAAAAATCCCCAGCCAAGCACAAAAACAAGCACACACAAAACAACATTCACATGCTCATTCACACACAGCATTCAATCGCTCAGTCACATGCACCCCCATACACCATACACTAGCTCATTCATCGACGGACCCATACATCATACACTTACTCATTCACAAATGCATGCATGCATATATACAATCTTACCTTCTGTCCTAGTCTGGCTGCTCCTCCCTTCCTCAACTTCACAGAAGCCATCCTGCTCCTGCAGCATAGACAGGAACCAGGAAGAGAGCTTCCTGGTTCCTGTACTTGCACACAGAGGTAGTCTGATTGTGCTGGGAGGCACACAATTTCCCTGGTTTTAGATGGGCCAATGGGCATGCACACTGGGGAACTAAACTGTCTAAGAAAAATGATGCTTCTCTTAGACAGTTTAAGTCAGAGAAAGCAGCCGAGGGAGTGCTCAGTGTTAACACTTGACTGGTGCTGTTCCTCCATAGTGGGTGAGGGTACTGGTGGGTCAGAACCCTCTCACCCCTTATGGATGAGCTGCCCCTGCTCTACAGTTGATTTTGTGCTGGTCTTCCATTGCCTCTGTATGTGTTTTTGACTGGTAGATTAGTCGCACTAATGCTGGCCTATTGATGAGAGGTTTCCAGTAATGGAATTCCCCAGCCCCATATTTTCCAGTATCCCCAATCTAAGACTATTAATCCCTGCTATAAAAGCCATTGGGCCTCATTACAACCCTGGCGTTAAGGGGTTAACGGCGCCGTAAAAGGCTGCGGCGCCGTTAAACCCTTAACGCCGGATTCACACTTTAACGCCTGCTTTTTGCAGGCGTTAAAGTCCAACCCGCTAAGGGACCTTGGTGCTAATTATGGCACCGTAATTTACGGTGCCGTAATTAGCGCCTTCCCCATTCCCATTGAGCCCTATGGGCCAAAAATGGGAATGGGGAAGGGGCCATGGTGAATGGGGATTAACCGCCCCGCCAACCTTGGAATGGGGCGGTAAATCCGCCATCCACCATGGCGGAATCCGGCATGGACCATGGTGCTAATAGCACCATGGTCCAACGCCAGGGTTGTAATGAGGCCCATTGTCTGAAATACCTCACAACATCCAGGGTCTCTAATTTTACTGTCATAATAATGTCAGGTCTTTAAATAGCATTCCATGCCTGATTTCTTCCACTTTGCTGTGCTGTAATTATAGATGTAATAATAGATGCCAAGATTACCCAGTTACTGTTACTCAGTTTATTGATATCAGAAAAATAAAGGTCTCAGTCCGCCCTGCCAGGATCGTAACTTTCAATGTGCAGACTTGCTCCACGTTCCATGTGAGCACTCACCACTTCATCTATCCACCTGAACATCCATAGGCCAAACATGTACTTTCTTGCAGGGGCTCAATTTTCCAGCTCTATGGAAGGTACATCTAGTCAAAAGTATGCAAATCTGTGACATGAAGGCAACATTAAATAATGAATGTATCAATATCATTAAGCTAACAGTAAACATAAAGATGTCAAATATAAAAGTAAAATCAAGCATTTTATTTTTATTAAAGGATCATTCTTATGTTTGCCTTAACCTTGGTGCCCAGTAAAAATGCCATGCCACAGTAGGCAAACGTAACCAGACTGACTGCAGCAATGTAAGCCAGTCTTGCAATGTAATAATTTATATGTGCTTTACCCTTGATGCCCATCTCAAACATAATTGCATAAACAGATAATATAATCAGGCTGCCTGCCAAGGCCTGCTGCACAAAGGTAGCACCCAACTCTGCCAGTCAAATCAGTATCCCGCTCCCCAGCATACATGCATGCAAACAACCACATGGATTTAGTAAGCATTCATGCACATATACTCTTTCATTCATATACACACCCAAACAACATACACTCATTCATTCACATGCAGCCAGCCACTCATGTGTACACACATACATAGCTTTTTTCTCTAACATGGAGTGTTGTTCCAGAATCCACTCTGCCTGTTCCCATGCTGTCTGTCCGGCTCCCGCACAGCACAAACAGGAAGTAGGGAGTAGGAAGAGCTTCCTGGTTCCTGCACAAGCGCAGAGGAGCCAGAAGGCTTCCTGTTTGACATTCCATGTCATCTGAATATGCGGGGAAACGCAGGAGCTCCCCTAACAACATTCAGAGAATGCAGTACCTCAGCCTGAATCCCCAAAGTGCCATGCAAGCCTAGGGGGCAAAACGCATCTGGCATGGGGTTTATGGTCTTTCCATTGAAAGAGTTTCCATAGAAACCCTTTCCAACAAAAAATTTCCATCAAATTTTTGTGCATAACATGCATTTTTTTGCATTTTTTCTGGGGCCCCTCCAAGCCCTGTTTTTTACCCTTAGAACCCCACCCCAACGGAAAATAACCCTTTACCCCATCCATATATGCATTCGATGCAAAAAAAGTGTGCCTTCGATGCAAAAAAACTGGATGCAAAATTTTCGATGGAAACCATTTCGATGGAAAGACCAGATACCTGGCATGGTATGTCTTCTTAGGTGCAGGAACATCCAAAGACAAACATAAAGCCAGCCCAGGAACACCCCCGCTGCTGCTTTCTGCCTGATGCCTGCTGCCGCTGTGGGTTCATTCAGTGTTTTCACTGGGCTGACTTGGCTAGATAGTGGAAGGCTGCTCAACACCCACTCGCCATTATGTAAAAGCCCCCCCCCTTGCCTTGGTCAGTAGTTTTTCAAATGTTTTAGGCAGGGCAGTTTCTACACAATATTGCAGCCGGGGTGAAAAAACAGAGACTGCCGCCATCCACTCTATTGCAAACCCACCCCAAAATCATTAAGACATTACAATTAAATACTGTTTTGACTTGCACTCAAAATGTATACCTAGACAATCTGTACAACAATATTAGAAACAGGAATTCGTTTTCATTATCCCATGTTTACGTTGCATGTCTACATGAAGGGCACTCTCCTGGAGGTTGCTGTTGTAAAAGTATCTGTTGGTGCCACGTGATCTATTCTTCCAACAATTATGTTTTCACTCCAAAAGTGTTACAAGAGCCAGTAGTTCTCTTCATTTGGTGAACACAGTGCACAGAGGCCCTTCCAAATGCTCCAGTGGATGAATGGAAGATGGGTGTGAAAAAAAGGGAAAGAGTTAGGCGGTGGTAAAAAGGCAGGCAATTCCCAGATATATTAAGTAAGTTTAGGATACAAGGAAATCCTTGAAACTAAGCACTATGGCAGCATTCATAGCAGCACCCAATGCCCGGAATGATCTACCCTCAGACCTTCGGGACCAAGTATTGCTCACCAGCTTTAAGAAAAAATTGAAAACCTGGTTATTTACCTAAGTTCTCTTTGGCTCACCTTCCTGCTTTTCTCCTGTGCCCTTACCTAGGGAGCCTTCTTGTTCAATGTTGTCTCGTAATGTTGTACACCCTAACGCCTACGGGTTCATGGTTGTGCTATATAAATGTTATAAAGTGAAGTAAAGTATGGGGAATAAGAGAGAATTAGGTAGGCTATGCGGTGAAGCAATCATGTTGCCATATTTTGTGAGTACCCAGACAGTTTAACAATGTCTGCCAAAATGAAGTGAATGCATGAACATTCAATGAAAAACCTGGTTTATAGGATTGCAATATCTAGGAAATGGAATGAGTGCTTAGACATGTGAAGGCAATAGCTGCCAATCGGTAAAGGTTCCTGTGCATTTAATAGTAACCTATGGCAAATTGTTGCATGCCGGATAGATAACTCCTTTGAAAAATGCTTATATTGGCAAAGGGATATTGCCATGCGACAGGTTTGCAACCCTGTTTGGGTCGACTATCATTTTGAGGTCAATGACTGAAGCATCATCAGTGGGTAATAATAACCCTAATACACCTAGAGCTTAGAAGTGACCCATTTACATGTATGATATAATATGATAGGCTATTTATAACGCGCGTAATACCCAGAGGGGATCAAACCTGTGTGGCTCCGTGTCATCTTGCTTCCAAGGTGAGCACATTGCCCTTGAACTATCCTCCCAAGACTCTATCCTCCCGAGGCCCTATACAAATCACCAAATTATAATTATATGATGCAAGTACAATGCCAACATATTGAATTGACTAAAACATTATGTTGCAGTTGTCTGATTGCAAAAGCTGGTAATGTGTAGGAGTTCATGGCACCGATGCGAGTTCCTTACTGTATCATCACAATACCTGTAGTAGGTTGTATCTTAACATATCCTAGCAACTCCTGTCACATGATGGTAACTTGGGAAAGTGATTATAACACTATGCAAATCATGAAAGAAGACAGGCATTTTTTCTCAATATCTACAGTGGAACAAATAAATCATTTTCACCACACACTTCAAAACTTGTGGCTTTGTTAATGCTTGTTTTAAACCTTTGTACAAACATTATTTTCTCAGTAAATCTCTCTCTCGCCCTCTCTCTCACGCTCTCTCTCTTTAACCTTAAGGACAGCAACAAATTATGCTTAAAAATATTTTAAAATGGCGTAGTTGGGCAATGTGACTCTGTCGCTTGAGCACTTGTTTTCAAGTTCTGGGCTTTCATGAAATAGATCAATGCATTCTGGAAGTTGTAGTCTTTTTTTTGTTTCAACTGAATGAACACACCAGAAAACAATGATTTTTTAAAGTAACCTCAGTGGTGTTCAGATGACATGTTGTCACTCTTTTTATCACCCTAAAAAATCCCACAAACAAGCCTAGCCACCTGCTATAAGGCCATAAATGAAAGGCAATTGCTTCCCCCTTCATATTAACCTTGTTTGGCAATTTCTTCGTTCTTACATCACTACCTGCACATCCTCTTACTCCGCAGGCAGTCTCTGACCCTTGATTAAGTCAGGAAAATAAGGCCTTTTTAGGCCACCATAAAAACCCACCCTTACATTCTGGTGTGCCAATGCTATGCAGAAATTATGACACTACCCTAGGTGGTGTGGGCATTTACGCATATATAGTTTCACAAGGAGATGTTAATTTGAGAGTCTTCTTAAAAATACTCAAAGTAGTAAGCCACTGGGTGCACCAAGGGGAGCAGATCAATGTGGGCTGGGCAGACCTTTGCCTCTTCTCTCTGTGCGTGTAGTGCTTCTGTCTGTCAAATTAGTGATCGTGCTAAAATGCAGAGGCCCATCCAGCTCTCCGAGGTGCCCTGAGCCATTGCCCGGTTTGCCCGCCCCTAGACACTGCCCTGGTTGCAGGAAATTCTTTAATTTTTAAAGTTACATATAAAAAACACAGTTTTGACAATGTTTGTGCTACTTTTGACATTTGCTTTTTTTAAATGTTATTTTGATTTATGTTTACATTTATAGCAGCACACAAAACCCTCGGGCATCTAGGCGCTAGTTACATTAAACGCAATTGCATAGGCCACAATGTGCAAGACCACTCACTGATATAAGGGTATATCTTAAAGGCAAACTCCGGCAAAGCCTCGCCTCACGGTGCGGGGTGCTACTTCAGGTATGCAGCAAACCTAAATGACAAAATAAGTATGAGTGCGCATTCTGGAAAACCCTTGCCCCATGATGTAGGGGGCTACTTCAGGTATGCAGGCAAACCTAAATGACAAAATAAGTATGAGTGCACATTCTGGAAAACCCTTGCCCCATGATGCAGGGGGCTACTTCTGGTGTGCAGGCAAACATAAATGACAAAAAAGTATGAGTGTGCATTCTGGCAAAGCCTCGCCTCATGGTGCGTGGGGGGCTACTTTTGGTTTGCAGGCAAACATGAGTAAATTAAGCTGGTACAATTGCATACCCTAATGTCATAATAAAGGAGGCAAGAAGTACATGAGCAGCACGAGGCTGGCAGGACAAGTCAATATGAATCAGTGTAGCTGGGGCTAAAGCCACAATCAGCTAGGTAGAACATACATATGCTAAGGCCATAACCAGATACCAGCACAAGGCGGAAAGGGCAAAACAATATGGTTACAGGCAGGTAATCAGTTATCCCTACAAAATATCCCCACTAAAAATATCGCCGTACATATGGCCGTTTTTTGGGGAGGATAATTTGTGGGAGCGGAGATTGCGGGGGTGTCCCACGCACATTTTAAAATAATGCGGGTGTTGCAGGGGTGTCCCCCGCAGGGTCCATGGGTCAATATCGCTGCAAAAATATGGCAATATTCTTGTATTGCGATATTTTGCGGGGATATTAACACATGGAAACGGTAATCAGTGTAGCCAAGTGCTAAAAGTCATGATTGGGTAGATAACAAACTGCATGTGCGGCAAAAGTCGGACGAATTTCAGATAGCATGTAAGGACATGGACAGGGACAGGATTATCTCAGGCATTTTTACTGCATACCATCACTTGCTATGCTAAGAATTTTGCTATACCACGTAGAACAATAATAAATATGTTGAGTATTTAATATTCAATCTTATCTCATTTATATTCCTTCTGGTTTCTCTGCACTTATTAACCCTCCACACAGTCTCTAGCACCTGTATCTTCTCAGCAACAGAGGTCAGAGCAAGAATATATGGACACAGCGTTTCTCCGCTGTATAGCCGGGGAGACAGGACCATTGAACCTTCTCGATATTTTCTGCTGCCACCAAGAAGAATTCAGTGTCAATGTTATCTGTCCTCACTGGTGCTTCTAAATTACTACAAGAGGACTTTGTAAACGCTGATTCATGACTGTGTAAAATAAGTGAAGGCTTGTATCCAATCAACATGATGTGGTCAAGCACATTTTCCATACCAGCTAATGGAAAAAAGGCGCAGAAAATACTTCACTCAGTTGTTTTTCTGTGGTTGTGTCTGGCCCATTAATTTAGCTCTTTTTTGTGCATACTTTAATTTATTCAGTATGTAGTTTATAAAGCATGAACCCAGAAGGTTAATGTTAATGTTAAAGGATATTTGTACCGTACACTATCACCACCGGAGTGGTATCAAAAGAGATGACCTGGAAAAATGACTGCAACAAGTAGAGACATATGCAGCTTTCTGTCAAGCAAATTGAAATAGCAGTCACAGTAAGAGAGATAGAAGTGTATACACCATGAATAACAATCCTCTGAACAAGGAAGACTCGGTTAAGATGAGCAATCAGGTAGCAGGTTCCTGGGGGAGGAGTGGGGGGGTCTGACCGGCTACGTGTGAGGGCAGAGTAAAGGAAGAGCTCAAGAAGGACAGGGAATATATAGGGAGGGCACAACTCATCTCATAGTCAAGTTGCCAGTCCTCCATCTCCTGGGATGAAGAGAATAGAACAAGGGAAAATCAGGAAGTAAACGCAACCATTTTGGGGGCAGGGGAGAGGAGAATCATCTAGAGGTGGGTAGGAAGGCTGTCAAGGTAGATTAATGCAAGCAAGTGAGCTAGCAACATTTGAAGGCAATTATAAGTGTGGAGAAGAGACATTGGGATAACGGAGAGAGGAAGATCAACTTCAATGGAGGTACAATGATAGCTTTGGTCACGGCTGACGGCCGAGCCGTCATCCATGCAAGTGTGGGATGACTGCTATCTTTCAATTTAAATGTGTTCACCGAGATGAGGACTTAGAGGTGTGGAGTGACAAAGTCTGTGAACAGACTAAGAAAAGGATGGTTGAAGGAGGGGGACATGCAATGGCTAACAAAGAGTAAGAAGTGAAGGATGGGGGCAGTTGGACAGACATGGGGAAAGGACGCATAAGAAAAAGTGCGATTTTCTAGACTAAGGAACCCAAAAGTGATATGCTGGTCCTTGGGAGAAGGTATGATGGAAGTAGTTAAAAATAACTAGCCTATTTAGGTTTTTCGTTTATGAACGGGCAATCTGTGGAGAAATATGAAGCTAACTACAAAACAAAGATGAAACCAGTAATAGGGCAATTAAAGCATATATATTATACATATTTTAAATTGACTTTGTGTAACGCTCACCTGATTCCTGTAGAGGTGCCGGTCTTGACTGGGCGTATACCGTATCTTCAAAGGTGATGTGTAACACACGGCTGGCTCTTTGGGCTGGACCTCTGTGCACTGTATGTCTGACTCGAAGGGTAAGATGTCTGCAGATAGAAAATATGGGATTAAGGAACTGGGTTATTGAATGTCTCTCTCTTCTTCCCTTTCTCTTCTCCTGTAGAACCCCAAAGGTTAACGCTCTCACCTTAGGTAAGTGAACGCCGTGCTCTCCATCTGCCTCGGGGCAGGGTGCTGTAACCAGTTTCTTCACTGGATAAGGGGAGCAGGCCTCTTGACTTCAGAGGACTGCTGTCCGTCGTTTACTGCACGAACGGTAAGTTTCGAGTAATTCTAATGTCTTTAAAGTCTTTAGTAATGATGTTTCTTGTTTTGCAGGGTTCCGGCGATGGCGGATGACGGGCTGAAGTGAGTTGAAGATGGAGCCCGTGTGATGAATAGAAGCGCCTGGAAGCACGTAAGTAAGCGCTTGTTGCCTGCTTCACGATGCGCTCTAACTGTCTTTTTATTTTGCAGGTACAAGTTCGGAGCGGCTGCAGGGTGCCGGAATACCCACTGGGTTAGATGTGGAAAGGAGTAATGGCACGTGAGTATTAAAGTTCCCCAATGTCTTTAAACGCACCTTGTTTTGTCTTTCAGATGCGGGATGCAGCGCCGAAGGCCTCCGGAGCGTGCGAAGAGTTGGTAAGCTTTTGTCTTTCAGATGCCGGAATGCAGCGCGAGGCGTTGGTGACAGCCGATGGACCAGGTAAGTGAAGAGCTGTCACTGAAGACCGTAATGCTAACCTGTTCTTTCTTGTCTTTATAGGTGTTGCTGAAGACTGGATTCAGGATGGTAAGCCTTTTTCCTTAGGCCCAGGATCAGATGCAGAAGACACGATGAGCGTTCTGCTGCAGAGGATGCAGAATAACGCAAAGCAAGATTCATCCATCGGGTGTGGTTTAAATAGCCTCCTGTAGTGCTTAGGTGTCTCCTTCCACAGCCACGCCTAGGTAAGAAAAGAGTTCCTGCTTTCCAGAAGAGTTCCAGTGTTCTGAATCTAGGGAGTGGCTCCTGCCCCACCCAACAGGAAAAGTAGTTCCAAACAGAAGAGGATCAGAGGCTCAACTGGCAGGCAAGTAAGCAGCATGGTCTGCTTCAGATAAGTCCACCCAAGCATTATGAGCCTGGCGCTTCCAGCGCTGGGACTGGGCATATTTATGAGCCTGGTGCCACTGGCACCAGGACTGGGTCCAAAAGGTCCCAATTGGGACTGGTTGGCACTCGGAACCTGGGTTATGGATCTGCTTCCAAGGGAGTTGGGAAAACCCTGACCTTTTGGAAGCAGAGATCATGACAGTACCCCCCTCAAGGCCCCTCCCAAACTGGGCTTCTCCGGGGGTTTTGGCTTGTCAGGAAATGTTCGGTGAAATCTTTTGATTAGGCGAGGAGCGTGGACATATTCAGCAGGTTCCCAGGATCTCTCTTGGGGGCCATAGCCTTTCCAGTCAATTAGGTAAAATAGTTTAGATTTGGAGATCTTGGAGTCCAGAATGCTTTTGACTTCAAACTCGAGTTCTCCATCAACTAGGATAGGTTTTGGAGATTTAGTTAGTCGGGTTTGAGGTTGCACGGGTTTTAATAGAGAGACGTGGAAGACCGGATGTATCTTCATGTGCGGGGGCAAGTCCAACTTGACCGCTACTGGGTTTACTATGGTAGTGATGGAATAGGGACCAAGGTATCTTGGGTTGAATGTGCGTGGCCCTTTTAGAGGTAGATATTTGGTGGATAACCAGACTTGATCCCCTACTTGATATTGAGGGGCTTCCTTCCGATGTTGATCTGCTCCTTTCTTGTATTGTTCTTTAGCCCTTTGAAGGTGAGAAACAGCTTCCTTAAAGGCTTGGGTGATTGTAGAATGCTGGTAGTCTACTGCTGGTGTTTCAAGATCTTGGAGGGGATCCAACTCCGAGGTTCGAGGGTGACTGCCGTACAAAAGAAAAAACGGGGTTTTCCCAGTTCCCGAATGGACAGAGTTATTGTAGGCATATTCGGCTATCCCAAGGATGTCTTTCCAAGTTTTTTCAGTTTGTTGCAGCATGCAGCGTAAATACTGTTCCAGAGTTTGATTGGTCCTCTCGGTTTGTCCGTCGGTCTGAGGGTGGTGACTGGTCGATAGTCTCACATCAATTTGAGCCGACCAACAGCAACTTCGCCAAAAATGAGAAATAAATTGACTACCTCGATCCGAAATTAGAACCGAAGAAAAACCATGCAGTCGGACGATGTTTTCGAGAAATTCTCGGGCCAGAGTTGCTGCTGTTGGCAAGCCTTTGGCGCCATCTTGGAGAATAAGTCCACGATTACTAGAATCGTATTGTATCCGGAGCATGGAGGTAGATCGGTGATGAAGTCCATAGAAAGCGTATGCCAAGGGCGAGGTGGGATGTCAATAGGGCGTAAGAGGCCTGCTGGTCTTTCCTTTTGACTCTTGTTTTGGGCGCATACTCCACAGGACATTATAAAGTCTCTGATATCTTTTTTCCAAGACGGCCACCAGAAGTAGCGCTTGATCTTTTCTGAGGTCTTGGCCATACCGGGATGTCCTTCCATTAAAGAATCGTGATAACAAGAGATTACTTTTTTCTGTAAATCTGTGCTGGGTAGGTATAATCGTTCTTGGAAATACAATAAGTTGTCCTTTACTGCAAAGTCCTTTCCCTGCAGATGCCAATTCTGTATGTCTGCTGGAGTTACAAGTTGCCTGGCTTTATCCTTAACTTCCTCTATGGATTCTGTGGCGATTACACCCAGAATTCTTTGTTCGGGAATGATTGGTACAGGTTTAGGGTTGATCAAGTGTTCTTCCACTCCCATCCGAGAAAGGGCATCAGCTTTACCGTTCTTTGTACCAGGTCGATAGGTAATTATGAAGTCAAACTCGGCAAAGAATAATGCCCAACGGAGTTGTCTAGAGGATTGGGCTTTTGCGGTTTTCAAATATTGCAGGTTTCAGTGATCCGTAATCACAGTAACGGTGTGTCGGGCCCCCAGCAGATAATGCCGCCAAGCCTTAAAGGCAGACTTGATAGCCAGAAGTTCCTTGTCAGTAATCGTGTAATTGATTTCAGGAGGCGAGAATTTGCGGGACCAAAATGCCACGGGATGCAACTGATTGGTTACCGGGTCCTTTTGTGATAGAACTGCCCCCATGGCAAGGCTTGAAGCATCAGTTTCCACGATGTAGGGGAGTTCGGGGCGAGGGTGTTTTAAGATTGGTGCAGAGATAAATTTAGTCTTCAAATCCTGGAAAGCTTGTTCCGCCTCGGTAGACCATTCAAAACGTTTGTTTTTCTTTAACAAGGCAGTGATGGGCTGGACTATTCGAGAGAATTCGGGGATAAACCTGCGGTAAAAGTTAGCGAAGCCTAACATGCTTTGCACACCTTTTACGGAGGATGGTGATGGCCATTTGAGAACTGCATCGACCTTCTTTGAATCCATACGCACTCCGCCAGGTGATGATATGAATCCCAAGAATTCAACTTCAGTCACGTTGAAAACACATTTTTCCAACTTAGCGAAAAGTTTGTGTTGACGCAATCTTTCGAGGACCATTTTAGTTTCCGATGTTCAGATTCCGATGAAGAATAAACGAGGATGTCGTCAATGTAAACAACAACACACACATCTATGAGCTCTCTGAGGACATCGTTCATAAAATATTGAAAGGCGGCCGGGGCATTGCAAAGTCCGAAGGGCATGACCTGATATTCAAATAGCCCATACTTGGTGCGGAAGGCCGTCTTCCATTCATCGCCCTCTTTTACTCGTACCAAGTGGTAAGCTCCTCTAAGATCCAGCTTTGTATATATGCATGCTTTTCTGACTTGGTCCAGGAGTTCAGGGATCAAAGGTAACGGATATCTATTCTTAACGGTGATCTGGTTCAGGGAGCGATAATCTATACAAGTTCTAAGGTCTCCTTCCTTTTTTGGAACGAAGAACAAAGCTGTAGAAGCAGGGGACTTGGAAGGACGAATAAACCCATTTGCCAGGTATTGATCCAGGTATTGTCGAAGGTGAAGGTTCTCAGGCTCGGTGAGGGCATAAATTGTACTACAAGGAGGAGTAGATCCAGGTATCAGGTCTATCTGGCAGTCATAAGACCTATGAGGAGGTAGAGAGTTAGCCTGATCCTTCCGGAAAACATCTTGGTATACTAGGTATTCGGGAGGTAACTGGAGAGTCTCTGAAGAAATTGCTGCCAGTGCAATACCAGGTGGAGGGTGACAAGTAGAGACACATTCTGGAAACTGGACCGTTCTTGCTCGCCAATCGATCAGAGGATTGTGTTTCTCTAACCAAGGTATTCCTAGAATAATCTGAAACTGGGGGCCTTGATCACATCGAACACGATCTTCTCATGGTGTCCATCTTGACTTACTAGCGTCACCTCTTGAGTGGTATGCGTTACTGGCCCGGAGGCTATCTCCGTACCATCCACCGTAGTAATGACGTCCTTTACAGCCTTGGGACAAAGAGTTAGATTCATCCTCAAAACCATTTCATGATCCACATAATTGCCGATGGCACCGCTGTCGACGTAAGCTTCAATTGCATGTAATCGATCCGGATTATCAGGGCTAATGAGGACCATAGGTATCACGAAATGCGAGGTCACGGAACTGGTTTTCACGCTCGGCAAGAGGACCTCTATTCTTGTCGGGCGAGGTCGTTTCCCTGCTCAGAGTTTGTAACTTTGGTAACTGCAGCTCCTACTGCCTTCTTGGCAGGTTTCACCGGACAGTCTCGAAGAAAGTGCCCTGAGTTTCCGCAATAGAGGCATAATTGCAACTGTTTTCTCCTTTCCCGCTCCTTTTGTGTTAGAGGACCTTTCAGACCCCCTATTTGCATGGGTTCCCCGGAGTCTACTCCTTTGGAAGGAGTTGGCGGTTTGGAAAATACTCGAGCATCAAACTTGGAACGATCGGCCTTCGTGTTCTGCAGTCTGTGATCTATTTGAACGACTAAGTCTATATAGTCCGAACAATCTTGTGGGGGATTCACTACTTGGGCTAACACATCTTTGAGCTCTCCACGTAGACCTCTATAAAACAGCGTAATCCTTTTGTCCTCAGGCCATTGAGTTTCCACTATCAGTCTGTTGAAAGACGCAATATAAGCCAAAAGGTCTTGATTACCTTGTCGCAACGAAAGAAGCTCATTGTCCAAGGCCTGCCCCTGTGAATGTCTTGCAAACAGTTTTTCCATACTGAGCTGAAAAGCTTGAAAATCATGGAGGACCGGATCATCTTGATTTACTAGAGGGATCGACCAGTCTGCCGCATTGCCACTAAGGTACGAAAGCACGAAAGCTACTTTAGCTTGATCAGTTGGAAAGGCTGCTGGCCGGCATAAGAAATGCAACCGGCACTGATTGATAAATACTGCAAACCTCTTTGGGTCACCAGAAAATCGTTCGGGCGGAGCCAGAGGTACATTCCCAGGTAGGTTGATCTGCACTGGATTCATAGAGGATGTAGAAGGAAGATTTCCCCCAGATGCGGGTAACGGGGTCTGTCCGGCTTGTGATTGTAGCAATTGTCTAGCGAGATCATCTGTTCGCTCCTTGGAAATAATCAGTTCCCTTCTTAGAGCATTCGTTTCCTGACGGGCTGCATGCACTTCTGCCCTTAGTTCCCCAAGTAACTGGGCTAGCTGGTCGGTATCCGAGGTTTCCATAGCGCCTGGACGGGAGTTTTGTGGTAGGCTTTGCGTTCTGTAACGCTCACCTGATTCCCGTAGAGGCGCCGGTCTTGACAGGGCGTATACCGTATCTTCAAAGGTGATGTGTAACACACGGCTGGCTCTTTGGGCTGGACCTCTGTGCACTGTATGTCTGACTCGAAGGGTAAGATGTCTGCAGATAGAAAATATGGGATTAAGGAACTGGGTTATTGAATGTCTCTCTCTTCTTCCCTTTCTCTTCTCCTGTAGAACCCCAAAGGTTAACGCTCTCACCTTAGGTAAGTGAACGCCGTGCTCTCCATCTGCCTCGGGGCAGGGTGCTGTAACCAGTTTCTTCACTGGATAAGGGGAGCAGGCCTCTTAACTTCAGAGGACTGCTGTCCGTCGTTTACTGCACGAACGGTAAGTTTCGAGTAATTCTAATGTCTTTAAAGTCTTTAGTAATGATGTTTCTTGTTTTGCAGGGTTCCGGCGATGGCGGATGACGGGCTGAAGTGAGTTGAAGATGGAGCCCGTGTGATGAATAGAAGCGCCTGGAAGCACGTAAGTAAGCACTTGTTGCCTGCTTCACGATGCGCTCTAACTGTCTTTTTATTTTGCAGGAACAAGTTCGGAGTGGCTGCAGGGTGCCGGAATACCCACTGGGTTGGATGTGGAAAGGAGTAATGGCACGTGAGTATTAAAGTTCCCCAATGTCTTTGAACGCACCTTGTTTTGTCTTTCAGATGCGGGATGCAGCGCCGAAGGCCTCCGGAGCGTGCGAAGAGTTGGTAAGCTTTTGTCTTTCAGATGCCGGAATGCAGTGTGAAGACCTCCGGAGCGCACGAAGAGTAGGTAAGCCTTTGTCTTTCAGATGCCGGAATGCAGCGCGAGGCGTTGGTGACAGCCGATGGACCAGGTAAGTGAAGAGCTGTCACTGAAGACCGTAATGCTAACCTGTTCTTTCTTGTCTTTATAGGTGTTGCTGAAGACTGGATTCAGGATGGTAAGCCTTTTTCCTTAGGCCCAGGATCAGATGCAGAAGACACGATGAGCGTTCTGCTGCAGAGGATGCAGAATAACGCAAAGCAAGATTCATCCATCGGGTGTGGTTTAAATAGCCTCCTGTAGTGCTTAGGTGTCTCCTTCCACAGCCACGCCTAGGTAAGAAAAGAGTTCCTGCTTTCCAGAAGAGTTCCAGTGTTCTGAATCTAGGGAGTGGCTCCTGCCCCACCCAACAGGAAAAGTAGTTCCAAACAGAAGAGGATCAGAGGCTCAACTGGCAGGCAAGTAAGCAGCATGGTCTGCTGCAGATAAGTCCACCCAAGCATTATGAGCCCGGCGCTTCCAGCGCTGGGACTGGGCATATTTATGAGCCTGGTGCCACTGGCGCCAGGACTGGGTCCAAAAGGTCCCAATTGGGACTGGTTGGCACTCGGAACCTGGGTTATGGATCTGCTTCCAAGGGAGTTGGGAAAACCCTGACCTTTTGGAAGCAGAGATCATGACAGTACCCCCCCTCAAGGCCCCTCCCAAACCGGGCTTCTCCGGGGGTTTTGGCTTGTCAGGAAATGTTCGGTGAAATCTTTTGATTAGGCGAGGAGCGTGGACATATTCAGCAGGTTCCCAGGATCTCTCTTGGGGGCCATAGCCTTTCCAGTCAATTAGGTAAAATAGTTTAGATTTGGAGATCTTGGAGTCCAGAATGCTTTTGACTTCAAACTCGAGTTCTCCATCAACTAGGATAGGTTTTGGAGATTTAGTTAGTCGGGTTTGAGGTTGCACGGGTTTTAATAGAGAGACGTGGAAGACCGGATGTATCTTCATGTGCGGGGGCAAGTCCAACTTGACCGCTACTGGGTTTACTATGGTAGTGATGGAATAGGGACCAAGGTATCTTGGGTTGAATGTGCGTGGCCCTTTTAGAGGTAGATATTTGGTGGATAACCAGACTTGATCCCCTACTTGATATTGAGGGGCTTCCTTCCGATGTTGATCTGCTCCTTTCTTGTATTGTTCTTTAGCCCTTTGAAGGTGAGAAACAGCTTCCTTAAAGGCTTGGGTGATTGTAGAATGCTGGTAGTCTACTTTTGGTGTTTCAAGATCTTGGAGGGGATTCAACTCCGAGGTTCGAGGGTGACTGCCGTACAAAAGAAAAAACGGGGTTTTCCCAGTTCCCGAATGGACAGAGTTATTGTAGGCATATTCGGCTATCCCAAGGATGTCTTTCCAAGTTTTTTCAGTTTGTTGCAGCATGCAGCGTAAATACTGTTCCAGAGTTTGATTGGTCCTCTCGGTTTGTCCGTCGGTCTGAGGGTGGTGACTGGTCGATAGTCTCACATCAATTTGAGCCGACCGACAGCAACTTCGCCAAAAATGAGAAATAAATTGACTACCTCGATCCGAAATTAGAACCGAAGGAAAACCGTGCAGTCGGACGATGTTTTCGAGAAATTCTCGGGCCAGAGTTGCTGCTGTTGGCAAGCCTTTGGCGCCATCTTGGAGAATAAGTCCACGATTACTAGAATCGTATTGTATCCGGAGCATGGAGGTAGATCGGTGATGAAGTCCATAGAAAGCGTATGCCAAGGGCGAGGTAGGATGTCAATAGGGCGTAAGAGGCCTGCTGGTCTTTCCTTTTGACTCTTGTTTTGGGCGCATACTCCACAGGACATTATAAAGTCTCTGATATCTTTTTTCCAAGACGGCCACCAGAAGTAGCGCTTGATCTTTTCTGAGGTCTTGGCCATACCGGGATGTCCTTCCATTAAAGAATCGTGATAACAAGAGATTACTTTTTTCTGTAAATCTGTGCTGGGTAGGTATAATCGTTCTTGGAAATACAATAAGTTGTCCTTTACTGCAAAGTCCTTTCCCTGCAGATGCCAATTCTGTATGTCTGCTGGAGTTACAAGTTGCCTGGCTTTATCCTTAACTTCCTCTATGGATTCTGTGGCGATTACACCCAGAATTCTTTGTTCGGGAATGATTGGTACAGGTTTAGGGTTGATCAAGTGTTCTTCCACTCCCATCCGAGAAAGGGCATCAGCTTTACCGTTCTTTGTACCAGGTCGATAGGTAATTATGAAGTCAAACTCAGCAAAGAATAATGCCCAACGGAGTTGTCTAGAGGATTGGGCTTTTGCGGTTTTCAAATATTGCAGGTTTCGGTGATCCGTAATCACAGTAACGGTGTGTCGGGCCCCCAGCAGATAATGCCGCCAAGCCTTAAAGGCAGACTTGATAGCCAGAAGTTCCTTGTCAGTAATCGTGTAATTGATTTCAGGAGGCGAGAATTTGCGGGACCAAAATGCCACGGGATGCAACTGATTGGTTACCGGGTCCTTTTGTGATAGAACTGCCCCCATGGCAAGGCTTGAAGCATCAGTTTCCACGATGTAGGGGAGTTCGGGGCGAGGGTGTTTTAAGATTGGTGCACTGGGTTAGATGTGGAAAGGAGTAATGGCACGTGAGTATTAAAGTTCCCCAATGTCTTTAAACGCACCTTGTTTTGTCTTTCAGATGCGGGATGCAGCGCCGAAGGCCTCCGGAGCGTGCGAAGAGTTGGTAAGCTTTTGTCTTTCAGATGCCGGAATGCAGCGCGAGGCGTTGGTGACAGCCGATGGACCAGGTAAGTGAAGAGCTGTCACTGAAGACCGTAATGCTAACCTGTTCTTTCTTGTCTTTATAGGTGTTGCTGAAGACTGGATTCAGGATGGTAAGCCTTTTTCCTTAGGCCCAGGATCAGATGCAGAAGACACGATGAGCGTTCTGCTGCAGAGGATGCAGAATAACGCAAAGCAAGATTCATCCATCGGGTGTGGTTTAAATAGCCTCCTGTAGTGCTTAGTGGTCTCCTTCCACAGCCACGCCTAGGTAAGAAAAGAGTTCCTGCTTTCCAGAAGAGTTCCAGTGTTCTGAATCTAGGGAGTGGCTCCTGCCCCACCCAACAGGAAAAGTAGTTCCAAACAGAAGAGGATCAGAGGCTCAACTGGCAGGCAAGTAAGCAGCATGGTCTGCTGCAGGTAAGTCCACCCAAGCATTATGAGCCCGGCGCTTCCAGCGCTGGGACTGGGCATATTTATGAGCCTGGTGCCACTGGCGCCAGGACTGGGTCCAAAAGGTCCCAATTGGGACTGGTTGGCACTCGGAACCTGGGTTATGGATCTGCTTCCAAGGGAGTTGGGAAAACCCTGACCTTTTGGAAGCAGAGATCATGACACTTTGATTCCCATAGTCAAATATTATATTTCAAAAATTATTCTGATGTTGATTTATGGTTTGGAATTAAGTCACAAAAACAATGGGAAGCATCTTAAGAGAGCGGAATGTATTATATGGAAAATGGTTTGAGGACTGCCTATGTCAGTGCCTCATTGGTTAATAAGGTATACATTTGGGGCTTACGTCCATAGACGCTATTTGGCAATGGAAAAGACTCACATTATACCCAAAAATGCCTGATCCTCCTCAAAATTCTTTATCTGAGGATCTAAGAATATTTGTTTGGGCCAAATCCATTCTAACTATGAACAGGTTTGCCAACTTTAATAAGGCTGTCTCTTCTAGTCTGCATGTAGACACTACTAAGTTATTATGCAACCCTTTGTATGTTAAAATTAACTATATGAGTGGGACTGAATCAACACAGTGGAGTTATTGAACACCTACCCTATAAATAGTGAATTTGTAACAATTAACAGAGGAAGAAAGTTGTTACCAAAATACCTTATCGGGTTCCCAGCTAGTAAGCTACGCATGTTGTATTTAAGATTTAAACTACATTTGGTGGCTACAAGAGAAGTACTTGGGCCTCGTTTCCAACTCATAAGGAATTGCAGTACTGTAGATTGTGCAAAAGTCCCAATGCACAGGAGATGATGAAATGCCTGCTTAACTGCTTTAGAGAAACGGGGGACAAGTTTGCATATGTCTATTGAGCATTTGAGACGGACGTCATATGGCATACATTTTTAGGTGGATATCAAATCTCTTTGATTTTAACTTTATGCAGATTGGTATTCAAACTTTATGAAATCTTGGAGTCATGTTAATATGGGATTCCAATTGTAATTATAATGTGTATTCATTTTGGATCTGGGCTATTTGATCGCAAACCTTTTGTTTGCGTATGGACTGCCCGCATTGTAACTGCTCGGGCCCCCGTTTTGACCGTTCATTTAAAACATGGGCCCGATCAATTTGCGTCCTTCGCCGCCAATGTTAAGGATGCGGGGGACACCCGAACACCCATAATACTGAATATAGGGAGATGGGGACAGCCCCACAGCCCCCACTCCTTATGTTGTTCGGTATTTGCGGCCGCAACCAAAATGGTAACACCAAAATTGAACAAAACATCCGTAGGGACAGTTGTTTTTTTAAATTAAATTGGGAGTTAGCTTAATTTTGTATGGAAGATTTAATCCACTTTGCTGATTTTTTAATTATAATTCATTGTAATTCTAGTTTCAGAATGTTTTGTCTGTTTAATACAAACTATAACACAAAAAATAAGTGATATTGTGATCAGGTCCTTCAATAAGAATTGTTTCCATCATTTCCAGGGACAGGATTAATTATATCCTATGAGTGAGGTATTCCTTCCACATCCAGATCTTGAGTTCTTAGTGGAAGATGAGGAGAGATGGAGCCCAGTGTAGTTATGGGGAAGGGAATTACATATCTTGCAGGTGCCTCCAAAGAAAGATATAGAATACAGTGCCACCTACAAACTCACCTTTGTGAAGTACATCTCTAAGTGATTGCCAAGATATCATGCAACTTGTTAGACAAATAATGTAATGAAGTACAGAAGTGCTCTGGCAGTCATCAGAGGCACTGCTACTGTGAGGATCTCTCCCTTTTTCTCCAGAGATCGGACTACAGTACCAAAGTGTACCGAGGTGCGGAGTCAGAATTTGCCAAGTTCAAAGAGGCCCGCCAGCGCAAAGTGTGTAAGTGCTCTGGCAGTCGTGAGTCTGCTGGCTGCTGCTGCTGAAGAAGGTACACTGGGAGTTCCTGTGTAGGAAGTTACATATTGGGTAAGATTTTCACCCTTCGTTTTGGTGAAAAGTTTATTTTAGAGGCTGAAGTGTAACCCTCAGTGCATTATCCTCTGAGTCGACTCTTGTGTCTGGATTGCGCAATTTCCCACACGGATGATAACACCTTAGCTGACCCTAGCTCTGTAAACATATGGCTCTGTGGTTTGAGCACAGGACTTGGCAGCAGTCCGTAAAGCAGGTTATGGGGCGGCTGTTGTAGTTTTGATGCCTGTGCTAGACAAGAGGATGGCAAAGTCTGGTAAAAGCTATGAACTGTGCAAAAAAGATTCTACCCCGCTTGATCACGAGGTTACTATGGCCCTAGAGGAATCAAATGGTGGAAACACTGGTGGGGGGGTGGGTGAAAATATCATCTTACTTTCTGAAAAAACAGGTGAAGTCAACATTTTTCAGCCAAGTGGTCCTAGATGAAGGTTTGTTAAGTTCTAATACAGCGGAGAGTGGATCCCTTATGGATCTGGGAATATTGAGACAAGGAAGGGAGTTGTTGGAAGGGAGGTCCTTACTAAACTAACTAGTGGTGACGAGATGGTGGAGGTTTTGGGGAATAGTTTGCTACTGCAGGGCTGCTTGAGTCTTGAAGAGGAACTTATAGACTTAGAAGTGGACTTGCCAGGGATCAACTTAAGCGCTTGACTGTGTCTTTTCCGAACTCTGACTCGACTGAGGGAGTTGAAGCAAATAGTCTAGGGGAAGGTCATGATAGGATGTCAGATGGGGTGGATACGCATCAAACAGAAAGGGATATGGACTCAATGTTTAATGACAATTCTCATCTATCTGGTAGTGCAATCTTGGCCTTGAATTTGGTTCTTCAGGTGTTAGTGGGATTGTATGATAACATTAACTTACAAGTAAAATCGTATTCTGCTCTTTTAGGTGAAATCAATACAAAAGTATGTGAGATTGCAGGCCAATTAAAAAACATCAAGGGGTTTGGCTCTAGTGTGAGGAGGGGTGATTTTAAGGAGGAAACTGTAATTAGGACAGGTGATAATTTTGTGCACAGCAAGGGGAACTTTTGGTAGTTCCAGAGATTGTGGTGATAGGCGTCTCTCAGCTACAACTGATAGCTGGAGGGAGTAGTACATGTCCTGCTTTTTATAAGAAGAGCGTAGATAAAAATTTGAAGAAAACAAAAAAATGTGAAAAATGGAAAGAGGGCCAGGCAAGCTTTTACGGGAGAGGGTAGGGAAAGCTAAACCTAGTTTCACAGGATAAGCCAAATGAGGGCCTCGAGACGAGTTCCTCGCCAGGGGTGATAAATGATGAAACCATGAGAGTTGAAGAAAGGGTGGGTTTGATATGGATGGAGTTGTGGTGAGGGTGGTGTTATCCGCAAGAAAACGAATACCGAAATGCATGCAAAAAACAGAGAAGAGCCCAGGATGGCGGGATCATGATTTTTTCGGCCCCCAGAATCGTGAGGGCCCAACAAAATCCCTGATTCCATGTCAATCTAGTAAAGTACCTAAATCAGTGGCCCCAGAGGAGGAGGGCACATGCCATTGTTATAACACCAATAGTACTTCTAATATGAGTGGTGATTTGGGGAGTCAGGTGAGAGGGTGTGAAGGTTGTGATCAGTTGCTGCTGTTGGAAAACTAGGAGGGACTTGGTCGAGGAGAAAGGAACGCAGGATGGGGTGATGGTGTGTGGGGAGGTCTGACAAGGAAGTTAAACAAAAAGTGGTACTACATTAAGGGGCCACTCTGCCTGAAAATATCTACTGTTTTCAGGAATAGAATTGAGAGTCCCCTCAATAGAGGGCGAGTTTTGGCTATTTTTAAGAGTATCCCTATGTTAAATAAAGTTTCCTTGGCTGATATTAAGCAACTTATTTTGACTGAATGTGATTATTTTAATGAACACATTGTGCTGTTTCATTCAGAAATGGTAGGGCAATTGATTTGTGCAGCCCAGGAAGAATTTCCCCTAAGAGGGTATGACGTGTATCATGTAAAAAGAAAATGGAAGAAAGTGATGATCAGAGGGTGTACACCAGTATGGATAGGGATCGAAGTAATGAGAATAAGGGTGGGATAGTGTGTAGTATCTGGTGGGTCAGCCAGGGATGAAGACTGGGGATGGTTGGCTGGTGCCCTCCAGAGTACATGTGGATCTTGTCCAGTTTTAAATCACTAGTTATGAGGGTTTTAAGCTGGAACACTGGGGGCTATTCTAGTTTTTTTTTAATTATGGTCTTTATTGAGGAATGTATGTGCTACAACATTTTGGCTCTGCAAGAGACTTGGCTGTTGGAAGCACCAGTGATTGATGGATATACCATTTTTTATAAAAAAGGCAATCAAGGGGCCCAGAGTTCGTCCTTTGGGTGGCTTATTGGTGGGGTTAAAGAATAGACCAGGCCTGGATTTTAGGGTATTAAAAACTAAGTCAGAAGTGATTTTAGCTGTACTGATATCATACACCACTTTAATTGATGTGTTCAAATGTTTATTGATCTATCTGTCAGTCCTGTGAATGCAATTGATGCCGTTCTATGAGGAATCTAAAAAACCATGTGGTCTTATGTGTAGGTGATTTTAATTGTTACTGCAAGGAATTTGATATTTTAGGGGAGGAAGATAATGAAAATTGGGACATGGGGGCTTTTGGTGCAAAAAGAGATCCAATTTGAGGGGATCTTCGGTTAGGGCATGGTCACCTTTTTATGAGAAAATTGAATCTTTGGAAAATAAATGGAAATGTGGAAGGTGATTTGGAGGGACGGCCAATACGTTTCGGGCCTTTTTACAGATTACCATAGACTTTGCATTAATGGTGGTTGACCACCCAGGTTCTTGGTCTGGAATGTACTTCTGAGAACATGCTTGGGATGGGCCCAAGAATCACTCTGCCTGATACTGCTAAATTAATTCTTAATAGTCTGGAACCAGGGAAGTGAAATCCCCCTCCCCATGCCATGACTTCCTCGATGGCTTTGCTGAAACTGCCCATCTTAGATGTGGTCCAGATCCTTGCCCAAAAGTAAATTATCTTGGACTTGCACAGTGAATCCAATCTCTGCAAGACCAATTCCAAGTAGGCCGGCAGGTTAGGTGCCCTAAAGTCAAGCCCAGGATGTTTTTAATACATTTGGTCTCAATTACTGTCAGGTTACCACAGTTAGCGTTCCCTCAGAGTTCGGCTCCATATAATGCTGTTTGTCTTGCCTGAAACGTATACACTTCTATGGACAGCCTCAGTGTCCCGTTACTAGACTTGTGGATAAACCTAGCCATTGCCCCACTAGACCTTGCTAGGGTTAAGCCAGACTTAATTAAGTGTGTCTTCCATCTACAGTCATCCTTGACCCTGATACCTAAGTAGTCATAGTTATTGACTTGCTCTATAGGATGCACGTTTATCTCTAACCTAATCATGGCCTTTTATTTAACCCTATGTCACATAAACACCATGGCCTTTGCTTTACCAATGTTAATCGTCAGCTCACTGGCAGTGAAATACTATGTAAAAGTGAGATTTCAGCCCTTCTGAGGTGCGTGATATAATAACTGCGTCACCTGATGCTGCCAGGTACCTGAGATTGTGCCTCGCGGCAATTGGCAGGTGGACAAGCTCGAACTGGCTCAAGCTTAATGGCGAGACGTCCAAGGTCATGAACATCGGTCCCCTGGCTAATAGTCAGGCATGGACCCCAGACCTCTGGCCCTAAAGCTTAGGGAACATGCCAGTGCCCGTTGACTCCCTAAAATATCTTGGTGTTAAAATCAGATCCACACTATCTTCCAAGCTGCAAATCAGTTCCATCTGTAAATCCAGCTTCTTTAAGCTTAAACTACTTAGAAAGGTGATCCCTTTTCTACCTACGCATCTACGGGGCATTGTGATCACCACTGCCATTTCAGGAGCACTTGATTACTGCAACACCGTCCTCTTGACTCAGCCCAAGTATCATATTCGCAGACTTCAGATCTTGTAGAACTCAGCCGCATGCCTGGCTGTGGGCCTGCCCACATTTTCTCATGCCTCCCTTATCCTGGTTTAGCTCCATTGGTTATCTGTTGAGTGACACATCAGGTTCAAAGCTCTTTGCCTGACACACAGTTGACTTCACAGGCAAAGCGCAGTGTTTGTCCAGGAGAACATTTCTACTAGGGTATGTATGGCAGTGAGTGTTTAGAGCAAGATATGATGCTGGATCGCTGCGCTGATCTGGTTGTCTCTTTAAACATTCTTCCAGCGCCTGATTGATGGTTCCCAAAGGGTGATGCTTAATAGCACCCTGAGTTGTGAGTAGGCTGCAAAAGGTTTTTTTTGGGAACCCTGTCGGTCATGGCACTGGATTTGTAGAGGTGATATTCATAAGGCTTGTGCGTGGAGCGCATGAAAATGATGAGTCATACCACTGTGGTAAAGTGTGTCGTGCTTTTTATTAGCATGGATATGTGATTTTTCCATAAGCAAAGCCAACACATGTTTCGACCCAAAAGGTTTTTGTCAAGGCTGTGGGGAAGTGCATGGGTGAAGTTCCAAATGATTGTTGTGGTGGGTGGTGATTATGCGTGAATGGTGATGGGAATCATGACGCAGTATATCAGGTATTATTTGACATGATTAAATTTACAATGCATTTGTACACATTTAACTAGTGACCACATTTGAAATTGTTAACATTGAATACATTTCGAGTTTGAAGGACAACAAGAACACATTTAGAGTTTCAACAAATTGAGGGCCCAGTTGAAGAAGGGCGATGTAGAAGCACCAAGGAGCAAGGAAGGTGGAGAAGTTAGATGTTTGTAAGTCTCACATTATAGAGATTTATACTAAATAGTAACCAGTTCTTACCGTGGTCGGTATGTGGGTGGTAGATCCTGTATAATGGAGCTAGAGGGCAGCTGAAATTAGAGAGAAGCAATTAGGTACATGGAGGGCGAATAGGTCCCTGGGGTGCTGGTACAGGGCAGGGAGGAATATTCTGCCTAGTAGTTGGGTCGATCCTAATGGGGGCAAGTGGGATGGGTGGGAGGGGCGTAAACCCACCTGTGGCACTGGGGTGTCAGGCGCAGAGATGGCGCATACAGCAGGTGGAATGGATTAATGGAATTGTAATTTGTCTCGAGGAGATATATGCGAAGACGTCCATCAGGTTTGGGTGTGTGTTCCGGGAGGAGCCTGTGTCAATTTATTATGGGCATATTAGTGTTGAAAGCAGGGATCCCTTTTAGAAAAAAAATGAGAGTCTTCCATTAGTCATATGGTATGAGCATAAACACAGAAAATATATCAATTCTGCAAGGCAGCAAGTACACGCTAAGACATACATCAGGTCTTGGAGTCTGTTTCTGGAGGAAACTATCTCAAGCCTATATGGGCATATTGGTATTCAAAACAGAGAACCCTTTTAGACAGAATAGATAAGTCTTAGGTTTACCATAAAGTATATGCACAGACACTGATGAAAAGGTATCTATTCTTAAGAGCAGAAATACATGAGGTGGGAATACTAAGTATTGCAAACTGTGTTGGCCGTCAATTTGATATTACAGAAAAACATTAAGCTTGTGATCCGCATTAAGGACTTGGCTGACAGTTCTGTATTTACAGATGAGCTTTGCTTCCTGCAGTCGAAGTCTCATTTCCCTGTCACTGCCTCTCTGATCTTTTTTGATTATATCCCGACCAGCATACCTGATATCTTCTTTCCTGTCAAATTGGTGTTTTTCCTGCCAATGCAGTGCCAGGGGATATCTTGCATCTTGTGAGCTCAGTGAACCCAGGTGTTCTCAAATTCTTCTTCTAAGTACCCTTATGGTGCTGCCAATGTATTTCAAATTGCAGATACGTATGATCACATATATGACGTACTTAGATTTGCAGTTTATGAATTGGGTAACTTTGTGGTTGTGAGTTTCAATTAAACAGATTGACTTTACTTCTGGGCATGCATACACATGGTGCATGTTCCACACTTGTAGAAACCTGCAGAGTTAGTAGATGAAAGCCAATTGAGATTCCTGGATCCAGCTGGTGCCATAAACGATGGACTCAGGAGGGTCCGTAGTGTGAGCGCTTTGGTGTATGACAGTCGCGGTCAAGGGGATATCCATTGTTGGATATCCTTGTCTATGCCTAAGAGGGGCCAGTGTTTATTCAGTATTCTTTGTACTTAATGACTGTCTTGATGGAATCTGGTGACATATAATATGACATCATTCTGTGGTGCCTGTTTAGTCCGGGGGATTAGTAGTGTTTTCTGTGCCCTGTTTGTAGCCATGGTCACTGCCGTTTTGATTGACTTGTCTGTATATCCTCGCTCCGAGAATCTGGTTTGCAGTAAGCCGTATTCTTCATGGAAAGCCGCACTGGTGCTGTAATTTCGCTTAGCTCTGATAAACCCTCCTTTGGGGATGTTCTCAATCACAGACCTCCAATGGCAGCTTGTAGCGAAGAATACCGAGTTGACCTCTGTTGGTTTTCTATAGGTGGTTGTTTTTAGTATGTTTTGATCAACCGTGATTGTGATATCTACGAAGTCAATACATTGATCACTGTAGGACCCTATTAGTTCCAGTCCAAACCGGTTGTTATTAAGGTAAACCTTAAATGTTTCAAGTTGGTCAGGGGTGCTTGGCCATATCATCAGCACATCGTCAATGTAGCGGTACCATTTTTATATGTGTCGCTTGTGTTCTTGATTAGAGAGAGCATGCACCTGCTCGTATTTATTCATGAAAAGGTTTACCATTGCTGGTGCATATGTTGCTCCCATTGCGATAACCTTCTTCTGTTTGAAATAGCTTTCATTGAAAATGAATACGTTGTTGGTTAGAAAAAGTTCGAGAAACTCTTTCAAAATTTCCAAATGGTTGAAAAATGAGGCTGAGGCTTTGGCAAATGTGAAATCCATAGCTTTGATGGCCGGGACATGATCAATTGCAGCATAGAATACTTTAACATCCAGGGTAACCAAGAGGTAATGTGGCTCCCGGATCACAATCTGTGGGTATTTTGGGTACTTCTGGTGCAAGTATGTTATTAATGTATTAGGCAATTGGTTCGTTGAACCAGCCAACAGCACTAAGTATGGATCTTCCTTCTGGTATTCTTATGTATTCCGTATGTATCTTAAGCAGAAAGTAAATGGTCGGCATTCTCGGGTGATCTGTTTTAAGGAATGTGTGTTCATCATTGGTCATCAGCCACATTTATGCCATTTATCAACACACTCTTTAGCTTGTTTGCCAATAGTAGTGCTTGGGTTTGATGTTAGTTGCTCATAGCAACCAGGAGTTGAAATGTGTGAAGTGGCCATTTCGATGTAGTCCGATCTGTCCAGGATAACTATATTTCCACCTTTGTCTGCTTCTTTAATTACTATTAAGGTGTTCAGCCTTAGAGCCTTTAATGCTTTTAGTTCCTCAGTAGTGAGATTGCTGTGTCTTCTGTCTGGTTTGCATTTCATTCTGTCCTCCAGTTTGTGGAGATCTCAGGTGACAACCTATTGGAAGATGTCTATTGCGTTGTCCCCTTGTATGTTAGGAGTGAACTTGTATTTCCTCTTTAGTTCAGGTATACTGAGGTTGTGTTCTTCAATTTTAAGGTCTTTAATAATGTCTTGTTTGGAGTAGGTGAGACCATCGTCATTCTCCATGTTGATGAGGAGGTGTGTGAATTCTAAGTTTTCCATTTTAATATCACTGATCAATCATTTTGTCTTCCCTACTGGATTCCAATTTGCCTTCATTGACAAAAATGTCTTAAGTTTCAGTTTTCTGGTTTATTTGTACAGGTCAATGTGTGCCTCCACACCCTACTAGGGCTCTCTGATCGGTGAAACTCGGGCTCCTGGTGGTTTCTAGATTTAGGTAGGTCACTGTGGGCAGATAGGCCTTTTCTCTAGTAGCTCCCCATCTTTGGAACTCCATCCCTCTGTATCTCAGGTTAATCGAGTATTTCTGGTTTTGTAGGAATCTGTTAAAAACCTTTTTATTTCCTATATGAGTTCTACCTGGCATCTTGTTTCTTTATTTGATGGATTTTCTTGAAGTGCCAGGATACCGTTGGGTGATAGCATGCTATAGAAATTCTGCAACATCAACAGCTGTGAACATGAGGATTGGTGTTTTTTCTCTGGCCAGACTAGGAGCATTCAACAGTATCCCTGACAATTTCTCTATTATGCCAATGATGAACAAACAATATCATTTGCGGGCCAAGACACAACCTTATCGTACCCCCATCTGAATCTCTACCATCTTAGTTGTACTGCCTTCAGATTCCATCTAACTACTGCCACATTTTTATAATAGAGGATTTGAATTGTCCTTAGCAGTAACAGTGTTTACCCAAACTTGTGAGGGCTTCCGATAGCATTGACTTAGGGACCCTGTCAAAGACCATTTGTAGCTCTATAAATACAGTATGAGTAAATCTTCTGTAGAATCACAAATATATTGCATATTAATTGGAGACTTAAACTTTGGTCAACAGTAATCGTACAGTTCTGAAAGCTAGCTTGCAGACGACTAATGACATTGTGCTCCTCATTCCATGCTCCTAAATATCCCTTAACAGCCCTGGAAAATATGTTCCCACCTGCATCAAGCAGGGAGATTGGCCAATAATTACATGGATGTTCCCTACTAATAGGGTAAACGTGAGGGTTAAACTCAGAGGGGGTTCTATCAAGGGAGATTCATGATGATACATGAATGAGGCAAGGCTGGTGGGCAATATATGTTGAGTAATAAGTTGATCATCAACCAAGAGAAATCAAAGGTGATGATTTTTTATTAAAAAAAGGGAATATAGGAATCAAACCTGGTCTATTAAGTAAGTAGTTAAGGAGATCCTATACTTGGGTTATACCTTTGCCTCTTTGGGTAATCTTCGTATTGTTAAAGCAAAGGTTCTGTGAAAATATGAGGCCTCGAAGATATAAATCATCCTAGGCTCTCAGTCCAAACTTTCAAAACTTGACAGCAAATATGACGCCTTCAACATTGATGGTAACATCATCAAGGTCACTAATGTCCCTAAAACCCTTGGAATTTACCTAGATTCCACCCTCTCTCTCACCAGACAAACCAATTCAGTAGTCTCAGCATTAGCATACACGTGCAAACTAATCACTGCTTGCCGTCCCTTCTTAACTATGGACAACTGCCTGATCCTTGCTAGAACCCTCATCCTATCCAGAATTGACTACTGTAATGCCCTCTACCTGGGATCGAGTCAAAGAAACATTGACAGACTTCAGGTAACTCAGAATAATGCCATCAGGGCTGCTCTCAACATACCCAGGCGTGCACACATTTCATCCACTAGAGGCAACATACGTTGGCTTCCCATTTCACGGCGTATCGCTCTCAAAACTCTTGTTCTAAGCCACAAAGCGCAGAACAATGCAGCACTGGCCTACTTGTCAGCACGCTTCACTCAACACACAGCCTCCAGACCTCTAAGATCTGCACAAGCACACACACTCATCATTCCTAGCTTCAAGCTACAGACTGCCAGAGGCTCGAGCTTCCCAGTCCTGGCAGCGAAGCTCTGGAATTCCCTTCCCAATGATCTCAGGAATGTCCCCTCCCCTCAATCCTTTAAAAACAGAGCAAAACAATGGCTTCATGAGTAAGATGAAGCTTCGGCTACCCTTTGGTAACATCTATTGCATGCTGTGCCCCCGCAATTACCTCTGTATATACTGAAACTACTGACTACCCTTGTAAATGTATGTATATATCCTTGCTCTATGTATATATATTATGTAATAGGTAACTGCCTTCTGTAACTTTTCACTGTAACCTTTCCAAACATGCGCCCTGATGACCGCGGGCAGGCTGCGCAATATAAATAAATAAATACTAAATACTAAATAAACTAGGGTTATACTTGCCAAATTATGTTATTATTGCCTTGCTCCTCTGCTTCAATTGTACACCGCTAAGGCAGTCCCAAAGATCCTATATGGACTGGGTGTATATTTGGGAATGCAGAGAAATGGTTAGAGGTACAGGATGGTAGACCTTGGAGGTCAGTCTTAGGCCTGCCAAGATTTGTTCCTATGTCGTTGATTCGGGTGGAAGTAGGGTTATCTTCCTGGTGGTTTATTCTTAAATGTAATTAAGTACGCCTATATTGTAAAACTGAGAAGGCTCAACAGTTTTGTTATTTAAATAATTAGGCAGGATACACGAGTTATGAGGTGGTACCCAGCTCATGAATTTTATGAAAGAATGTCACACATTTTTGTATGAGGCAGGGGTTTGCCTGGATTTTTGGACAATGAAAGCCAAATTGAAGGATTGGGATTTTATTGAGAACTGGGATCACAACCAAAAACTGAATCTGTATGTAGAATATAGAGTGACATCAGCTGGATTAAAGGGCCCTCTTTCTTATATTTTAAAGACACCCTCTTGAGTTTTTAGAATGAGTTTTATAAAATGTATAACTAATTGTTATCAAACAGCAGATATTTTTCGGATCAAATTGTTTTGTGTAGAGATAGTAGAACCTGTAGACTTTGTAAAGAAGCACAATTTGAAACGATCAGGCATCTGTTTCAGAATATGCAAAGCTAAAAGTGGAGTGTACTGGACTGCTAGAAAAATGTGTGTGTTTGACGGATATGATCTCCCCCGATAACTTCTGGAAACGCTTAATGTTGCAGTGTCATTATCATTATTCATTAAACTGACACATTTTATAAATGTAATTTTGGAACAGCTAGGTGATATAAAAGTTATGACAAACATGCTTTTAGAATTGGCAGACATTGAGGTTGAGGGATGATCTGTATATAGGGGCTCATCTATGTGTTTGCTCACTATATTGTGTGATGTTATGTTTTTTTTTCTTCTCTTCCTTTTTTGTCTGTTTTTAGGGAAATAGTATTTTATGGTAATAGTATTTACATTTGTATGGAATTGAACTGCATGATTTACGCTTTGCTGTGAATGAATTCTTTGTGAAAGGTTTAATTGTAATCATATCACAATAATAAAATGTAAAAAATAATGTTTTTGCACCAGAGTGAGAGGGTAAGGAGGGCTCACAATGCCAACATATATTGCTGTGTTAATGAAGATATGGCTTTGGGGAGCATCCTTTACCAGGTGAGCAGCAATTGCTCCATAACTGATTTAGCAACAAGATTTCTGATACAGGTACTCTGACAAAGACCCCTGCTAGGCGTTGGATGCTGGCAGTGTGGTGGCTGTAAGGAATGGGGATCCACTTTGCTCCAGGAAAAAAAAAGTATGAAAAATTTGGAGGATTCGCTGGAGCACCATGATGTGGCAGCCTTGCTTAGCAGGGATTGTCCCATGGCAACTCCAACCTCCAGACTCCTTTGTTTCCAAGACCAGAGAAGCAGGGTCACAGAAGACTGGCCAATGTGTTACTCAGGAGAAATTCCCTTTGAAGATCCAACTGAGAGAATCAAGGTACAGTTTGAGTCAAACTAATAAACTACAAATCAGTCAAAACAATGCACTCCGAGCTGCTCGGACTGGCCAATGTGTTACTCAGGAGAAATTCCCTTTGAAGATCCAACTGAGAGAATCAAGGTACAGTTTGAGTCAAACTAATAAACTACAAATCAGTCAAAACAATGCACTCCGAGCTGCTCTCAACATCCCAAAGTACGAACACATTTCAGCTGCAAGAAAAAGCGTACATTGGTTACCCATCCGTGAGTGCATCCTCTTCAAAACGCTGGCTATAACACATAAATGCCTCTCCACCACAGCATCAAAATTCTCCCAAGTTCATTCATCTGGACCTACACGCGCTTCGTACTCTTACCAACTCACTATCGTGCATTTCAGGCATAAGAGACCAGACGGAACCAGCTTCCCGGTCATAGCTGCTAAAAAATGTAACTCCTTACCACTAACACTGAGATCCAAACAATCTTACTGGGCTTTCCAGAAACATCACAAGACTCTACAATTCTCCGAGGACAAGTTCCTTTTCTGAACTTATTATCTTCCATGTACTATCACTTTATGTTCCACCACGCTATGTAACCAGTGCCTTGATGCCTCTGGGCTTAGAGCGCTTAATACATGTAAAAATAAATGAATAAACTCTTCTCACTTGAGAACTGATACAGGTTGCTTTAAGACAGACTATTAATTCTATATACGTAAAACTACTAGAAGTACACGTGAATCCTCGTGGGTGGATCCCATGGATGATTGTAAGCTCAACAAGGTTCACAAACCTGATACCGGGTCAGCAAGCCCCTGGAAAGAGGACTGCTACATTTGAAATGTCACACAATCCGCTGACCTGTTAACAGACCCGTAGATCCAAAAAAGCCCATACCAAGGGAATTGGCAAGCTAAGCCCATTTCTGATTCCTCAACTACCAATGCGGAGGGCACCATGCATGAAGAACTCAAATCCCATACAATTCAAGTCATGCAATCTTTACAAAAGTATCTCGCCATGGGCTCCCAGTGGATGCAAGGATTCAATTCAAAACCCTCTGCATTGTCCACAAGGCCTTCTGGGGCCAGGGTCAAAAATGCCTTCAGCTATCCCTCGCAAATACCTCCCCTCCCGAGCTCTTCGCTCCTCTACCTCCAACTCTCTCAGGGTCAGTCGTTTTTCAAAGAAATTAGCTGGGGGTAGATCTCTGTCTTTGGCTGGGGCCTTCCTCTGGAACAGCCTCCCTGCCACTCTAAACCTTGAGGAGAGTCATCTCTGGTTCCGGAAGCACCTCAAGACCTTCCTCTTTTCTTCTGCCTTCGCTCCCTCTCTCCCCTGCTGATTTGTTCTCTCTTGGCACCGTGCACCTGGCCACCCTCTGTTCTCCGGGCTCAGGTACCTGCTCACCCTGCCACCCTCCCGCACTGCCTCCGGGCCACCCCTTGCACTGGGGTCAATATCTGTACCCATACAGCCCCTCCGCCTTTTTCTTCCTGCACTTATCAGTCCTACCCTGTCTGCTGCCTTAAACCTAGCACTTGCAAATTGCTGGCTGCACTAAAACTGTTTGTTGCCTTTTTTTTTAATTTATTGTTATTTAATCGTTTCTCCTCTGCTTCACACTTTCCCCTCCCCCTCCCATGCACTTTTCCCCTCCCCCTCTCCCATGCACTTGTGCATTCTCAATGTCACTGGGCCTAGTAAGATCGCTGTTTTGGTCTCCTCTGTTCCCCTCCCTTGCCTTGTCGCGCTCTGAAACACTTGTGTACGAGCGCGATAGAAATAAAATATCAATATCAGTATCAAAGTATGGAATACAAATAGCAGGCATGCAGGTTGGTACAGAACTGTTTAATGAAATCGAAGATGGCTGCCCACCTCATATAGGCTATGTCACATAAGACCCACACTAGGGTTAACAGAAAACAAGAGGGGCAGATAATCAACCAGAGCACCAGACAAAGGCAGGGTGCCTCAACACATAAGATTACCCACAACCTAAGTCAGTTTGTTGGTAGTTGGAGCAGCGGAAGGACAGAGTTTATAAGGATTTGACCTGCAGGCAAGGTAGAGGTAGAGAATGGAGGAGAAGAATGCATTAGAAGAGGAAGGGTGAGGTGCCAAAGCGGGAGAAGGTGCTGGAAGTGGTTTAGAAAGACTATAAGGACATTGGGGAATTATTGGGAAATTTTGGGAACGGTCTGAAGAAAAGAGCCACATTCGAAATGGGGTTGGTTGACGAATATTGGGTGGATAAAGGCGGTGAAGTCAAAGTAGGGGATGGAGCCAAAAAGTAAGAGGTTATACCACTGCACAAGAAGATACAACTACAGGAGGAGGAAGGTAACAAGGACAGCAAAGTAGATAGAGTTCAAGAAAAAAATGTAAGAGGTAGAGGAAAACAGGAGGAGCCGGAAACGGAGGACCTGTAAGAATGGTCCTGGGCTAGGGGTAGCACCTCGATCTGAAGGGGTGGAACTATGGTGGGGGGAAAGAACAAGCTTGTGGTGTGGCCGCAAGGAGGGTAGGCTGGGTCCAGAGACAGAGCAGGACAGGTGGAGAATTCCCCATGGTAGGGAACTCCAAACCCAACCATAAACATTGGAGTCACATAAGTAGTTATTTTGATGCCATTTGGACTACGCTGTTGGGAGTGGTGAGCAGTGAGATAGTCGAGGAGACTTATGACCCGTACTGATCATCTATAAAGCGGTGGGATTCCACCCTCGCCTCACTGAACAGGACTCTGTCCATTACTGTTGGTCTTACCTGGGTAAACTTAATTAGGGAAGAATTGAAACATAGGTTTGGGACCTTCCCTAGACCGCAGCGCCTAAGAACCCCATATCCCTTGAAACAGGACTGGGTTGTCCCTTTGCCCTGAAGGTAAGGGCTTCCTGTATGCCATTTTTCTCAATAGAATCCTTGAATCAGATGTTGTAGTTGGTGAACCAGGCGTCCATCCAGATAGCCCTATTGCCTTTTGTAGGTGCCAAAATACAATTGTGTTGTGCACAGTGTTTTTATAAAGCATGAACCCCTCTGAGATGCTGTGTGCTCGCAGTGCACATGCAGCAGCCAAGCGAACATACATGCATCCCTTAATTGGCAATGGAGTTTGGGGGGGGACACAGGATGCATCACGCTGCAGCACACACATCACCACATTTCCCAACACACGGAGGATTCCCTGCGTCAGAAAATAGTTAATCCAACCTGTGTTGCATCAGCAGTGTTGCAACACACACCACCACACTCGTTCTGAACCCGTACACACTTACTTGCAGCAGAGGTGCCCTACCTCTCTGCTCTAGCAAAAATAACCCTGCTCTCCCCCTACCTTCCCACTAAAAGCACATCCCTGCTTCCCTTACAAGATCCAAAGCACCCAGAAAGGAGGCAAACATCTGATGGTGTGCGACATAAGACCCAATAACATAACAAATGCTCTCTTATTTTAAACGCCACTCCCTCTTTTCATATCCCTGAAAGTAGTTGAACCACTGCCCATTAGAAAAGGCTGTATGTGGGGTGAGTATATATGTGCCTACAGCGTCATTCAGAAGTGGCGATTTCCTAGTTCAATGGATTCATTTTGTGACCCTCCTCATAAAGGCTACATTATGGAACTGGTGCACGGTTTTTTGCTCCCTGAGCCAAAGAGGCCTTTTTGGCCACATTTTCTACTTGTGGTGGCAATTTGGAATCTGCCCCCTGCTGGTGGGGCCCTAGTCAGTCACCTAGTATTGCTTAATACCAAACCCAGCACTAACTAGAATCTCTGACTGTGGTGGCCATACACCAGACAGAATCCCACCGCCGAGCAATGCACTTTACCACCAAGGGGTGATCTGTGCTTTCCACGTGACCTCTATTACAAACTCGGGACTTTACAAACTGAATATTGCTTTCCACATTGTTTCGCCCATTAATACATACTTGCTGAAATGCACGAAGAGTCTGTGGGAAAGGAAGTGTAAAGCTGCGAGTGTGTGAAGTGAACAATGCTGTACGGGAAGGAGCAGCCTGTTGTGAGCCCAGCTGTGATGATGGACGACTGATAGATTAGATTTGGCCCGCTTTTAGTCTGATAACCTTAACATCCATCTGAAAAAGCATTCTAAAATAGGAGAAACATGCCTACAAAGACATACAGTGGTAAAGTGTTTAATAATAACAATCTGCCTATTGGAAACCTTCAATGCACATACATTGGGCTAAATAAGTGTGCTCATCATTATTCCAATCCATAAATAAGACAAGTGCACTTTACAATCAAAGTACACTAACATAAAAAGGAGTGATAGTGCTGTAAATGTGATGATATATATTTCAGTGGCTGCATTTCACAAAAACAGATAAGGGTAGCACATATGACATCAAACGACTAGTAACTCCGCAATGACGTCAAAGGAAGTGACATCACATGGTATCTGACCACCCATGGCTAACCATTTTATGTTTTTAAGTAGGTGTTCCTATTAAACTACTCTCAGTGAGGTGAAGCAGAGCCTTTCTAAGGTACAATGAGCAAGGGGTCCACATCTGGATTACCCTTGGTTACTTAGGGTGAAGCCTCAAGTTTAAAAAAATTAAAGAGGAGTTTGGGAGCCCCTATACAGAGAACGTACAAGGGTCAAATACTCAGTTCTATGGAATTTCTTCCACTCAGGCGGGTCTAAAACCATGTTTCAGCTCACTGCCCCCTTCACAGAGGATAAATAACCATTTGCATATCAGTCTGGCCCCGCCCACAAGGGCAGTCCAACACCGAAATGCTATGCAATTCTCCTCCTACTTTCTCACCCCTTCCTTCTTCTGATTTCACAAATTACTTTACATCTACAGTAGCTAATCTTTGTCTTGCTTTCACTACCTCTCCTTCTCTTTCTTCTTCTCCTTCTCTTCTTCCATTATCTTACTCTTTTTTATTGTTTTTTCCCCTTACGGACCTCAATACTTCTGCTCCTTAACTCGTGCTCATCCTACTGCTTCTCCTTCTGACCCTCTCCCTTCTTCTCTGATCCTCCAAGTATACACCCATCTTCTTCCCTATCTTTCTTCTCTTATTAATTCCTCTCTTTTACAATTTTGCTTTCCCGTGGCTTTTAAGCATGCACTTATTCTCATATTACCTGTTTTGATTGAAATGTTTGGCTTGCATGCGTAATCTGTTTGTTTTTGTCCCGTCCCTTTTGACTGTATCCATGTTTGTTTGCACATAACTGAATATGAGGAGCGGGGGCTGCGGGCGTGTCCCCTGCTCCCATGTTCGGTGTATTTTGTTTTGGGGTTGGTGGGTGCAGGGGTGTTCCCCGCTTCCATAGCATTGGCAGCGAGGGACAAACAAATAACAAAACAACAGGGCCCGATCAGGTAGGCTGCCGGCAGTGCGGCCACAGACGAATGCAGCGTGAACTATCAACGTAGATTCCTTATTTTCCCTATTCTTAAAAAACCTTTTCTTGATCCATCTTCCCCAGCTAACTTCTGTCCTATTTCTCTTCTACCCTTTCTCTCTAAAATTCTTGGATGGGCCACCTATACCCAGGTAAATTGTTACCTGACTCTTCATTCTCTTCTTGCCCTCTTGCAGTCTGTTTTCTGCCAGTCTCACTCCACTAAAACTGCACTTCTTCATGTTTCTAATTCTTTACTCACAGCTCGTCACTCTAAGCTTTCTTCTATTCTTATTCTTCTCAATCTATCTACAGCATTTGATTCTGTGGACCACTCCCTTCATATCTCTTCTCCTTCCACTTTGGGTATTTCGGGTATTTCGGGTACGCTCTTAAATGGTTCTGTTTGTATCTTTCGCAACTGACTTACTCTGTCACTTGGGCTGGTCACTCATCTACCTCGCTCCCTCTTCTTTATAGTGTTCCCAAAGGCTACGTACTTGACCCTCTCTTTTTTTCCGTATATGCTGCTACTCTCATCTCTCCTTTCCATCTCTCCTTTCACCTACATGCTGACGACACCCAGATAATTCTTTCTTTCTCTTCCTTTGATTCTGTCTTGAGTTCTGCTGTTCCAAACTGTCTTATAGCTGTCCATAACTGAATGTCTTCTGATTTTCTTCATCTCAAGCCCTCAAAAAGTTCTTTCCTTCTTCTACTATTTCTCCCACTGCACCCCTCCCTCTCTTTTCTTTCCTCCATCCATTCTTTCATTTTCACTCTCTGCGTGTAATTTGGGTGTTATCTTTGATCCTTCCCTCTTTTCTTCTCACCACATTTCCTCGATTTCCAGCTCATGCCGTTATGCTTTGTTTAACATTCATCGTGCTCGTATTTATCTTTGTTTTCATGCCACTAAACTACTTCTCTTTTCCGTTGTCTTCTCGTGTATCTTTATTGCTCAGTCTCCCTCTCTGTCATCTCTTCCCTCTTTGTTCTATTTATAACTCCTCTGTTCACCTTCTTTTATCCTTACCCTCTCAGCCCTCTATTACTTTCAAGCTCACTCCTTCCTTTTGAATCCTGTCTCTTGTATCACTTTCTTTCAATAGTCTTCAAATGTACCCATGGCCTGGCCCCTCCCGACCTTTGCTCTCTACTCTCGTTCTATGTCCCCTCACATCCCTTGTGATATCAGAATCATTTCTCTTGACTCTTCCTAAGCCCCCTTGTGCCTCGTCTCATTTACGTTCTTATTTGCTTGTGAACCCCAAACACTGAAACGCTCTTCCTCTTTCATAGTTAGGTATTTGTTAGGTTCCCATTTAAAGGGCGCTTGTACATAGTGTGGAAACAGAAAATAATATGAGGCCGGGAAGCCCAAAAAGAAACACACCAACACAGGTTACAAAGAACATACAAGTGCTTTATTTAAAAGCTACAACAGTTACCAAAGTCAATTGACAAACGGATAGCTATTCGGCTCTCAGAGTAACGTAACGAACTTCAACGAAGGTTCGATGCATTAGTGAGAGAGACCGTACATTGGAATACTTGGGCTTTTTATACTCTTTATCCAGCCCTTGGCCAACCCCCTCGCGGGTTAACCATTCTAGGAATCGGGCCTATGGGTTCCTAGCCAGGTCAATCCTATAATATATGCATTTTGATTAGTTTCGCTGATATAGTTGTACATTTACACATAGGTCAACAGTAGGACAAGGTCTCAGTTCGCGACCCCGACAAGTGGCCTGCAGGCATATTAATTATTCATGCATACGGAGGTCACTACGGCCAGAATCTTTCTCAGAATGTCATTCGGCCTCCATTTTGATGTTCAGAGTGACTTCCACATTACAAGAGAACCTAAAATGGCGGCTTAATCCAAGATGGCGATTTACATTACTTTCTCTAAGGTCAAGACCTTGCCGCAGAGTTTGTTCGCATATGATGTTTAGACAACTTGGCGTAGGCCAATACACATACAATTGTTGCGATAGGAGGCATAATATTGTTTCAATTCCGACAATAGGGTTATAAGCGTCTCATAGTTGTCATAGTTGTCATTCCATCATTCTATCATTCATTCTTTATTGTAATAAAGTTTAGAGATCCACTCGTAAGTTTCCATATACAATTAAGGATTTATTTTTCGTTGATTTAATCACCATAGGTGCCGACACGTGTTTCGGCCAACAGACGGTCTTTAATAAGGCTTGGGTTAAGGTGACTGATACATCTCAGTTTAGTGGGGTCGGGTGGCCCTGGATAGGGTATCTCGTTTGTCTCATTGCAGTGGCTGGTGAATCAGCATAAGTGTTTGTGCCATGGTTGGTAAATCTTAGTTGTGTAATGCTCGAATGCACTGGTGTCTGATCTGCCGTAGATCGGTTCCTCTTTCACTTCGTTCCTCAACTCTACATTTTTTCCAGACTAATCTCAAACTCTATCTTCTTTTGTCTTTAGCCTCTTAAAATGATGCATTTTATTTCCTGCTGATGCAACTTCAACTTATTTGTTCCAACTTGACTGTGCTATTTATTTTTGATTCTTGTATTGTTCACCACCTTTGGCGAAAGGCGCTTTATACATTTGATAGATACAATACAATACAAAAGCAACCCCAGACACGTGTTCCGATGTCAAGAACATAATTCAGTGTGCTATGGGGCTTGCTGTGCAGATCTTTGTGTAAAACTGAGGCGGCCACAGGTTTTAGCACCAGCAACATATCTCAGCGGCCTTGTATGGCCATTGAGGAGATCTTTATCACCTGCACGACGCAGGAGCAAATTCAGGCAAGCATACTGCTTTGTTCTGAAATGACCATCATTAGATGTCTCTGCTTAGTAAATGGAAGACTCACGGCCGTGCTACTTGTACCTAAGGTCAGTGGACATAGAAAGAAGACCTTTCTCTGGATCGTCAGTGTTCCTTTACTTCCTTCCCGCAATCCCTTCTACAAAGGGTACACAAATATGATATTACTTTTTAAGATGCACTTATAGCTTCTGTGTCTAAACTTGCTATTCAGTTTATGTACTAGAAACATCAAGGCCCCAACAAGGCTGCTACGATGCGTGATAAGTGTTAGCGGTCTTGAGCCAAAGGAGAATGCCTCAACGAGGGTGAAGATCAGCTACCACAAGCTAGAGTTCTTCTGGTAAGGGTTATATCTCTTCTAGAGCTGTGTGCCCCCCTCCACCACATGGGTTGAGGTAAAGTGTTCCTGTTAGACCTACGATGACTGAACTGCATGCCTCTTAGGTTGGTCAAAAAGGTCTCTGTCTGTCCGAACCAGGGTCAGAAAGAATGAGTCAGTCCCAGGGTCCGAAGGTGGCGTGAACAGGGAGGTTCCTTAATGCACATCCATCAGGCTCTGCGTATAACATGTACATACATACGGTGCATGCATTCCACAAAATATACACAAATGCAGCAGACAAACAAGGAGACCATTTAGAAAATGCTGCACCAGTTAGGTAAATAGCACAGGATAAACGTATCTCTTCAATGGGCATGCGCAGACTTTGAAGTCTGTGGGAGGACATAGAAAGCCCTCCTTGAAAAGAAGCAGGTGGTCTTCTGTCCATTCTCCCCACTTCTCGACCAATTGGAAAACGGCGGACCCCACTTTGCCAGCACTGATTAACAAATGTGAGCTGGCACACGTGGAAAAGAGCAGCTTGGAATGCTGGTTTCTACCAGGGGGTCCTGCCCACATTCCAAGCTCCTTGATTGCAAGCCATCTACATACATGCTTTCATCCATTCGATGGCTTGCATCTTTCTGGAGACGATGACACTATTTACAACCACTCTTTTAAGTTTTGGCAATTAAGACACACAACTTGCGGCTGTTATTCGGTTATTTACCCACCCGTTGACTGCACGCGGCCATGCCGATCCCTAAGGCAATTCCCACCCACTACATGTTCCGCCCAACCCAGAACACATCACTTCTGGGATCTCTGACTTGGCTCTATCAAGCAATAACATCAAACGTTGGCCCGCCAGTGTTATATCCCAGCTGTTTGCTGAGGGGTAATGGCCTATTTATACCTGTAAAGTGGTAATGGTGCGATAAAATATTTCAAACAAGTGTGCAGTACTGTTCCAAGCAAGCAAGCAACAGTCTTGGCTTGTGTACCAGGCACTGCTATTTTATGACCAGGTAATAGCACTGTTTTCTAGCTGTTGCTATCTTATGGTTAGGTTGTGCGAGTATAGTAGTGTCTGGAAAATGCATACCCATGCCTACGCAGATGTGAAAACTGTTGAGTCTGCCAAAGCTTATTTTGGAAAGTGCTTCACCGCTTCTGAACTACATTTTCCGGTAGCAAATTAATTATCTTAATCATCATTGGCCATCATATTTATTGTTCCCAGGGTGTTCTTTGGCAGTCAATATGTGTATGAACATTAACAATTTGAAGTTGGATAACAATAGGACTGGTATATTACCCATGAGGGCTCTCTGGATGTGGCCATTGGAGTTGAGACCCTGCCCTTCCCTATTCACTTCCTTCAGTGAAGATTTTCTTTCAAATAAAGGAGCACCAGAATTTCATGAGCAAACAAAACTAGTTTCCTTTTTCTGAAGTTGCTGCAAAATAGCTTTCCAGTGCTGCACCACAGCACAGGATTCTAGAAGTTTCTACCTAGGGCATTCAATGATTAGACTTGGCAGATAGTTGCTATCTTTATTTATCCAACCACCCCCTGCACGACGACACCTGCAGAAGATATCAGCAGCCTTCCTCTTGGACGTGAGCAACAGGCCATGTATCGCCAGCTCTAACTTCCTTGTTCTGATTGCCAGTTTGGCAACACATATAATGTAAGGCGCTATGCGTGGTGCACCAAGCTTCATTATTTACAGCTGCCACCGTTTATTGTGCACACACTTCCACACTCTCTTACAGCCTACGCTTTTCTGAAGCACATCTCCTGATCCCTCCAAGATTTAGAAGAAACAGAGTGGGAGGAAGAGCTTTCGCCACCCAGACTCTAACAGTGTGGAATTGCTGCCCAACGGCCTGTGGACTGCGACTGAGCCATTATAGTTCAAACCTGGTCTAGCAACTTTTCTCTTGCCTGTGTGAGTTGTGTTTCGTGTATTGAGATGTCACTTGTAAGCGCCAAGAAGCAACTTGTGGCGCTGCTGCACTAACTAAAACAAAGAACATAGGATATCATAATTTGAGACATAAAATCAGGGGCAGAGATCCACAGGGAGCCTTAACTATGAGCACCTAAACTCATTGCAATATTTGCCTAATAAGGCCAATTGCGACTGAGACAAAAACATCTTCTTGCCAAAGCAGACTGTAAACATCCACTGGAGCTATGCGAGGAAAATATAGAAAGAGCCAACTGGTTTCCAGTGGCTGTAGGTCGCTGTGTTCAGTTTTCCGGGGCTTAAAGGGGTTTCGGTGTATTTTCTGAAGGTCAGAGAACTTGTGGTGATGACAGGGGAATTGTGGGACTGGTAGTTGCTTTGTGGCAGCCTTCTGCTAATCGAACTTGCCACAGTGTGAGGTCCAAGGGGATCCACCTTAAACCTGCTCTGAGGATGCCATTGTAGAGCATAGAGAGATCTCCATCCCCTGAGATCCTCACACTTCTGGCAAGTGTAGCCACGCAGCGTATGTTGTCGCAGTACCAACAACAAAGCCCAAAAAAAGCCTTAAGCAAAGGGGATGACACATTTGCTTCTATGAGGCTGAAACGGATATTACTGCTGGTTTAGGAGGGTGACTTACAGCTAGAGGGTAGAATATCTGAGCCTGACACATACCCTAAAGCAAGGAGGGAGAGAAGTATTTGCTGGTAGGAGATGTCAAGAAGCGAGCATGGCGCTATAAGCCTGACACCATAAAGTCAATAAGTAGGATGGACACTATATCCCTGAGATTGTAAGTTTCTACCAAGAGGCGCGCTGGGCTACATATCCCTGTAGCTTGTTATTAGTTAGGGGATTCTGGGAAAGGTAAGTAGTCGCATAGTTAGGCCCTTGAGACACATTGGGCACCATGTGTGTGGTGCAGAGTGAGTGCACAGTGAGTAAACCTATGCACAAAGCATTTTATTCATGCATTTTATTCTCCAGACAATTTAGCTTGGTCCGTAAAACAGTGGGCGAGCATGGATGAGAATTATTGATTCCACCACTCCCCTCCTCTGAGTGTCAGAAATCCAACAGCATCTCCACCTGAACCTGATTTTGATGCAGGCAGAAAGGCTTTGGACGCCTTTGGATTCTGCATATTGTTTACACCTGCTACAAGCAGACAGATTCCATATGAATCCATGTAAATGCCTTCCACCATAAACGGACTTGCCGAATGGCATATGCACTTCTTTGCATGTTGAGGTGTAAACATACATGGAAACCTAGAACTGCCCACATTTCTGTACATTGTAACCACCTCAACAGGCAAACATTGAATTTTGCATGACGAGTAATGCCAAAACATAAGTCTAGCTGTAAGAGGGACCCTTATTATTAATGTCTTTATACATTTGTACGAGCACACTTAACCCGTGGGTGTATAGGCGCTAGTTACAGAAGATGAGTTGTAACACGGACAACAGATAGTCATTGGGGCTGTTTATGAAACAAGAGCGTTTTTAGTCATAATTTTGTTATGATCTGATACACTGTTTATATATATAAGGCCTGACTCACAGAAGTGTTTTATAATGGCCCAATCCCCTAGGAAAACGGTCTGTGAATCAGGGCCTTAGTGAGATACCACAGGACCCTATGATGCTATTCCCCACCCATCCTGACATAGTTAATACATGTGTTGAAGTGCATATAGGAATTCTCCGGGCCACCTTGCAGTATCTTCTGGGGACGGTGCACATTGGAAGGAATGACGCTGTTACTAGTATGGCATTCTCGCTCTGCCTTCATTTGCGTCATTGCCCCATGGACTGACATTTAAAAGAGCACCAAAATACACGGGTGCATGGGGTCAGCGAGCGCATACACATAACTTTTGCAGATAAAGATTGCCCCTCTGTCATTAGGCTGCTGACCCCTACTTCATCGGTTCTGGGAAATGTGAGTTGCCTTAAGATGTGGAGATTACTGAATCAAGTGACTGAAAACCCGCCAGTTTATCTCCCTATGGATTTCAGATGCTTTTATTTGCATTGGCACAATAGTCATTGATAAATAATTGACTGTCAGAAAATCTGCCAATTCCAAACTTCTACAAAAATGGTTATGTTTCCTCTCTTAAAAGGGCAGTCAGTAAGCATCAGAGCCGGTCAGTCCTAGAACTTGTCTCTGGGCAGATGCTTGTCTTTTTTTTCTTACACTTTGACTCCTTTGTTTTAGTTCGTTGTTCTTTTGTTGCCAGGTTTTTTTTTCGATTAGTTTTTTGCTGAAATATTTGTAACGAAAACACTCATCGTATTTTGTAAAAACAATTATTTTGCCCCTTACATCCCCTTACCCACCCACATTATATTTTTTCATTAAAAATATTTCATCAAACAACTAATCGAAAAAAAAATGGTGAAAAAAAGGTGATTGCACCTTTATTTTATCACGTTAAGTCTGGTTCCTCTCTTAGTGATAATACACCTGAAGGACTAAAAGTAGTAAAATGGCATACATTGTTGTTCTTGTCCAGACTAACTTTAGAGACTTTTGGAAAACCGGGCACTTGGCATGAATTCAGAGTCGAGGGACGGCATGGGGTGTTGAAGCCAGGTCTACCCACTCTGTTCTATTTAACTGACCATATATAGTAATACCTCTTTATTACTAGAAGGCAGTCATCGTGAATCAGCTAGCAGCCTCTTCGAATTCCACACCCTTCTGCTGTTAGGGCACCAATAGTGGCAGAAGGGCACTTTACAAGACCACTTACATTACATCAAAGATTGCCCATGCTGGTCTACAGACAGGGGCAAGGTTCTCCTTGTGAGATGTGGTAGCAAGCTCAGTGCAAAAGGGTGAGGTTCTGACTGAGTGACAGTCAGGTGTAGCTATGGATGCTTTTATGAGAGGCCCGGTTATCGCCACCTGTGATATCCACGCTACCCTTCGCTGCTCCATTATATGATCCACCAGAGTGCCTGGACACCATGAAAACTGCACTGGTGCATGTAATAAATCCCACTGAAATTACGTAACATCTGTGAAATTGCTTCAATCTGGATGAGTTCTCAAAAAATGTTGGCTGTTTAAAATGTTAGTAAATAATGGAAGTGGCTTGTTTTCAGAGTGGCAAAACGGATACAACGGATATCATCCTGGTGCACAGAAAAAAAAAAAAATGTCACAAGTTGGTACTTTTTCCTACTTCAGACATATTGAACGGACTATATAATAACTTTCTCACTGATTGATTTGGAGCAGACATCTGCCCCCCTGAACACCCGGACTGACCATGTAAACAGAGATGGGCCCTGTTCTCATGTCTCTACGGCACATAGATGCAATATAGTAGTCTTTCTTCAATGTCTCCATAGAAGATATAATTCTTTATATTTTTTTTATTAACAATTTTTGGTCTTAGCATAAAGTATATGAACATTCCACATAAACAATGGCAATAAGGAAGCAAAGCAATTACCAAGAAGACATTATGTAAGATTGGAAAGAAAACAAACAACAAACGCACACTGACCTCTCCTCCCTGGCCCCCCCTAAAACCATCAATACACTACTTGTCTTCCAGGGTCCACCAGAGCTCTCTAAACAGCAAATATTCACAAATCTGAATCAATAAATACTCCCCATATGTCACCAAAACGTTTGCCGTTCCTCTACAGTCGCAAGGCAACCCCCTCAATATTGCAAATAAGGTACATTTCCTGTAGCCACATATCCTTTGTTGGGAAGACTGCAGATTTCCAATTCCAATTCTAGAAGATATAATTCGATCTATGTACTATAGACATCCCACTTGGTAGTATTGCTACTTTTTAAAGAACAATGCTTGAGGGGATATTTTCCAGTAATTTCAAGTGATCTGCCCCCACTGCTGATATGTAAATATTTAAACAAATGCTGTACTGCTCTGGAAGAAGTGAGAAGCAGTTACTGGGTGTTGTTCCCTGCTGGAAGGTTTTTAAATGTCAAAGAGAGAAAATGGTGTAAGGTGCTGAAGGTGTTGGCCCTCCCATAAAGGTCTTTAAGTATTTCAACACAATATTGTCCTGCCTATGCACCAACCAGAACTGAATCATCCCCAAAAATGTGTATAATTCAAATAATTTTGCCGATCCTCACAATTAAAGTGATTTTGATTTTAAGCACAAATATTTTCAACTACCTCTTGAGCAGGTCCATGCTTATAGATTTAGCAACTTTTAAAGCATAGCACATTAATTGAAAGCTTGGCTTCTAATGTCCTAATAAGACCTTCCCTTAAAACCCCCAGGAGCTTCCCTCCCCGGCCGCTTTCTATTCTTATAACAAAAAGAAGGAATCGGAAGCCAATGATCACTTTTTCTCAAGATATTTCTGAACGTTAAGAGGCAGAGGACCACTTTTCTAGACTAGTCATTTGTCTAATTTTCCATTTTAAAAATGGCAGCTATTTTTAGTGCAAGCATTTGATAGGCATCAGCAGATTTATTTGTTTATTGAAGACGTTGTGACCAGAACAGTCTGCAAAAGGAGTAAGAAATTGGCGTGAGAGAAAATTACCCATTGTCACAAATGTATGATCAAGTAATATTTTGATGCTGTCCACATCTTTGTACATAAACAAGTACTAATCTAATTTTTTTAAAAGTGGATTATTATTAAATCGGCTTTCTCCATTAACAATAAAAAGGACGATAGAAACAATACAGGATACAAGCCAATACAATCAATCCCCAAGTGCTAAAAACTCCACACTCAATCTATAAAGATACTAATCATTACTCAACCATTTTCTTAGAGTAATCTTGTCTAGACCTCATAAAGCCTCCTATACATAAATAATTCTATCACAACGTGACATGGCACACCATAATCGCACATATTATGGATAAAATCAACATCGTTACAATTCATAATATACCACAGAGCCTCCCCACAATACCGGATTTTGTTCTTGATGAAATGTGGTTTTAACAGTTTCTTACGTAAGTCCATAAAACACTTGCAAATCAATAGAAAACAACATCAATCTTCCTGGGCGGCCATATTACAAGAACAAATATTAGACCATGTCTCTGACCCTCATTTGATATGAGCATTCAGGGGGAGAATATTCAAACGTATCATCACGATTTTCCTCCGAGTTTCCTGTGATGGGAATTTACATACTAATCTCACTTAACCCATCCTGCCTGAAATCTCTGCAGAAAATAAAATGGTGTTTATAAGGTTTATTTTAAGATAGGAATCTTCTTTTAAATTGTGTTGTCCATGTATACACCCCTTTGCTATTGTTTCTGTCCAACAACTACAAACATAATTTATCATCAGGGAAACTTAGTCAATTTTTACAAAAACAGGTATCTTAGAATAAAATAGGGATAAATATATCTGCCTGTTCCCTCGATGTGTCCATGTGACAAATCTGGACTGTATGTATTGACGCTCTTGAACATCTTCATAAAGTCTTTACCAACCATGTTGTGTTTTCACTTACAAAGCGTTTGGTATGTCTAGGTCTGGCTATGAGTACTTTACCTCCATCACAGAGCTAAGATAGCTGGTGCTCAGTGAAGCATGTTAGTCTTTTCTTTGATCAATTACATTGTCTGTCTGATTGCTGGACAGTGTGTGCGCCTTCAAAGCAGTGCTGAAAAAGAGCCAGCAGAGGCAGTGATGTGCAATATTGATTCATCGAGGAGAGCAGCAAGTAGCTCCTCCAGCCTCTTATTGAAGCTGTGCATGGTAGCAATATGGCCTAATGGCTGAGTTGCAATTTGAAAGAATGTTGCAATATGGAGAAGTTTCACAAATATGAATTAACATTAAAGTATTACTCAGACAGTTGGCAATAGTGCTCTTATAGTGGGCGAATACAGTGGAGGCAGCTCCACCATAAGGGAGTAGGTAGATGACCCATTTGCTTCATCAAAACCACCTGATAGAAGAGCATGGCTTTTGCAGGGTGTGCATGGATGCTGTGTTCACAGAAAACAGAGCCAGACAACATGTGTGGAGGAAGATCATTGGGGGCAGAGTAGAGTGATCAGATTTTCAAAATAAAAAAAGAGACGACCACTAACATAAAAGTAGGACTTCAGTTTGACATTGGTTGACAGGACTATACTTTAGTAGTGGGAAATGATTGTGGCATTTCTGACATCTCCCTAGATAGAAATTGTGCACATTTTGTTGGCATTATAAAGAAAGTGAAACACACAGTAGCGTGAGTTCTGATGGTGATTCCACGCCTGGCTATGAATTTCTTTCGAAAGGAGTCTCTGTGACACAATATGGTAATGTGGGAGATGAAACTTTTAGTGAAACTGAAATAAATGTGTTAACATTAACAAACAATTAACTAAGGTAATAATTAAATTCAATCATATGGGTTGTATAAGACAAACTGGGAGTACAGACAAGACAGTCAAGCAGGCATTGAAGGTAATGCATTAGGCCTTTAATTAAAAATTACCCACAGATGGGTTTCTACAAGGTTGCCCGACCCTCTCCCAAAACTGAAAATGGGGGTCATTCTGTGAAATAATTCTCCCAGGACAGGGGAGCAGTGTTTCCAATTCCAGAACAATCCAAGCAAAAACCCTAGGTCGGAGGCTCAGTGGGTACAGATGATACCTAACACATGCTGGTATTCAATTAAAGGTGTATTTGGAGTTGAGGGACACCTAGGGTAGTAGCAGGTGTTTTGGGTTTGTTGCATGTTTTTGAGACCACCCTTAACCTTGGGAGTTCCTTCCTACCCCAATCAAGGAGTTATTTAGCGCTGGCTTTACTGAAGACTTATATAGAGTCACACAAAACCCCGCAACCCGGCCCCCTACCATGCCCACAGCAAGCCAAAAACCAGGCCAGGGTATAGAAAATACATTTGTATTTATTTTCAATATAAGTAATAGAGATCAAACTAAAATGATACACGTCACCTTCTTTGTGGCTCACATTTGAACTTCTTGTTGCACAAATAAATCACACAAGTTGGTTGGGAAAAACACAAATCGCAATACTTTACTTTATACGGATTTCACTTCAGAAATAATCAACACTGCTCCATGAAAAAAGCAATATACATATTTAGTGCTGTGTAATTTCGATTTTCCTGCACGCTTAAAAGGCTAGCAGTTTGGTTTACTGATTGGTACAAATGCATATGTCAATTATGACTTCACCCACACTATAAACACAGGGTGATTTAGCAGTTTGTTTTCAGACCACCCATTAACTTAAAGGTCTGTGTTGGGAAAGTTGGACAGTAATAAATGGCATGATTTAAGAATTTTGGATTCCCCCCTCCATTTAAAGTCCTCTGGTGGGGAAACGTGACACATGGGATTACCCAATTAAATTACAGTTTATAGTTTTCAGCGCACACTGAGAATGAGCTTTGTTCATTTTGAATATTAACACAAATCAACCTGTGGTGCTCTGACAAGGGGAATTAATTTAATTCATGCTTTTAGTTAATTAGGCTATGGATTTACACAGTTCCTGGCTGCTCTGAACATGCTCCGAATTTGAGAGTTGGCAAACTGGTGCAGGGTAAAATTAGGAATGTGGGGAGTAAATTGCATGTTCATAATGATTGCGCTTTTTGTAAAAATGGGAGAAAATTGATAAAATGCCCATGCAAAATGGTGCAGATCTGGCTGTTGTTGTATTTAGTTCCCCATGATTAGCTGAATTGGAAAATATATACATTATGGCAGTTACTAATACATTCTGAAATTTTACCACATAACACGTTTTTGCCAAAAAGATTACATGGAAACAAAGGGGATTTCAAATGAGAGTTGCCATGTATCTGTTACAGACTCCTAAACCAATGCATAGAGACAAGCTGGACTTGGGAGGAGGGAGAAGGGTTACTGCCCAAAGACCAACCATTTGTCCATAGCTGAAAGGAACTCACATATTGCATTTTCTAACATCAGCCTTTATTCTTTGACATACAGATTAGGGTTGACTTTGCTTTTGCGCTGAAAGTAGAGAACAGTTTCTTTCAGTCATAAAATACACTTTTAATTATCTGCTGTTTGTTTTTCTGCTGAAAAGTGGGTCTGAATTGTCACAGTTGTTAATGACTCCAATCAAGCAATCCCACTAAGTCAGTGCCTTGTCTGGGATGCCCAAGGGAAGCCCTTATTTATATATTTTTATGTCCAGTTCGTGTACTCTGGATGACAACCCTTATATAACACCCCCCTCTTAGAACCCCCTGACCCCACTGAGCCAAGAAGTAAGTTTGTTTTGCAAATATAAAAGGTTTATTTGAAAAATTAAACAAAAGATATATATCACACTTTTATAATACATTAATATTTGATATCACACTTAGACATATGACAGTAATCAGCAATAGGTAATCCTACAGTGGCACAGTTCTTGGTTACTTATGAATAAAACAGAGGACTAAGGTAGCAGAGAATGCTTTATATGGTTCAAGGAAATGCAAGTTGGGACAGAATGCAACACAGGAATAAACTTGATATGATTTCAGCAAAACATAATATAATCACTTTTCCCCTTTTGGCAATTCACTCCCCCCCCTATGCAATGTAAGGAGATGGAAGTAACACACACAGTCTTCAGGAATACAATCACAGTACAATACGAATTCAGTTCCCCCCTAGCAAGCTTAGATCACAAGGGTGATGTTAAACACAGGCAAAGTACTTTAAAGGTGGTATGCAAAGAAGGGAAAAATATACTCAAATTGCTTTTAATTCCCTATAGGAGGTTCAGGGTGAGTGAGAGATACTTTAAATCAGTTCAGGCCAGCCCTATCAATGATTCAGGGATGGTTATCAAGTTGAAAACAGAATTCCGTGATGGAGCGAAAGACAAATGTTTTTACACGTGGCTGGAATGAAGCAAAATGTCAAATCGCGGCAATTTAGTTGCATGCGTCGAGCGCAATTATGGAGGAAGTATAAGGAGTAGAAAGACGGTTTTAGGCTCGTTGGAAAGCTTTTGTTCCTAGGATAAACGGTTCCGGACATACAGACGATTTTGTGAAGGTAGTTTTTCAGAAATGAAATTTTAAAGTTTCAAATTGACAGGTGACAGTTTTGCAGCTTTGAATCAAAAGAAGGGACACGATTTCTATGATGCAGGTCTCAATAGGTTAAAATAGTTTTAATTAGATTATTTTAAACTAAGAGATTGGTTTTGCACAGTTCTGGCTGAGTACTCACACTATATTTTGGACAAGAATGCGACTTCGTCACAGATCGGGTCAGGATTGGCTGCAGTTCTCTCGCCACTGGGTACTGGTTAAGCGCAGCGATTTGGGTCAGCTCTCAGCGATCTGGTCCGGGTCTGGTCTCTCTGGATTTCTGGTCTCTCTGGATAATTCTGCCTTCTGGGTCTGCTACCGGTTCTGGCAAAAGTTCTTGGCAAAGAATTCAAACAGCTCGCCCAGCTGTGAATAGTTTGTTTAGGTTTTGAGGCCTGCTGAAGAGAACTCAGCTTGTGGGTTAGGCCTTTGCTTTAAGTTCTGGAGTCAGAGTTCTAAGTTCTGGTCTCTGTCTAGCTGGAGTCAGTCTGGTTCTCTGGATGTGAAGTCGCCTGTCAGCGTGCTCCGCAAGGAAATGGAAATTGAATGTCCCTACCTGTCCTGCACAGTCCCCTTTTATGTGTTTAGAAAGTGGGTGGGTCAGCTCATTCTGCATGGCCAACCCTCTCAACTTATCATTGGCCAGTTCCTCCTCTCTCCCTTGATTGGGGGAACTGAGTTGTGAGTCATAGTGATGAGGTAGGTTTATGGTCAGAGGATCCTCCCCTTGTCAAATTGCACACAAATCTATTTCTGATCCAAATACATATTTCCCAGATACACAAGTGGTTGACATTACATGTACATATTACAGATTACTTATGGTACATTCTGTTCCAACTCTGATGTTTCTAAGAGCTTACATTAAAAAATGGCAACTTATTTTCGTTTTTAGCTGGTTTACCAATATCGGACGTTTACCAAAAATGGCACAAATGTACACCACCTTTCTACACAGATTCCAGTAAATGTCCATGTCTCTAGCTTAAACCCAGTGTCTGCAACATGAATACATTGCGGGGTTCGGTCCCAGAGCATCGTACGGAATTGAGTTTAGACTCAAATTGTAGGTACACATTCCATTTTAAGGATCTCCAAATTGTACATTCCTGTCATCTGGTTGCAATTAGTTATCAGTGTGTTTATAAAACATATATTTGCCTTCAATTCAATTCACAAAAAGTGTCTGGGTACGCCCCCAGAAGCTTGGTGAGTCAGAGATCACATGTCTGGCTTCTCCCAGAGCAGTGTGTTGACAGTAAACACCTAAAATCTGCATACCCTATTCAATGGAAAGAGTCTCTTGTGTTGACTGGGGTCAGCAGACCAGGTGGCCATTCTGCATTTGGTTAGCATGACCATGTGATCTCCTGGGCTGTTGCTGGTAAGGGCTGGTGTGAATGCTTCTCATGGACAGAGGCCCTTTGAACTGTTTTAATTGAATCAGACTGCCTCCTGGGAATAAATCTTTGAAGTCCCAGTTAGCTCAGGATCCTCTTGCATTCCTGAGATACAGTTCTACTGTCAGAGTTTAGACGGCTAGCGCCGGCTTGTGTCCAAAGCTGGTACTGCACCCATTTTTTTTAGGAGTTGTCTTGAATTTGACAGGAGGATTTTTCTTGACAGCTCTAATCCTTGCTCTAATCCTTGCTGCCATTGTTTTGATGGGCATCCTTACAGTAGAGTGGTGATGTGGAACCCCCACAAGAAGGTTGAATCTTTAGAGTGGTCTTGTGCCCATGATTTTAGCAACTTTTTAACATCAATTAAAAACGGATTTTGAACAAATTGAAATGGACATTTTGCGCTTGCACTTCAGAGAAACAGCGGTGATTTCAAGACGCTTTTGATCTAACAGGCATTGCTATTTTTCCTTTGGCACCACCTTTCACCCCTGGCGCTTCCGGTCCATCACGCTTGCACTGGTGGGTGGCAGGTTAGGCGACCATTTTGGTGTGCGCAAAACTGCGCGATTCTCCTTGTTCTGGGATAGAATGATGGGTGGCGACTGCTCAATCCCCACATCTACCCAGTGTATTGATTTAGTTTTGTTCTGGAATAGAATGATGGGCGGCGACAGCTCATCCCCACATCTACCCAGTCTATTGATTCAGTTTTTGTTGTCGCCTAATAATTCAACATGGGTCAAAACCCTTGACACAGTGCAGCACCTTTTGATGGGTGGCAGTTTCAGTGAAAATGCTGCATTTATTTCTCAGCCAGCAATATGATGTGCTTTTCCAATCTGCACTTGGATTACATTTTTGTTTGAGCTTTCTTGGATTTCAACTGCTGAAATACAGCACATAGTCTGCCTAAATAAGCCCCTTTTCAGCATGCAGGTTTCTGAATGCTGGCAGGTCATTTCCCCAGTGGGCCCTTCGGTTCGGTTGGTTTGGGGCCCTTGATTATACCCCACAAGTTCTTTTCATATGTGTTGGCACAGAGGGTGGAGGAGTTTGATTAGGGATTATTTGGGATATTTATGTTATTGGAACTGGAGCACCAATCATCTGGTGAATCTTCCAGTGGCATCTCACTGACACTCGTGCCCCTGAATCACCCTGTGACACCTTCATTGCTTGCATGTTTACTTTTGGCAGTGCAAGACTTGTTGATGCAGGAGAGGGGCAGAGGTTGTTTTGGGATGCTGTTGTTTTGGGGTAGGAGTTTTCAATATTTAGTTATTTACAGGTAGAATGGTAGGGGAGGATCTTGGGGAGGAAACTGTACATACTTGTTTCTTTTATTGTGATATTGTTATTTGTGGATGGGGCTGCTTTGCCTTTGAACATAGATCTTTAATGTATTGTTGTAATATTGCTGCAGTATTACTCGTTCTTCAACAGTACCATCTCAGCTCTGAGCCTTGCCAGCATGGTGCAACGGCATATTCAGGGAGTAGCCTGGGGTGGCACGTGCTACCCCTGGAATTTGATTGGCCACCCAAGGTGCCACCCCATGATCCTATTCTATGATAATTACCTGTGTGTGTGCTCATACTTCATGCCACCCCTGCATACTGGAACATCGGTGGACTGTTAGTTAGGAAACCTGGTTGGGATACAAACAGCCAGGAGTTGTGGTTTCTGTTCTCCCCGCTAAGGGTAACTTATTTTTCAGAATATTTGTGTAATAATGTCATTATTACACATTTCAAGCAATATCAAGTGATTTGCCTTTTAAAGTAAAGACCAGCCCACTTGTCTGTGAGATGTGGGAGAGCTGTCTGCAATATCTGTAACTCCTGTCTCCATAATCCCAGCCACTTGGAAAGCTGCCTTAGCCCAGCTGTAACCTGCATTTGCATTTTAAGTGGGGGTGTAGGACAGCTGCCGTGGCCACTTTACGCTTACCTTTGCATCCCAATTATAACAGAAAATGGGCAGTGTCAGCAGCAATCTACAGGACAGAAATATGATGGCAATATAACTCTACCATTTTACAAAGAAGAGAAAATAAAAATAAAATTGTAAAGCTTTTGGGATTGTCCAAGAGAGGGTTTGAATGTGCACAACCACTTTATTTTAAGTTTAGTGTTGAAGTACATGTGTTCAAAGAATGTTATTTGGTCCTGTCGCCAGATACCTCCCCGTTTGCAAGGGGTGGTGACAAGTGATAATGCACAATTGGCTGGATTGGTTTGTCCAGTCTGTTGGAAGGACCTATGTGGATGTATCCACTTAATACTGCTTCAATGTGTCTTATTGTGTAATGATATTCATGAAAAAGTCTTGACAAACTTGTTGAATTTCAACATTGGTATATTTATTTTACAGCTGTACTTTCTAATAGGCCATTTGCACAAGTTGTATGGTCCAATGCATTTCGGTCTATTCAAGATATTCTTCAGGGACAGTATTTGGTAAAACAATAAGAGTAAAGCAAGAAAATTTAGTGACCATCTAAACCCTAGTATAGATATTAATTTAACATTCATTTGGTACATTATTCAGTATTCAAGACACAGCAAAATATTCATAAATGTACCTGTGTTAATCATTCCTTAAATCTTTGGCCTTATGTACATATTCTTTCTTAGGGAAAGGTCGGTCCACTCAAGCGTATTTGCTTATAGTAAGCATTCTTTATTGGAAGTATGCCCCTTTCAATAGTTCATATAAGTAGATCTGTATGATAGAAATATGTTGCTATAAAATTCCACCATCAGTAACCATTGAATCCATCATATGTTGCATTGACAAAGATTACCCTCCCCAAATGGTGAGCCTTACCTGAACTGTGAAATCTCGAGGCACCAGGTTATCCCACTCGCGTAGACACGTGTAGCTGCATCACCCTGCTGTTTATATATATATACAAAATGGCGTCGGCATGTAATGCATTTGTCAAGACTTTTTCATGAATATCATTACACAATAAGACGGATTGAAGCAGTATTAAGTGGATACATCCACATAGGTCCTTCCAGCAAAGCTTTTGGGATTACCATTTACGACCAATCAGCTTCTATGAGGCTCGGGGTTGACATCACGGGTGCTGCATTCACAGCTAAGCTAAAACCGGGTGTATATTGGCTAAGAATGAGGAATGCATCTGAATTGTGTACTTATCTAGTCCTCCTGTGTGATGTTTTGATAGTCTATGATGCGATGAAAAGTGTGTGGCTTAAACATGTCAAAGAATTGTTTACTTCCCTTGTTCCACTATGTCCAAGAAAAATTACAAGTTAGTTGTGATCCCGACGTTTAATGACTGGGCAAGAAATGAACAAATTGCCATCTCTGTTACAAACAAAACTTCGCATCGCAGTATTTGCTGTTCAAACTTTCACCATGGGTTGAAAAATACATTGATTGCCAGAAAGTATAAACAAAATACTAGTTGTAAAATGATCTTTCGGTATTCTCACACTTTTTGAATTTAGCAGCCAGTGGGAAACCTCCCCATAATGTGTTCTTTTGCGTTCAGTGGGATGAAGATGTACATCCAGTGGTAGAAGTGTACCGAAAAAAGTAGCAGAACTGTGGTCTCGGCAGGAGAGAAGGTGGGCGGAACCATAGTGCAATATGTGATAAGGTGTTGCGGCCGGGGCTTTGCAGTAGTGTAAATGGCTCATACCTAAAGATTCTGTTACAACTTTACCCTTGCAAAAAGGAAATGAATGGACAAATCCTCTGTTTAGAATGGTGAATATGGTCCTAAAAAGTGGAGGAATGGTTAACAGAACATAATAAAAGTAGGGGAACACTGCTCCCGACCGCTCCCGCTCACTTCGATCACTGTATACATCATTTTCCATTTATTTGTCTTTATTAAATCTTTTCTTTGGTAAAACTCATGTTGAAAAAGTATGAACAAAGAATAATGAGAGAGGCATTCATTTTCCTGAAGCTTAGCGAACCAACTTTAATTATTATATTGACCTTTTTAATGAAGGCATGAACATGAAGAAAGACGCGCCTATTAGCCCTACATTGATGTATAATATTGTACAGCTCGTGGGGTCATTTTTGTTGTTTTGATTGGGCGATCGATTTTGCATTAGTTTTATTATAGAATATTGCTGGCTCGACTTTTTATTTGAATTGCAATTGTGTCTTTTATGTATGCTCATTGTCGAAATAAAGCTCATTATTTTGAATTGAAGATAGGCGGTAACAACTTACCCACCCCCATCCACTTGTAAGGCACTGCTGAGGTTGATCTCGCCCAATGGAATACACATTGCCATCAAGGCAACAATCCCTAATAATCGTGCCCTTTTGGTGGGTGATCTTTGCTTTCATACATGGAGCCTTATTCCACATAGACACAGTACAGTATAGATACCTGCGTCAACTGTTTTTGAACATGTAACCTCTTGTAGGTTTAATATATTTAACTAGCACATCTATTGACCTGTCAGGTGCCGGCCTTTCCCCATTGTGTATGACTGCTCAATTGTCTCTTATATCCGGCATTGTATGTTACCACACTCTACTGCTTGGCTGGGCACATGCCTCTCCCACCATAGATCACTCTCATGCATGACTGCTTTCGTGCCATGCAGGAGCCCCGCAATCCGGCCATACTATGATGACTAGTTGCAAAACTTTGCCCACTAACCAATAAGCTCAAACTTTCCTGCATACTTTAACTCACTTTCACACAACCACCTCTCGCACCACAAGACGCATACACTTCATCACACCGCATCAACACATAAGGTGCACCAACAGCACACGAGGCCTGGCACCACTCCGACACCGGCACCAAAGGCCCAGTGCACGGTGTTCACTGAGATGAAGCTGCCAACAGAACACAACCCCTCTGACTATCCTATGCCCTTTTCACCCTACTAACCCATCCCGCCTTCTCACTTGCAGATCCGCCAGAGCGCCCGGGAACCACCTCCATTGGTGGCGGTGCACGATACAAATACCTCTAATCTAACATTAACATTAACATCTCTACCCTATGGGGACATAATGTAGCATAGATTCTGAACCAGTGAAAGAAAAGAAGGGATTAATGATCCCTTACGCACAAATACCTCACAGAAGAGCACGTGACTAGCTGGCGAAGCCGTTGCATAAGGCTCCCGTTACAAGAACTGTTTGTTCTAACGGTAACAACAAACTTCTCCCGCCATGGTTTAAACTAAAACATGGTGGCACAGGCTTTGGTGCTTGGGCGCCAGGTTTACTGAATGCCTTCTGGCTAACATACGGGCCATTTCATGCCCATTCAGTTTCAAAAAGCCCAAAAAACAAATGTCTTCAATGCCAAGGACTAGTCTGCTTTTTTTTCCATGTGTGCTCTCCTGGTTCTGGATTCATGTACTCCTTTATGATTGTATTGTTTTTGTGTGCGCACTGAGGCCTATAGTCGTGTTGCGCGTTGAAGTCATTCATAATAATTACAACTGTCATCAATGGGAGTGTTGGTCACCACCTGTTTTATGGGAGTTTTCTGCATAAATGATGCTGTAGTTGAGTGGAACCAGGAAGTCGAGAATGGGAGAGGACTTAGTGGCAAAGCTTTTTTAGTTTATGTGAATTATGCCAATATTGCACTGGACGAGGAGGTCAGATGAAGTAGTGCAGTACACTCCAGGAATCTGTGAATCCACTGTTAGGGTGGGGAAAGGAAGATGGCACTTATTGATTAGATCGTGGGCCTGTGCTTATCAGCATGCAAGTGTTATAGACATGCAAATAGCTGGATTTATTACGATTTGACTTCACACATTTGGCACATAGTAATGAAGAGCAGTATGGAGCAAACAGAAAAGGAGACCTAGTATTAAAGTATTGCCACTTATCAATGTCCACAGAAAGCCCAGAAAGGCCCCAACTGGCTTCAAGATGCCAAAGACTTCCATAGAATCCACCGTGTCACAAATACGACTTTAAAACTTTTAGTTGTACAGCCTGAGAAGGCCTATTAAACCTGTCGAGGGTATTTTTCTTTTCCTTGAATGCCTCCCGATTTCCATCCACTCGCTGCATCGATAACTGCACTTTTACAAATCCAATTGCTACATTGTCTCCTGTTTTGTTCTTGGACATACGAAACAGACAGCATGAGAATTCTATCTCACCTAAGAATTGACATCCATTTCACATTCTGACAAAGCAAACACAATCCACATAGCTCCAAATGAAAACCCCACTGGATGTTGGTTTCCTCATTTTCTGCATGAAATGCAGAACCTAATTTTCTATGTGAGCTAAACAGGACAGTCAGAAAAGACCAGACATGGACTGGTAGAAAGAAGAACATCAACCCCAAGGAAGCTGACAAACCAGTCGGTTAATAGTTTTCTGATCAATTACATACATTATTCCTTACCAAACCCAAGGACATCCATCGTGAATGGTAAGTGTAGAATGCTGAATGAGAGGTGGGCGTGGGAATTTCCCACGCTCTGAAATCGATCATAACATAGGCCATGCTTCCCTCTCGCGTCCCCGGCACCATCAGCCAGCCAGCCACCCAAACGTGGACACAGGTGCAAATCTCTCCAGTGGAACTTACTGGCTCCTGGTCCACAGGGTGTTTTGAGACCCTTTGGGCAAAATATAAGGCTGGTATTTCCCCGTCCCTTGCGATGCTGCAAAACAGTGGCTTCCTATTTGAAAGAAGGCTCTGTGCTAAACAAAAACGTTTTAATGTCTTGTCTTGTCTCAGTTGAAATGACTATACACTCCATTTTAAAATAAAAAAAAACACTCAGCAAATTCCCCCACTCCATCTTTTCTCTGCTTCTAGAGGTTACAGAGTTACTGCCACACTACCTACCAACATAGTGCAAAATGTAATTTATTCACACTGATCGGTTCAGAATTATCATTACTACAACAGCACAGCCTACCTTCATCGGATAACAGTACCCTGAAGAAGGCACCTATATCGTCCTTAAAACTTGCATAAAGGTTTCATCCATTTCTAAGATTGCAGACCACCCGTTTCATTTTTTAGAACATTAATGCTAGATATTTAGCATTGCCTTCCTCTATCAGCAGCTGTGCTAAGTATAACCTTAGCCGCACAAGTATGGTCATTTTTTAGTGTGTTGTTTTTGTATTATTTGACAAGTAGCCTTTGATATAATGTTTTTTTGTTTGCTCTGTTGTTTGTGCAGCAGGTGTTTCTCGAGCAGGGCCTCAGCATATTTGATGGCCTATTAATATTACTTTGATTCAGAAAAACAAACACAGGGGAGCATTCCAAATAGAACCATGTCAACACAGGGAAGCATTCCAAACAGCACCATATCATTACAGGGAAGCATTCCAAACAGAACCATGTCAACACAGGGAAGCATTCCAAACAGAACCATGCCATCACACGGAAGCATTCCAAACAGAACCATGTCATTACAGGGAAGCATTCCAAACAGAACCATGTCAACACAGGGAAGCATTCCAAACAGCACCATATCATTACAGGGAAGCATTCCAAACAGAATCATGTCAACACAGGGAAGCATTCCAAACAGAACCATGTAATCACATGGAACTATTCCAAACAGAACCATGTCAACACAGGGAAGCATTCCAAACAGAACCATGACATTACAGGGAAGCATTCCAAACAGAACCATGTCAACACGGAAGCATTCCAAACAGAATCATGTCAACACAGGGAAGCATTCCAAACAGCACCATATCATGACATGGAAGCATTCCAAACAGAACCATGTCAACACAGGGAAGCATTCCAAACATAACCATGTTATCACAGGGAAGCATTCCAAACAGAACCATGTCAACACAGGGAAGCATTCCAAACAGAACCATGACATTACAGGGAAGCATTCCAAACATAGCCATGTTATCACAGGGAAGCATTCCAAACAGAACCATGTCAACACAGGGAAGCATTCCAAACAGAACCATGTCAATTGTCTGTACCTTGACTGCTGATCTTAACTTCAGTAACAATGCCATCTTTTGAAATATACATTTGTGTCTTTTTTAAAACGAATGAAAACCGCAAAAAATATATTTTTCTTTTCACTTTGCCTATTTTAAAATTGTGTGTTCGTTATTGCAAAGAAAAATGTACTTTAAAAGTCTTACTTTTACAGTAGTGGGCAGACATACGAGCAGTCTGGCACTGATATAAAGGAATGCTACTGTTTAAAACAGTATGAAACCTAAGGATGGGGAAAGGGTTATGGTCTTGCATGCTCACCCCATCTCCCTCTAGAATCCCCTCATCAAAGACAGGAGGGATTTGAAAATAGCTAAAATGCCCTTCTCAGGGCTGCTCGGGAAAATGCTTATTCAGGGGGTCAGTGTTGGTGCAAATTAATGCGGGTTGTGATATGCTTTAATGTAATCCCACCAGTGTTTTAAAAGGGTTGTCAGGGACTAGTCTGTGGAGGCACTGCCCAGTTGCCACTTTATCCAGCTGTTGGTGAAGAATCCATGTCTGGGAATCTGCTCTGGGGGGAATTAATACACGTTTGGTAGGTTGTGATGCAGTCCTGCAGGCTTGCAATCAGACATTTGAAAAAGAATGAGAGCCCTAATGCATATGCCCTGATTATTTTTTAAATATTCACTTGTCTTGATGGACTGCTTCCTGGGCATACACACACACTCCTGTTTGACTTCCACCTCTTTCCATCCTTGTGCTTCATATTAATTACTCTTTCCAAATTTCGAGATCCTTAGGAAAGACCATTTTTCAGTTTTGTCATAAAAGCACGTTGGTTGTGTTATGTTATGCTGTATTATAACCTGTTTTGTTATATCATCTTTGTAATGTCATGTTGCTTTATACAAGGTTGAGTACAGCAGGCGAGGTCAAGAGGGATCCCTCCTGCCACAGCACTATGGGCAACTCTCAGCAGGCCACAAGAACATCTAGGCAGCACGGTCCTGGGTCCTGCTCCTAGTGAAGGCACAGACCAAAGACCACCATCATTGACGAGTGCCTGTAGCCCCTCCCAGCCTTCCAGTCTATAGAGCCTGGCTGTTTGAGCCTGCTCGGGGCCTAGGGAGTAAGTGTAGAGTTGAGTGCTTGTTTGTTCCATTAGGAATCGCTGGAACACACCAGGGCATTTCAGGAAGGCCCCAAAGCCTGTGCTTAAGGTACTATACAGTCCTTGCATATCATCCTTAGAATGATGATTGGCCTCCCAGAGTGTTGTCCTTTTTGTGGATGCCTCCTTTGATCAAGTCAACTTTATGTGTGTTATTTTACATGCCTTCCTCAAATGTAATTCTATTTTACTGCATTCCAGTGGCTTATTTACCAGTTAATTACATGCAAGTGTGACACTTGTTCTCTGTTATCCACCCAAGGTCTGTCTGGTATGGCTCTGTGTTCGGGAGATCCTTTTGTCAAACTCTCAATTTTTGTCCCCGAGCACTCATTCCGAACACAACCAATTATTGCCTCCGACACCTCAGACAGTGGGCTCAGCTTTACCAGTACCCCCTTCGGCTGTAAACATGAAGGAGCCCAATATGTAGCCTGCACAACTCCCAGTAACTCTTGAGCACATCTAAAGACCATCAAGCATCTACAACACATCAACGTAATACCACCAGTACACTAGTAATGACCGCCATGTAAGTTCTGCTGGGCAACAGGGAAGCTCTCGTCTCTTCTTTTGATTAACATTTTCTTCTTGTAAAAACACTGAATACTACGTTCATCTCAAATATCGCCATATCTCACCCTTATGTTTTTATTCCGCTTCATTTTGGGAGATGTCTGTACATTTCTGTCACCCTGACATTTAACACTCTTCCCTTTCGGCACTCCCCTTGATACCATTTTCCTTCTGACTCCACAGGCCATGGTCTGGGTACCACCGTGGATGGAGTCGCAACAGTCCTATAAATGGACATGGCATGTCACTTTAACATAAATATGGTGGTGATGTGTGGTCAGTATGAAAGAAAATTAACACAACATGGCAACACATAACTTAACAAGAAATTGATGGAATTGAGAGTGTGAAGCACTTTGATAGGTTTCAACAAGTCTAGTGGTTTAATGTATGTTTTCAGATCTCCAAAATGATGTGTCATAACATGAAGCATCAGCTTTTTCGGGGAAAAGAAGGAAGGGGAACTTTCTTAGCAATTTAAGGAGGCTTTTCGTTGCAGTGCATTATGACAACCAATGTCCAATTCAAGCTTTGATAGTAGGTGCTAAGTTCAAAAAGCCAATTGGATAAAAAGATGAAGCAAAGAAGAGCATATTTGTATATACCCGGGTGGAAAATGGAACTTGTGACCATCTCTTCGAAATAGGATTCACACAAAAATATCCACAAAAGGACAACTGAATGTGCGAAATAGGATAATCGGCCCCCATTCCCACCCGCAGCAAGACATCATTTCAATAAGAATTGGGGAAAATGTGGTGATTAAAAATTCTCACTTTTTGCTCACTGATCCAGTTTGAAGCTGTAAATCGAGGATGCGAGGGACACGCCCGCAACCCCCCAGGCCACTACACACTGAACATGGGCAGCGGGGGAAACCACTGCAACTCCTGCTCCACATGTTCGGTATTTATTAGCCAATTTGTTCTAATATATTCGGTCGAATGGTACAGGCCAAATTCGGTCAAATGTACCATTCGGCCAAATATATTGGAACACATCTACTAATACCAACGCATAGGCGGGGAAAGGCATGATTGTTTAGCTTCCTATGGTAGGTCTTGACTGGGTCTGCTCTCTAACTAGGAAGGCGGCTTTTCTTGCTAAGAGTGTCCTCCAGTATTACTATCTTCAACTTAACGTGCTTCGATGAAACACATTGGGTAGAGAACAAAGTATGATCTTAAACCTGGTGAAAAAGAAAAGACTGAAGACTGGGTTCCTTTATGATCATAAAATCCTTAGATGAGTCTAGGATCAAATATACCGGGATAGCTGATAGTGCCATGGGTCCGTTTTTTGCACATCCTGATTATCCTACATAAAAAAGCACAAACAGTCAATGTCATGGGGGGAATGCCTCCCACCCCTCTCCTGAGTAAAACACATTGAATGCAGCTTAAGTAAAAGTTGCAGCCAGCCGAGATGTGTCTCTCTTCTGTCAGATGCCACAGTCTCAGGCTCCGAGCCATTTGTCATCCCTGAATTTCATTATCTGCTCCTTCCCTCTCTTTCAGTCTCACTTTGCTAGGACATTTGTTCGCCGTTGACCTCCCTGACAAATAATACACCTTAATTATGTTGGCGAGGGGGGATATGTCATTCCTCTGCCACTTTAATTGTCTATCTCGCGGAATTTCTGCTGTACCGTGGAGCGTCTGCGCAGCGTTGATCACAGATGAGTGTCTTTTCTTTTTTTCTTGGAAGGACTATTTTCAGTCAAAAAGAAATCAATGCCCTCAGTGAAATTAAAAAGAAAATGAACAGATACAAAAGACAAATTTGTATGTAGATAGAAAAGACCGGGTCAGATCCGCTAGACACTTTGCAGGAGGCTAGAACAGAGCAAATTGATTCTACCATGTTCGCGTCGCAGGAATTGAGCAAACTATACTCCGCGGGGGATGAGACAGATGTGCATTTCTCTATCTAGCTCTTTTTTTGATAAGAAAAGAAAGATACAAAAACCTGTCTCTTCCTATCTGCCCGGAACTAAGTGTTTGCAATGTTCCACAAAATATTGTGTTTTGCTTTTTCGCGACACATGGTCCACATAAGGAATAGCAACCATGGTGTGGCTATGTCTGTGTATATATACACTTTATGTAGCGTGGTGACTAAATCAATAGGCCTCATTCCGAGTATGGCGGTAAGGGATAGCGGCCACCGGTAACGAGACCGGTGGTGGTAATCCCTTACCACCATACTCTGAGTTCCCTTTGCGCCCTCGCCCTTAACGCCTGCTTTGAGCAGGTGTTAAAGTCGAGGGCGCAAAGGGGCCTCCAAGCCGTAATGAACGGTCACCGTTATTTGCATCTTCCCCATTCCCATTGAGCCCTATGGGGGCTCATTTGGGAATGGGGAAGAGCCTTGGTGAATGGGGAATTACCGCCCCGCCAACCTTGGAATGGGGCGGTAATTCCGCCATCCACCAAGGCGCTGCCGATCCGGGTACGGCGTCAACCAACGCGTTAATAGCGCCATTGGTTAGCGCTGTTCTCGGAATGAGGCCCAATGTCTAGAAACCTGGGCAACTGGGTTCTAACACTAGCTTTGCTGCTACTTGACCAAACATTGTGTGAAATTGTGGCCAATTCACTTTTGTCTTCCTGTGCCTCAAACTGTTATGTAAAAAAACAAAAAAAACTCTGACATGATATGATAATTTATTCATATCGCGCTCATGCACAAGGGCTTCAGAGCGTGAAACGGTGTGCTATCTAATACTGCCCCAACCGTTCCCAATCCCAGCCCCATCACATCCTGTTTCCTTTTACCCCGACTTAAATGGATCTTGCCCACCCCCTACCCCCCACCCTCCTCCCTCCATACACACACACACGTTCCTTTCTGGATCCAAGGTGCTCCAGCTACGGAGGATGTTCTCTCAAAGTGCACCACAGCTCCCTGGAACCATGTTCACACTGTATCATACACCTACACTAATGTATTTCTTAAGGGTTTGCAAGAAACACCACTCAGTGAGGAAACCTTTCAAAGAGCATTTTCAGTAGTAATTTCCATCTGTGCATGCTGTAAATCCTGACAGTCACCCCATTAAAGGACATGTGCCTAATTGGAGGCAAGTGGGGTGGTACACGGAATGTGGCAGGCTGTAGTTCTGCAACTCTGTATGAATTATTATTTTATTTTTGTAATGAAATCCAATGGCAAACTCACTTTGAGAATGGAAAGGGAGTGGAGGGATTGTGTACAGCAGCTGTTCATAGGATTAATGCATAAAAAGGTCAATTCTGACCATCTCTGAGCATTTCATATGGTGGGTGGTGAACAGGTCAGCATCAGAGATGCCAATGTTTTCACTCCTTTCACGGTCTCTATACTAAAGCATTCCATGGTGTATTGAAGGAAATCGCTTACACTAGACTTCAGTACGGGAGCAAACACTTTAAGAGCTGCAGGGGCTTTTGTTAAATGTGTAGGGTGCAGGTACATTTGGAATTAAAAAATGAGTTCTTTCACATCTGAATAGGACGGTAGTTAGTGTATGAGGTCTTCCCAAGGTATGCCTCACGCCATGTTTCTACGATTCGCATTATCAGGCCGGTGGTAATAACAGGCAGTATTTCCACGGTATGCAGTGATTATAACGAATCACAAAATAACGAATCCTACTACAACAAATTCAAAATAACTAATTCCAAAATAACGAATTTGGAAAAAAACGAACAAGTGGTTGGGAGTGGGAATAGTGGTTTTTAGGTGGGGGAAAAATATTAGGCACAAAAAAAGGTGTGGGTTTTGGGGTGGAAACCCCAAAAACAACGAAAAATGAATGTATTATTTTGGAATTCGTTATTATGGTATTAGTTGTAATGGGATGAGTTATTATGGATTCGATAAAATTCAGATGTAACCTATTTCCACCTACCGGTTATTTTAACTGTTACGGCCACACTCATAATGAGGGCCTAGGTTGAGCTGTTTTCTGGACTCCATTAGATACAAGCCTCGGTAGCGGGAGATCAATATGGCGGTAGCGGGCAGAGTGTAAATGACTGTTATCCTTAGGGTTACATGTGCGATTCATACGAACTAATCCTTTTCTATAACTCGAGGGATGCAATTGGCCGAGAGATTAATCTTTCAGTGCTGTGGCCAGATAAACATGCACCTAATGAAATAATTAGCAGTGCTTTACTCTGAAAAGCGTCGGCGGAACTCCCTCACGGCTTAAGAGTGTATGTATTATTCATAGTCTTAATTGCGAGTATGAAAGGGCCCATTTGCACGCGCTGTGTATTCATGTTCTATTTACATAAACCAGGCACATGGCAGTATGTCAGTCCCTGCTAAACCTATTAGACTAATAATATGATAAAAGCGTTTCCGCGGGCACTTTGGAATGGGTCCTGTTTGGACACTAGTGGGGAAACACTCGCGCAAAAGACACCGGAAAGCTGGTATCTAGACATGGGTGAAATGGCTGCACGTGGTGTTCTGCTTTAGGAGATGAGAGGCCTTGGTCACCATTTAAAATTGTGGTTTGTTGTTCTTTGTGCTTGTGGTGATTGTTTACTTTCCAAATGTTGACATCCTTTTGCAAATTGCACTTAATTGGCCACACCCGTTTAATGAGTTAACTTTGTTGAAGATCCAAATATGTGGACGAGTTCATACATTGGCTATTTCTAATCCTGCTACTGTAGCCGAGAATCCAGGGGCCAGATTACAGAAACCTTTCACTGGTACAAGTGCACAGTTTGCACAGTATTAGCACTAGGGCTTTGCCCTATTTTTAAAAACACTTGGACATATTAGAAAACTATTGCACCATCACAAGTGCAGTTTGGCATGGTATAAGCACCAGGGCAAAAAATGCCCTTGGGCAAAAAAGATACATTTTCACTCCATTATTGCACCAGGGCAACATTTTCCCCATTGGTAATACTGAATGGTATTAACACCAGGGCAAACTTTGCCCTGGTGAAAAAACACATCGGAAATGTATCTTTTTTGCACTATGGCAATTTTTGCCCTGGTGCTTATACCATGCCAAAATGCACTTGCCATGTTGAAATAGTTTTCTAATATGTCCAAGTGTTTTTTAAAAATAGGGCAATCTTTACCCTAGTGCTAATACTGTGCCACCCTTGCACTTGCACCGGTGCAAACTTTCTGTAATCTGGCCCTGGTGTGCAATTACACATTTCTACCATAGAAAACATCATATTAAAGCACTAGAACTGTGGTACATAGTTCCTGCAACTTATATCAACACGAAAATACACATTGATAATACACTTAGCACCAAGTATGAAAATCTAAAACTCAAAATTAAGCTGTTTAGACTTAGTCCGAGGGTCATACAGAGAATGATGAGTCTCAAAGACCAAGTTAAAGGCCACAGCGTAGGGATGGCTTTTAAGGAGCTTTACAGGCCCAAACTCCTGTTATGGACAAAGGACATGGTCTATAAATCTATTATGACCCACTGAAATGTGGTGTTTGGGGGAAAAACAATCTGCCTGGAGTGATTGCTGGGAACCAGCAACCACATAGAAACATGATGTGGGGGAGGGGAGGGCTATGGCTTAGTAAATAGCCGGGCCGCACCTGCCAGGTGCATTCTGGCAAAGTAATAGAGGTGGCTGGTGAGTGTTTGGGGGAGGATCTGGGCTGTGTCTGTCAGGTGCAGCAGAGCGAAGACTGAGCTGGGAGGGGAGAAGTCATCAGCCTCAATCCCGTTAAGGTAAGGAGCGCGTGTTAGGGGCGGGGGTTTCTGGGGACCGGGCCATCTCTATTACATGTGGGCAGGGTCCAAAGGGAATGGTGTTGTCGGCGGGGCTGTCAGCACTGCGCTTCCGTGATGAGAGGGAGTGATACGCTGACTGTCAGGTCAGGTGAGAAGGGGAGACATGGGGTGGGAGGGCTGTCAGTGCGGCACTCCTGTGAGTGGAGGGAGCGCTGCCCTGAGATCCTGTCGGCAGCGGTGAAGGAGGGAGTCAAGCGGCTCCCATTCTCATGTGCCAATTTCCAGGCCTTTTATTGGATTCCCGAGCCCTGCAGGCGTATATGGTATGGACATTGGTCAAAGGGTTGTGGTACGTCACTCTCCCATTGTTTAATATAGCATAAAGCTGTAAGTACCAGTAAATAGCCTGCTGTTTGTCCATTAGTCTCCAAGCATGGTGAAGAGGAGGCTCAGTACCAGGTTATGAGGTTGTGGCAAATGCTGCATAAAGAGTTGTCTGAGGTCTTCCCTTTATATGACTCCTGTTGTACTGTGCATGAAGGCTGCACATTTGTGTGGTTGAAAGGTGGTGAGGTTGGGCTCCAAAGATGTGATAAGAGCATCACAGGCAGCACATATAGGGTAACAGGGACCAGAAGGAAAATCAGTAAATGAGAGCGCATGCAAACTTGACCATCTGCATTGTTGTGGCAGTGCCCTCAAGTTTTTGTGGAATTCTGGGGCTTGTAGTTTTGTCTTTTCAATTTTAAATGGAGGACTACAAATACAGGAATTCAATGGGAAAACTGGATTGGATGGCATTCTCACACATGAAACTTGTGAGCTCTGTTATGGAACGCCTGGGCTCACACTCTATCACTTACAACTATCTAATTTGGTATGGCAAAACCTTCCTTGGCTGAAGGACAGTTACTTTGAGTAAAACAGCATTAATCAGCTCCATGAATTATGCAAATAGATGAGGAGAAGGAAGCCTTTGACTTTCAATGGATACAACAGCTCTAGCCAGTCACCCTGAAATACTGCAAAAACAGGTCAATATGGTATACAACACTCTTAGCCTGCTCACTCCTACCAAGGCCCTGTCATTCTGCCATACTGGTGAACACCAGTTTCACCTGCACGTATCCCGTATTAAGCTGTTTGAGTTCTCGAATAGAGTTGAGTTGAATTCTGCAAGTATCCTGGCATAGATCCATGAACCTCATTGATACATTCTGGAAAATACTGAATCCATAATCAATTTGCAGGTCTCACTGAGCTAGAATGGTGGATTCTGGTCCTTCACATACTTGCCTCCACTAAATCATAGAAGACCTTCTTTCAGGAGAGGAGTTTTAGTTGCTTTTAGTTGTCTCACTACTTACACCTGTGTGTCTGTTGAGAGCTGCATTAATTTTCCCAGGTGTGAAACTTTATTTTACTGCTTGCTCTCAATCAAGCCTTGTCCGGTTTGCTTGCCGTAGTTGCTAACATGATCCATTCCAATCTGTAGGTGCTGTAAGGATGCAGAAAGAGGAGACTGACAGACAGATGGCATGCTTGTTGGCATAAACCTTTTTTATGTGCAAAAGAAAGAAAAACCTAGCTCCCCTAATTCTAAGAGGGGGTTCTCTGCCTCTACTAAGGAACTAAGAAATCAGTCAGAATGTAAATAAAAGGAGTCCACCATTGTGTGCCAAAACACCTACGTCTGTCCCTCAAACTTATAACTAATATGTAAGAGGTAATGGATCTTCCTGGTCCAGAAGAATGACTCCCTGTTTCTGGACATTGAGCCAGTTCTAACCGTATGTGGGAACTTCACCTGAGAGAACGACTCCCTTCCCCAGGTTTTAGTTCCGTTCGAAAGAAACAAATGAAGTTCCAGCTTATGATGCTGTAAAGTTCTCAGTTGCAATTCAAAAGGTAACGTTTCAACTGACACATCTTTCCTTAGTGCCCATAGTTTTCTCAACTATTGGGTTTCTCGAGAAGGCCTCCCTTCTCGTTGTATTTCTGTTCTCAATGCTTCCACAGTGCCAGGGGAATGACTCCCTTCCGCAAGCCTTCTTCTGTTGGGCCTCACTGTACACAATACCAGGGGGTATGAATTCCTTCCTCTGATCTCTCTTGGCCTCACAGCATGCAATCTTCACTATTGGTGTCCTGGAGAATGTCCTCCTTCCCAGGTATTTCATTCTCAATGTTTTCACAGCACCAGGGGAATGACTCTCTTCCCCAGGCCTTTTTCACTTCATGATACACAACACCAGGGGGCATGGCTTCCTTCCCCTGATCTCTCTCTTGACTTCACGGTTCCCAATATTCACTATTGGGGTCCTGGAGAATGTCTCCCTTCTCCAAGTATTCTATCCTCAAGGTTTCCACAGGGCCAAAGGGAATTACTCTCTTCCCCGGGCCTTCTCCTGTTTGCTCACAATGCCAGCGGGAATGCCTCCCTTGCCTTGGCTTGGTTTGTACTTCAAGAGTTGACAATTGACAGTTCGATATGACCAGAGGCATGACTCCCTTGCCCGTGCTTGGTTTGCACTTCAAATGTTCACAATTCACATTTACTCCTAGTTTTATGGGTGCGGGTCCCAGACCTGTGTATTTATCTTGCCTTTCTGTGGTAGACCTTATTCACTACCCTGCCAGGTACTCTGACTATGAAGATGACTTGAGCTCCTCTTCATGAAAGGATATGGGTTGCAGACCCATGGGATTCTCTTCTCTTGGTGCTGCAGATCTGTGCACTATCTTGCCAGGTACTGTCACAATGACTTAGGCTACTCTTCATAAAAGCGTGTGGGTCACTCACCCATGTTTCTTGGTTATCTTCTTTGCTTCGGGTCTTAGCTTTTCCTCCAAGGGCTTCCCTTGTGCCCCAGTGTAATGGCGCAATGGCTCCAGCATTTGCCAGTGTGCTCTGGTACCTCTTACAACCGCTCTGGTAGCCCTGGTACCATTAGGGTCACTACTGCCTCCGCCTGGTCGGTCTTGGGGTTCTCTGCCCTCAGTTTCAGGCTTCTCTAGGCTACTTCCGGCATGCTGCAGCTTCTCAGCTGCACTTGCAGTTCCCCAGCGGGCACGTCTTCCTCCGACTGCGCGGTCCTTCTGCTTGGCCTGCCTGGACGTTTGCTGCTGTGCTATGCCGGATGCACCTTCCACGTCTGACCAGGTAAGAGTGTCTCTGTCTGCCCGGTAAGCTTTCCTGCAGCGCTTTTGTTCTGCGCTGAGCTGAGAATTCCCCAAGCTTGCGGTACCTTCAGGGTGGGCCACTCACGTCTTACTGGTTTCCATCTTCAGTTTTGAATGGGTTCTGCCCAGTCAGGTTTTGGGAAACACTAGATTGTCCATTCAAGCTCTCATGAATGCTCTTTATGCTTCTGCAATTCTTCTTCATCCCAGTACTGATCCTGAGGTCCTCCGGTAAGTCAATTGGTATCTCCCTCATCTCAGTACTTAAGGGATACATGTCCCCTGAGGAGTCTACACTCTTGCTCGACCTTGTACTTCCTAGATTGATGGTATGGCAAAAACACATAGGAACACTAGGGAAAGGGTTGGTGGGAGAGAGTAAGAAGGTGTGTTAGGGTTAGTTGGGGCATGGGGATAGCATGTTCTCCCCACGTCATCACTAATCCCATAGGGGCTTCTCTCCCCATGAGATTCACCTGCTGAGTATCACCCCATAAGGATTATCTGGTAGCAGCTTCATCTCCCTGGCCTCATGGGAAGCGGCTCCCCGTAGGGGAGAATTGACAACATCTGTGGATTCGTCACAGTGCTTTTGCAGTCCTGTTTTTTCCACAAATTCTGGGACTTGTAGTCTTAGTGTTATAAAGTGTAAGGCAGAACAATAAGTTCCAAAATAGAAAGAAATAAACAGGGCTGGATAAGAACCTGCAGATTGCAATGGATCATGTTGGCAACTATACCTTACTGTTTTGCCTTTTAGCTTCTGGAGCTCCAGTCCCAATTTCTTCATGCCAGAGTGCAGCTGTCTTGCCTCTGAATGAGTATGACTGAGTCCAAGCTACACAATTACTGTTAGTTTGCATGTACCCTGCGCTGTGCTGTCCTCTGTGTCCCATACCTTTCTTGCTGTACCGCCCTGTTCTTAATACGCCGGTATTGTAAAAGCATCTTTGTTCTGTTTCACTGTTATGATTATCTCCTCATAAACCTATGATAGTTTGGTTGCCTGTTTCTAATGTTATTTGTAGAACCTGCTTCAGTCTCTGCTCTAGTGCAGGTTTTCTCCAGTTGTTATTGTGTGTTCCAGGGTTAGCAATAGCTGTGCTTCCACATCCTTAGTTTCTGTTCTGTCTCTTCCTTCGCATGCATTATTATTATTATAATTAGGGTATTTATTGAGCGTGGACCTAGCTTTGGGAAGCAACGGGGGGCTCTGCAATCATAGGGGGAAGAACACAGTGAGGGAAGCAGAGAAAAGGCATGAATATAAGGATGTGTGTATAGATATATATGCATGATTTCATAAGGGCAAACTGCAGAGCAAAGAAGTGCTTTAGAAGGTGGAATGAATGGTCCACTCATGTACACTGGGTGGGCTGTGGAGGGTGGGGGAAGCAGGAACACCGATGGAAGGCCAGGGACCCATAATGTTGAGATAAACCGTTAGTGGGGGGGGGGTCAATAGGTGTTCCTTAGGAAAGGGCATCATCAGTTCTTGAGAAGGCGGCTAGTCTGATGTTCAGGTGGAATGCTATACCAGAGTCTGAGTGTGTTGATCAGTATCACTTTTGTTCTGGTCTCCACTTGGTTACATTTCTTGGATGACAGCCTCTCAATGCAGTGGCAATTTATTTTGTGTTGCCTTCTGGAGATGGTGAGTTTTTCAGCCAAGTATGTGGGACCACTAGTCGTTATCGCTTAACCGATACAGACGGTCTAGAACATGAAACTCCAGGACGTCCTTTATCCTATATTCCAAACCCCTGACTGAGTTTCTATTATTCTACTGTGAATCTGAGCTCATGCGCCGATCTATTGACACCAAAGCCTACTCTCAACTCCCAACTATGTGTTCTTTTTCTATTAAAGGCAGTCCTTCCCGGTAGGCATGCAAGAAGGATCTAGGCCTGTCTCATAGGCAAACTTCTCCAATGGAGAAACAGCATAGTCAATAACATGAGCAACGTTGAGCACATCTGCAGCCATACCACAAGTGGGGCAGGCAAGACACCCTTATGCTGACATCCTGAAACAGGAACAAAATGTTGTTTGAAACGTGGAAAGGAGAACGTCCTTGTTTGCACAGTGTTGAAACACAACCTAAAACGTGCCCATGACCAGCATCCAAAACTACCTTAAAGCTCACAGTGCTATGCCCAAACACCAGCACAGTCGTCTGTTTGCCTTTGTGCTACCAAGGAGAATCTCCTAACCTTAAATCCGTACTACCCACTATACCCTTAGGCTCTGGAACTGATCCTAAAGCCCAGAAATGACACACTGCCCTCAAAGTCCTGAGATGTCTCACTGGACTTGACCACACCCATCACGCATACCGCCTTTTCACTGAGCCTTGGGAATAATAAGAAACAGCTAATACAATGACATGATGATAAGCCAAAAATGTGGAGAATGGACAATGGGAGCAGGTTCTCACCATTGCTAGCACTGTATCCATTCCCATATACTACAGCAAAAAAGGTCTCAAACTTCAGATTCCTCATGTCCATCCACTGATATTCATGATGAGGGAAATGCATCTTGACCAAAGGGATCAGTTCCATCTGTTTCACTTGAGACACATAGCACACTGGATGAAGCGTCAATACAGCACACACATAGGCCAAAAGCCACTGTGTTAATAATGAACTTAACCGAAAAGCTAAAAAAACAAGCATTGGCAATGCACTTGCCAGGCACTGCCGTAGTGGTATTAACTGGCCATTGATGGTAGCAGGGGCAGAATGGTGCGAGTATCTGGGTATCTAATAGCAGTGCCTGGCACATGCCTAATACTTATACACAAGCCAAAACTGTTGGCTTTGCCAATGCTTGTTTTTAAAGGACTTCCACGAAGGGCACACATGATGCTTTTAAATTAAGTGGCTGAAGGCAGACCTGGTTAATACATTTTTGTAGCACCAGTAGCAATTTACTGATTAAGTAATTAACTCTCAGAAGACTGCTTTGAAAAAACACTGGCAGGCACTTCGAGTGCAAAGTTTGATAGTAAGGCTTGAGGAAAGTGAGTTCAAAGAGTTCCTGTGAGGAGGTGTTTTGGGAGGGTAGGGGCAGGAACTGGGTGGGAATGGCCATAGGGATTTACCATGGGCAGTCAATGGGTGGGCAAATAACCAAACAACACCTACAGGTTGTGTATCCCTCCTCATATGCCATTCCTCCCTATCTGTTCTCCAATGCATTCGTTTGAGCTTATAGGTGTCATAACCGACACCTAATACCCCAAACTAAAAATGTGGGAGCCCATTGACTGAAACAGAATACACTAAATAACCTTTTCTATGAGGGGGTTCCCACTCATAAGGGTCTGCAATCCAAATACACTTTGCACAGATCCATGAATCAGGGTTTGGGGTGGGAGTGCAAAGTCACTCTTCAGCAGTGCAAAGTCACTTTGAGCCGTGCTAAAAATTCTGTGAAGCGGGCCCTAAATTGTTAAATTCAACCTGTTTGCCCATCAAAGCAAGTTTTTGGCAGTTCACCGGTGATATTCTTCAAAATTTGCATTGGACACTGAATACAAGCAGTGGAGAAGAACAGATATAAAGGGAGCTGCAGGGGAATTGTGTGGCGGGAAAAGGAAGCAAGTAGGGAGAACGAAGAGGAGGTTGTGGTTTTTTCCTGGTTGCAGTATTGAGCAAAAATGAAAGTAAGTGGGAGAGGTCTAAGACCAAGAAGAATATTAAGTGTGTGAGATAGGTTAAACATGTTTGAGATAGGTTGAGCAGTGGCGTCGCTTTTTTCAGATTTCAGCACAAGTCAAAATGTGTTTGTGGCTTCAAAAGGCATTGTTCCTCATACAATTCCACACCGTTTCACCAATCTGCACCAGATTTTGCGCAGTTACCTGCTCTTCCAGACATTACTGGCTGCATAACATTTGAACACCCTAATCCTGTTCCCGGATTTCAGCCCCTTCATACATGAGGCAGTTGCCTGAAATCGGAAAAACATCAATGTGGTCGTAGAAGGACGGGTCCTCAACCCTAGAATCCATGGTTTCTGGAAGATTTGTACCGCAATGCACCACAACAAACTGCACCATGCCATGGTGAGGCTACAGGTGGGGAGAGAGTACAGTAGGTGCCAGCATGCAGCAGCACACCAACTCTCTCCTCTCCCCAACATCTCCTCAGAGTATATCAGCCAGCCACACATGCCCATTCTCAGTGCAGTACACTTCAGGGTGCAAAGCACATCTAGCAATAAGCGAATAAAAACAGCGACCTATAGGATCATTTATTTTCAATAATTGATGAGAGGGTTGTCATGTATGTCCACCGAACCCGTTCGGAGAAAGGGTACTTTTTGCTAATAACTAATAAAATCAATTAATATACACTTGCAATACAGCAGTATAGCAAACTCCATATTGCTGTGCCAACTGAAAAGTTATAAAAATCACTATGCAGATTAAACCACAACAGTGGGGTTGTTTTTGATCAGCCTGAGCCTCCTTAGCCATACCCGATGGAGAAATTTGGCAACAAAGTGGACAACCTTAAAATCACCACAGTTTTTACAGTAGACTATTTCCTCGTCTATCTGTCGAACAGTCGCAATCTAAAAAATGGTTCTTAATTCCTTGTAGCCTACGCAAAACAGGATGAAGTGTACAAGGGACTCAACATGTTCTTTACAAACCAGGCAAGTTGCACCATTGTAGCCATGCCAGTTTTTCGTAAAGCTCGCTACTCTCAAGGTATTAGACCTGAGTTCAATGTAAAATGGTCGTGCAAGGCGGGTCTGATGACTTCCAGATATTCCTCGAACCCAAATTCCTGTTTGATTCTCCGATAAGTCAATCCACTATTGAGCTTGAGGCATGCTACTTCCATGGATCGTCTTGATGCCGGCTCGTTTCAACAGCTCTTTGGACACTCCAGTCATGTCATGTGGAGAGACTCGGAGCTCACCCAGGTTCAGATTAGTTAGCCAGAACTTTACGTGCCTAGACCATAGAAGTGATCGACGTCCCTCCAGGGTCAGCATGTGTCTTAACATAATTCTGTACTTGGACAGTCCCAAAGATGTCCAGATTCTTAGCTAATAAAAGATTGGCTTCATACTAATGAGTTATGCAAAGGGGAGAGGAAACCAAGCTGTGAGAGGACTGATGCAAAGGCACCTGGTATCTAGATGGGATAAGATCAACTTGAATATCATAATGGAATCTAGGGGATGCCTAGTGTGGCAGTCCTTTTAATTTGATCGCTCATCGAGGGGGCAGGATGGTCGGAAGAGATAATCATTTTGAGGCCCGAAAGAAAAGAAAATGTGGGCGGCCATTGCAGTTGGTGCTGCATGTACGGGAAACCTCTTGCACGTGCAGAGAATGAATAGCTTTTAATGGAAATGCCATACTGTTTCCATTGTGTTTAAGCAATTTATTGGATGATTAAATTCACAATATTGGAATGCAATCATGCATTGCTCCAATGGCAATAATTATTTAACCTAATAGGGTGAAGCAAATCATGATGGACTAACGCATCCAGGGGGTGCCTCTGTTGCGCTATTATCAAATTTAACAAATAGGCAGAGTGCGCAAAGACCAGTGAAATTTTGCCACAGAAACAAGAAAGTGTGAATTGATTTTTTCCGAACACTGTTAATCACTGAGCTTTTTTAAATACGGTTTATTTAATTCAGTGGTTATCTGTATTAAGCACTACTGAAAATAAAAATAAAATAGTCTTTTTGGCAGTAGCAGTAAAGTTTTGGAGGGACCAGTTATAAAACAAGTGTGGATGTCCTGTGGCTGATCAATAGTACATATCCTCAGTAACCAATCGGCTAGATCACCACCCAGTCTGAGGCTGTGGAGTCCATTCATCTGAAGTGTTCACGAAAAAACCTTTCTTTCAGTGCTAAGATTGCGCAATGCTGTGGAAAAAAAGGCTGGCACTCATTCTGAACATAATTGGAAGATGTGCTGAAGACTTGGGGGCCCAACATGGAGGGTCAGATGACACCTTCAACAAGATCTTCAGGGAGTCGCACTCCTCAACTCAGCGCATTTGTAGTGAGTTCGCTAGCCAGCAGGGTCGGATTAGCCTGTTGGGCAATTGGGCAATGCCCGAATGTCAAGTAACACATGTTTGTATGGGCCAATTTTTTTAGGTTAAAGTGGACTGTTTTTTGGCCAAAGTTTCATGAGTGATTTCTCTGTGCAGCTAGTAGTTTTGATAGTGTTACTCAACAAATGTTTTTTAAATACTCATTGTGTGTCACATTTGACCAAAAAACACTCACATGTTTATTACTGAAGCAGTCAGTCCCAAAAGGAATGAATTGGTACTTGCAACTGTCCGCCACTTTTTTTTTTATTGGTGCCTGCGCTGATTGTATGCCTCAGTCTGGCCCTGTTAGCCAGGACCCCATGAATAAGTATAAGGTGGCTATTAATGGCACCAGTCCCAGTCAGGTGTGCAGGGGTGTATCGTGTTGGATGCCAGGTGAAGCACGTGCCGCATTTGCACACTGGGACAGGCAGAATGGAAAATCCTCATTTTATGGCGGGGGTAAGAATAGAAACACTTGCCTTCGTGTGCAAAGTTAGAGCTAGTTTGGATCAGCCTAACAGACTCCTAGTGAAGAAGTCATTCTTACACAGTGCTCATAGGTTAAACCCTCGACAGAAGCAACAGTGTTTCTGTGGGGACACTGAAACCTCTGAAATGGTTACCATAACTGGGGTGTGTGCCTATGAGTTCAAAGCAAATTCTTACGGCTGCTTTTTTTCTGGTCTTCGTTGGCACAATCAGGGAGGTGGCCATGGCTAGGGTGGTGCAGAGGATACCGCGCTGGATGGAATAGGCTCAGCTGGGGTTCACAATAGCTACTTCCAAAACTGGACCTACAGGCTAGGGAGCATGGATAAAGCTTGGCATTAATACAATGGAGGTTGTGTGCCCTGTCTCAGCTGGAGGAATATTTGGATGTCTGATCACAATGATCTGTGGCATTGTCGCTGCGTGAAATCAAGCATTACTGACAATGTCCTGGTGTAGATCTTTCCCAAATGTTTGTCTGAGGAGTGTGGTTGAGCTCACGAAACATTAAGCGCACTTTGCTTCGGTAATACGGTTGTCATCAGAGACTGCGGGACTGGGGCAGTCAAGGTAGGCAATGAAAAAGTGGGTGCCGATTGCATTAGGCACTGTATGCACCCTCTCGTATGGTACCATAGGCTCAACCCCAGCCAAACAAGCGTCAGCTAATCCCTAGTGGGATGCCAGTTGGTCACTACTTGGAGACAACAGTAGCATCTTCCCTCCTGCCTCTTCCATCATGGGGTCTTTATTCCTGGTGGGTAAGCCTGCTGGAGTGCACCGGTATATAGTATTCACAAGAGAATGTCTGGCAGACTGACAGAAGGAGAATTCTCATTGTGATTGTGAATCCTTTGTAACTTCAAGGAGTGTTTTTGTGGGATGGAGTAAAGCTTTCTACACTACAGTGTTTTATTTTGCACACAGGGGGAGTCATAAGGCAGTAAGCAAGGCAGGCTCTACTGTGAGCTGAGTTTGCAATTAGTAGCAACGTGCCGGACTACGGCTTCAAACAAGTAGTCCACCGAACTCTGGCTGAGGAAATGCTATTCCGCTCCTGCTATTCAGCTCTAGCTGAATAAATGTTCTTCTCGTTTGAATTCAATCAAAAGACTTAAAGAGGCAAGTACGGTGCACAAATTGCAAAAGGGAATGGAATCAAAGAATGTCTCACAGCAGCATTCCTGATTACATGTCCCACTATTGTCCATGTGTTTGTGTAATGAAGAGAAGAGATTGACGAGCCTGGGTTGTTTTGATTGGAAATGCCCTTAGAGAAATATGAAACATTTGCAACAGGTAACAGAGACCGATAGGTAGTCAGTTATATGCCATGCAGAGTGGCCGGATGCCGACTAAGAGGCCTCTAACTGGATCTTCATGTTGGAAAATCATACTGGGAAGTTTAGAGAGATAGGTGTGATGACTCTGTATGTAAAATAATAAAAAGTCTACGCTCTGTTGGTGAAATTGGTATGAGAACAGGTTGCTTGGAAATCAGAACTCTACCCAACAGGATGACTACCTCTTCTATGCCAATAGGGCTGTGGACAAGTCAGTCACATATAAGGCAGTGGAAGTGCATAACATCAGTCAATGTGGCTGACATTTCCCAATTTATATTGGAATCTTGGGAGAACTAGCTTACTGGGGAATCTCTTGAATAGTACTGTAGGACAGTCTGTTCCAACAGGAAATGTTTCAGAGATGTGCGCATGCGTTGGTCTGTGCAGAGTGGTCTAGCGAGCACTGTGTCTGCTGGTGTTGTGGGGTGAAGGATTGAAGAGGGTAAGACATAGAAAAGGCCATTGCATCCTCTAATGTGGTGGGAAGGAGGTGAGATAAGTGGACAGTGATTGAAATTTAATGTAATTAAACAAATGGCCAACAGGCACGTGCCTTCTTCGAACTTGTAGAGTTTGGGCAGATTCACTTACATGTAAGCCTTTAACTCTGTCGGTTTCTCTGAGAAAGTCCTCTCCCATGTTTAGCGTATTGATGTGGGATTCCTTGCTATAAAAATAACTGGGAGACAGAGTCCACTAATCTCACATGGTGCCACAACTTGGGTCCTGAACAAGCAAAGAAACAATATTTATACGCTTCTATTATAAGTCAAGTCCCAACACGAGATGTGAGAAAAACAAATGTTTATAACACACAGCCCGAATGGGGAATAATAAAAAAGACATTCAACATGACCTCACACTGTTAGTCCGAAAAATAGGAGGCTACTGTAACTCATTGAAGACACACCAGTCACAAGGAACAAAGATATAAACAGTGTATTCACACTTAAGTGCGGACCGACTTTTACAAAGGCACGGCATACAAGCATAGGAAAAGTGAGCCCCAACTTGTGGGCATACGGATGTTATATACAGTTTTACAATATCATGACGAATTTGGGCTAGCTCATCACGTGATAATTGCTTGTGACCTGGACGTGGGCAATTCTCCATGGTAACATGTGGTCAAATACTCCATGTAACCCTGCAGACTATTTACTGTCTGGGAGGCAAAGCAGAAAAGATGTAGGAAGATATTGTGTTCTTCAGTACAAGGTAACATTCCTCGCACTACTTTTTCTATGTTTGTGCTAAGCTAAAAGGTCGGTCTGCATGTCTACTCAGTAGTTTGTTCGTTTTAGCAACACAATATGCTGTAAATCATGCTTCGCTTTAATAGTCTGGATGGCACGTTCACAATTAACTGTGGAAATCAAGAGAACCAGGAAAGACAGAATGGCACCTAATTTACAGATTAGCTTTGTTTCTTTGTTTGTTTGTTTTAATATTTGTATTGCGCGCTGGACCCGAGGGTATCAGGGTGCAGAAGGGCAATAAGGATATTTTCAGCTTGGTTACATTGCTGTACAGTAATATACAAAAGAATATACAAAATAGAAGGACACCTATATACAGGATACAAATTATATCTACAAATAAAGCAAATGATATTTATGGCTGATGCAGGTAGTATATACATATATACTCATGGGGTGGGTGTGTCGAGTGTCATCGGTAGTGAGGTGTAATCAGATGGGTGAGGTGCATGTGGGGATCGGTGCAGTGTAATGAGTGAGTTAGAGGTCATTTTCTTTGATCCACAGGATGTAGTTGTGCCTGAAGTGTGGGTAAGTTTGGGTAACTCTTAGGCCCGGAGGGAGGGTGTTCCAATGTTGTGCTGCTTTAACCTGAAAGCTGGTGCCTCCGGTTTTGGAGCGTTTGTATCTAGGCACAATGAGGGTATTTGAGTTGGATGTTCTGGTGGGGCGGTTGGAAGAGTATCTGGTGAATCGGTCAGTGAGGTATCGTGGAGCAGCGTTATTAAGGCATTTGTGAGTAAGTGATGCTATTTTCAGGGCAATTTTGTCTTTGGTGGAGAGCCAGTTGTGAGCTCTTCTGATGTCTGAGATGTGCTCTTTTTGTGGCTCCTCAATGCCGCTCTGAGAGCATTATTTTGAAGGATTTGGATTTTATTTGTGATGTATTTATTGGCTCCTATGTAGAGGGCATTGCAGTAATCTAACTTTGATAGAATAAGGGCTCTGGCCAGGGTCATGCAACTGTGAGGGGAGAGGAAGGGTGTGGCTGCTCTGATGAGTTTGCACGTGTAGGCTGTGGAGGAGGCCATGGAGCTGACCTGTTATTTAAAGGACAGGGTGGGATCTAGTTAAAAACCTAGCGTTTTACTTCCTTGGCTACTTTGATAGTGTTTCCATTGATGGTGAAACTTGAGTAGTTGTGACATTCGTGCCAGTGCTTCAAGGTTCTCTGTTGTAGAGTTCAGCGTGCACAGTGATTCTTATCATTCCTGTGTGGGGGCAGGTTTTAGAGAAGCTTCTGCTGAAGCGGTGACTTTATGAGCTTTCACTGTGTTCAGAAAGAAACCTCAAGAAATTAGAGCAAAGCAGCCAAGATGGCGTTTTCGGAAACCGCAATGGCGCGGTTCAATGTGTATGTTCAATGCATATGTGCTTAGGCCATCATTATAATGCAAGATATATCTACTTTTACAAACCCTCCTTTTGGCCTAAGCCAACACATTGCTAGAAACAAGTGATCATGTATCATCGTCATCATCAGAACAACCAGAGTCATCACTGCCCTCTATATTGATAGACATACATTGTTTTATAGTGGCTTCCTGCATTATCAAGGTGTTAGTTACATCTACAGGAGGATGGCTTAAGCTTCATCAGAGATTTAGCACAACAGCTACCTAGTGCAGAACCTAAGACGGCAGACATTGCATGCAACAACAGAACAACAGTATCACCCCAATGATAATAGCAAGTGCTCAGAAAATATTCCAACCCCAGGTTTTTAACAGATTCCAGGCCCGTGTTCCTATGTCCCAATTCCCTTCAGCAATGTGAACTTAAGTACTAAGTATGTGTAGTCGTATTATCGCTTGGAACACCGTGGGCGATGAGTCAGGTTATACACACAACATGCAGACCCAAACATTTTGCATACACCACCACGTCAGCTAACATTACATCTAAAACCATTCTATTCTGAAGAGCCACTAATCTGATTGCTTTTTGCTCCAGTATCATGTTGAAAAATATGTCAGTAGTCTCATTAATAGTATTCTTTAATACTCTCGCCAATCTGCTAATATCTCATGAGTAAAGGACTTGGCTCCAAAAAAGAAATCATGGCTTTTGCTACGTCACCTAATACCTGGAGAGGGGTGTCATCATCTATTCCCCTCCTAGGCCTATGTTTCAGTATATCTGCAGTGGTTGTGACATAAAACCCCAGGCAACAATATTCCCAGATAACAAGTCCCCTTCCAATCTTTAGGTAACCATGGATAGGCCTCTTTTGCCACAAACAAAATATATGGGTCCCCCAAATGTATAAGGGCCTATTTTCGTTTACTAAATTGGCAGTATTCACAAATTTATCATATGTGTTCATATACCGAGATCCTTCTTTTCTCAAGCCGAATGGTACTATATCTGGATCATGATTAATGGTGTAAGAGGGAGGGAATGAGTACCGGTTCCCTACAGGTGCCATTTTAAATGAGATCATAGATTGATAGAGTCTAGAATGTTTATCAGAGTTCCTAGTGGAGGCAATATTTGGTGTACTCTTATTTGCAAAGACAGAGCATCCTAGGAGTGGCAATACCAAACAATTGAATTCATTGATGTTCATCCCATCAAAGTTACCAGTGGCACTGTCGTTCCACTTACCAAAGAAAAGTGGATAGATGTATCATCCCAAACCTTTCTCACTGTGTTGTGGTATGTGAGAACATACCCAACAGTGGTTTTATTCAAAATCACATGTGTGGCATTCATGATTTGTATGAGTGTTTTATTATGGTAACCTTCTCGATGTTTCAAATAATGTGGTCAAAGTATGTGAGAGTGCACATAAAGAGGAGATAAAGTGGGGTTGGCAGTATGCAACAGTATACTAAGTGGATTTGAACTCTCCAGGTACCATAACACAGGTATTAAAATGATCATAACACAGGCTGCAAGTGTTATTATGATTAGTTTTTCCTTTGTTGACCATAGCCCTCTAGATATGTGCTTTCCATTAGCAATTTCATGTCTATTGTCATTTACATGTGCCCCAAAGATAGGCATAGTTTTTAGTGTCCGTTAAGAAGCCTCACTAAACAGGCTTTATAAGTTCATCCGTTAGTGGCACTTGATCACATGGCCTATCTTGCTTATAGTCTTCTTCTGGGTCGATGAATGTCTCAGTCTTCTTTCCCCAGCCCTGCTGTTACTCCGAAACAAAAAATGTTCCAGCATCTTTGAGGGAATTGGAGGAAAGCAGTTGGTTTCTTGTGGTGCAGTATACAAACTACACTTTCCTAATCCAGCAGAAATGTCATTCCCTATGTAATTCCGTGGTCGAAGATTGTACCTTGTGACTCCAGGTACAGTGTGATTGGTGAATAAAGAAACAGGATCTGAAGAAAGTGTAGAATTTTCGAGTGGGTTGGGCTCAAAATGTAGCCCCTGATCAGAATAGCCCTTGTCCACGGGCACATCTTTGCATTTTGGATTATCAACAACCCCCTCCTTAACCCATTTGTCGCAGGGTAAAGGCAAGGGCACTCATTTCAGGTGCGCTGAATGAATCCAATGACGTTTTCCATCTACTAGCCGCCTGAGTAGCCAGTAACACCTGATATGGTCCTTTCAAACGAGCTGCAAGACAGGATCTTCTTTCAAAGTCCTTCACCAAAACAAAGTCCCCAGGTCGAATGCAGTGACCAGGTCCTTCGTATTTCTCAGGCAAAGCAGCTTGAACCTGTTGGTGAATCAAACGCAGATTTTACGTCAATTGGTCACAATAATCAGTTAATAGCGGATATTCTAACTCATTCAACTTCTTTGGTCTAGGTGCATTCCATACATTAGCAGGTCTCGCCATGATGATCTCATAAGGAGAAAGTCCCGTTCTGGATCGTGCTGCTGTTTTCATTGATAGTAACGCTAAAGGCAAAGCATCGGTCCATATGAATTTACTGAGTGGACATATCTTTGCTAGTTTATTCTTAAGGATACTGTTGTGACATTCCACCAAACTGGCACTGTGGGGATGCTGTGCTGAATGGAATTCCTTATCTATTTGTAGCGCCTCGCATACTAGTAGTATGATGAGATGCTATAAAATGCGAACCAAATTACTCTGGGCAACCCAAACCTTGGAAAGAACTCCTGTAACATTACTTTGGCAGTTGACATGGCAGTGTTATCCTTCAAAGTGAAGGCTTCGACCCATTTACTAAAGGTGCATATCACTGCCAACACATATTTGTAGTTTTTACATCTCTCCATCTCAATGAACTCAAAGTGTATTACTTTGAATGGCATATTGGGAGGTCCAAAACTACCTTTAGGTGCCGGTGTACCCTTACCAATATTATGTTGTAAGCAAATCATGCAGTTCTGAACTAGTTGTTCTGCACCTTTGGGAAGGTTATTGTTATACCACACTGCATCTAAGTGTTTACAAATGCTCTTCGCATTAATGCGTGCTGGTCCATGTGCCATAGTAACTATCGGTGTTACGTATGCGTTGGGCAGCATCCATCTCTGTTCTTCACAATCTACCCAACATCCCTCCTTGTCCAATATCCCAGGTCCCGAAGCCCAACTTTCAATCTCTTCCTTCTGGGCTTCTGCCTGTATCTCTTTCACACTACTAACGCCCTCCTCCATCACCCCAGTTTCAGCAATCCATTTAGTGGAATCTAACACATACATCCATGAGTGAGGGTCAGTAGCAGTCTGTTTAGCTATTTTGTCTGCAACAGTATTTCCTTTGCCAATGTCGTCAGTCACCATCTGGTATGCTGTACATTTCAATTTAGCTAGTTGTTTGGGAAGGGCTAATGCAGACAAAAGTTAACTATACAGGGACCATGCTGAATCTTTGTACCATGAGATGTTAAAAATCCTCTTTCAGCCCATAATTTTCCAAAGTTGTGAGCAACTCCAAAGGCATACTGACTGTCAGTGTATTTGTTAACGCTGAGCTCTTGGGATATCTCACAAGCTCTATTCAAGGCAACTATCTCCACAGCCTGGGCGGAGTTGTGTGGAATTCTTTTGCTTTCAATAATGCTATCTAAAGTGGTAATTGCACAGGCAGCAGTAGAAGTGCCATCAGGTAGTTTAAAACAAGAGCCACCACAGAATAGCTCTCCTTCTGGCGATTGTAATGGTGTATCGCTCAGATTGATTGTGCCACTTGTATCTTGTTCAGTAATGTACAGACATTCATAGGATGCACTATCAGTGCAATCCTCGTTTAAAGGAGGCAATAGTTCAGCTGGATTCAAAGAACAGCATCTCTTAATTTTTATATGAGGTTTAAATAAAATCAATTCATACCTCGTAAGTCTGGCAGATGTGAGATGCTGAGTCTGTGTTCTATTTAACAGAACATCCACTGATTGGGGTACCATTATGGTCAAGGAGTGACCCAAGACCATACCCTCACATTGTTTTACTGAGGCGGCAGCAGCAGCTGCAGGCCTTAGACATTTTGGCAAAGCGCATGCAACACGTTCTAACATGGAGGAAAAATAACCACACGGTCTACTTCTTCCCCACGTTCCTGTGTCAAAACAGCCAAGGCACACCCATCCCTCACATGCACGTAGAAAACAAAATCCTTTCTGTAATTTGATGTACCCAGAACCGGCGCCGAACATAACACGGTTTTGAGCAGATCAAAAGCTTTTTGACAATCTGTGTCCCAAGGTAATGGCATAGTTACATCCTTTCTAGTCAATGCCAACATTGGCTTAGTAAAAAGTGAAAAATTCGGAATCCATTGCCTACAATATGAAGCAATGCTGATAAAGGACCTAACTTATTTCTAAGTATTTGGAACAGTCATACCAAACATGCTTTGTATACTTTCAGGAGCAAGCCGTCTACCCTCCTTTGACAGGAGATAGCCTAAATAGGTGACCTCATGTTGACAATATTGGAAATTCTTCAAAGAAGCTTTATGGCCATGTTCAGCTAAATGCTTTAATAACAACTCCTTGCAAGCGTCCTTGGAATCTGCAGCTATAAGTAGGTCATCAATGTACTGTATCAATGTGCAAGTGGAAGGCAATTCAAGCATGTCGAGTTGTTGCTTGAGTGCTCTACTGTAAATACGAGGACTCTCAGTGAATCCCTGTGGTATACGTGTGAAAGTAAAAGAGCGTCCTCCCCTCGAGAATGTGAAACATTATCTGCTGTTTGGTTGAATGGGTATGCTAAAACATGCATTCTTCAAATCTATTACAGAAAAAAGTGTAGCCATAGCAGGAATCATGGTTAAGATAGTGGTGATGTCAGGGACAATGGGAAATTGCGGTGCTACTACCTTGTTAATCGCATGCAAATCAATAACAAAACGGTAGGGTAAAGCATTATCCCCTTTCTTATAGACAGGCAGAACCGACTATTACGTATACTACCTGAAATCTCTTCAATAATGCCTCGATGTATCAAATCCTAAACAATAATTTTAAGTGCCTGCTCACCTTCTACAGATACTTTATACTGCGGAATACGTGGCAATGTAATACTGGATTTTAATACTATTCGTACAGGTTCAAAATTCAGTATCCATACATCATTGTTGTTTAGTGCCCATAAATGAATAGACACTTCTTGTAGTTTACTTAGTAAAGGCAAAGTCATGAAATGTGAAGTGGAATTCAGCTGGGGTGAAATGGTCAAATATACTCGATCTGGTAAACAGTAAATCACTGCATTCAATTTTTTCAACAAATGTAATCCCAGAAGATTCTCACCACAATTCGTAGTAAAATAAAATGGACATAAGTCAGTGAATGGACCCAAAGCTATCGGCACCGGTCGAGAAATAGGACTCACTACTGGTGTACCAGAGAACCCTATGGAAACATTATTCTGCCTTGACAGTGGAAACTGGAACCCGCAGATGCTCAATGGAACACTTCTGTGCCCCTGTGTCTACTAGAAAAACATGCTCTCTATTCCCGACTTTCATTTCAACATAGGGTCGTTTCTGATCTATGGGAATAGGAATATGCTCCAGACTCTGCTTCGAGCTGTCCTAGGAAAACAAAACATAATCATGTTAAGGATTTTAAAGGGGCATCACACTCCAGACCAGGACCCTTGATACTGGCCTGGGATGCAGCGCACAATCAAAACACTTTTAGATTTATGAATTTGGATTGAACTTTGAGAAGGCAGCCAACCCGTCTCACCCCCCTCTGAACGTACACCCGTGTCACAATTGGCCATGAACCAGGCCGGTGTGTAATAATGAAATATTTATTTATTTTAATTTTGCATGCAAATCAAACACATTCAATATAGGGCAGCAATTACCAGTGTGGCAATAATTACACAGAAAAATTATACAATACCCTTAGTTTAACCTTCTAGCACAGGAGAAACGATGCACAATTGAAAGAAAGCAAAATTACTTTTGGGGTAGTGCTTTTAAATGGCACCACAGTTAAGCAATCTCCCTGCAACACCCCCTCAAACCCCTGTTAACCTAATTTGTAGGTGGAGAGGGGTAGCAAGGAGTCAGGTATAATATCCAAAAATCAGATTGAAAATCCGACCTACAACCCCTGAATGGGAGGCAAACATCGGATTGAGCTCCCTTGAAAAGTGAGTAAAATGGCACTCATAATTACTAAACAGTTGTTTTACATGTGTGGTTGAATGAATAAGGCAAGAATGTGTGTGGTTGTACTAACGAGGCAAGAAAATTCACAAGCTACAAGGCAATGTACTAAACAACAGGCATACAGTTCAAAAATTAACTTTGGGGAGGAAAAACAGTGCAGCAAAATCACACGTGGCAGGATTGCAATTGCTACGTTTCACAGGTTTAAAATAGCAAAACGGCTTGGAAATTGAGCTAAACAGACAAAATCGAAATGCGGTTTTAATGTTAATGTACAAAGGCACATCACAGATATGATATGAAAGAGAAATAATAACTCTGGATGGATGACAGTATGGAATTCTTAAAAGGAAAGGAAGCTCGGTTTTTAAACGGGAACAATTTCACGGGACAACTCGGTTTTGTTAGTAAAGTGATTTCTTTTACTGAAACTATATTTTAGTGACTAGATGGTTAAAGAAAGACACGGCATGTGAGGAGGTTACTTTCAATGGCAACCTATCCACGTGGCGTTCAGCTCTATATGGGAATTAATTAAATGATTCAAAATAGTACTAGGGACTTATACAACGGACTGAAATGATTAGGAAAGAATGACGCTAACACATGGAGATCAACACAGATTTTCCTAAGGACAGGATACACAGAGGATTATAACAATTTAAGAATTTACTAGGGTATTTATGGGATTTCTTATAGGGTTTCTAATAGGGTTTCACAAAATGGCAAGGTAACAGAGCAAGGGATATAGCTTTTTGGTTACTGGGGAAGGGAAATACTTACAAAGAGCCTTGAATGGGGTAGTTTGGGCAGCGAACCGGGTTTCTGGACAGCGAGGCAAGATCTGGTTCTGCGCAGCGGCGGGCTCCCCTGCAGGGGACAGCTGGGCCTAGTCTGGTCACCGTGGACAGCAAGGTGCATCAGCTGGGCAAAACAGGTAGCAGGGCAAAAGCCAGGCTGGTCGCTGGTTAATCCCAAAAAGGGTTTCACAGCCTTTCTCCCTTTCTCCCTGAATTATTGGGATTTTTGTGGGGTTTAATTCTGGATTAGAGTTTCAGCCTGTGTAAGAGGTTCTGCCTGGATCTGCTCTCAGCTACCCAGGTTCTGGCACTGGAACCTGGAATCTTGCAGGGTGAATGTTGGATGTCTGGATCTCTGGATGTAGAGTTGGATTTTATAATCTTGGATATTTGAATGTCCTGACTCCCCCTAAGCTTCCTCCTTATAAAGGCCAGATGACATGAAAGGATTTTTACGATGTGAGTAGAATTAAGCTGGACCTACCTCTAAGAATTGGATAGGTCAGCCTGTGGATGTAGCCGCCTCCCTCTCAGCAGATTGTCAGTGTCTCATTTGAATGTGTTTTTTTTTTTTTACAATGTGCTTTGTTACACCAAAGTTACTTTTGCCAAAATCAGTCATGGAGCAAAACACTTATATTTACAAATGTAATCATCAGGAAAATTAGATAGGCAGATTCCATATTGTGCAGGGAACATTTCTGTCCAAACTCCAAGTTTGTGCGATATGACTTTGTTCTCCTGGCATTTATTCATGATTTCTATAAAAAAATACTTTATCAAACATCCTACAAATCGATATGCATGAGCATAACAGCGTTGGGCATATTTGCTTTTAAGTTTTATAACTGTAGCATGTGATCTTCCCCCAGAAATGACACTTTAATGCTGTTCGCGTCCCCCAATTGCTAGGACAATCCACAATGTCTTATTTTCATGGCACACAAATAACATTCAAGCTGTCAGAATTTTACATTACTGCTTCTTTAGATTACTGAAAGAAATACTTTCAGATCAAAAAGTCCTTTAAATCAAATGGATGGCATCTGTCACTGGAGGGTGGTCCTTAAGATTTCCCCAGTCATCCTACCCCCACTGTATCAGATCTGGGCAGCAGGGCTACCATAGCAACCTTTCATTCTGACAGATGCAGCTGAAGAGAGGTGTCACCAGGAATTCACACTTACCCATGACAAGGCCAGTTCCCCTGATCCACTGTTCTTGGCTGGAGAAATGACAGAAAGTCTGACGAGGTTGCCACATCCCACACCTTGGCCCCTTTCATGTGCCCAGGGGCTGGTCCACTTGGGGGAAGGTAATTCTGTTCCATGGGGAGGCAGGGCCCTTTGAAGCTAGTGCCTGCCAAACCTGTTCTGCAAGTCTCAAAGTAATTTTTTGTTTTTGTTTCGTTAAACAGAAAGAATGTCTTTTTGGGAGTACATATCATGTATATTTTAGAGCAAACGCCCATCTTCCATCGCATTTCTTTGCAAGTACAGGGCATCATTTTAACATTTCACTTTCAAAAGGCATTTTCCTGCTTGGCAAAAAGCACCATTTTACACATGGGTTAATTCTTCTTGGATGTCACTTTACAAATGCAGTTTCACCTCGCATCTTTATTCTGAACATTTCCATAGCCCTAGTCAATTTCTACTACACACAAATCTGTTCAAACACAAGGTTTCTTTGAAACTGACATAAGCAAATGGAGAGAGAGATCTTCTTGTGAGGAATTTTGCCAGTGTAACTTTGTTGCAAAAGTAAAACGCTCGCCGTACACCTGGAGTGAATTTCTCTGCTATTTCACAGATTTCACTTGTGACACATGCCATTAAGTGAGGACTTCCCTCCTTTGCTGGTGTACAACCTGAATATAGATGAACATAGATGGGTCTTACTGGAACCAAACTGTGTATTGTTGACGAAAAATGGAAATGGCATCAGTGCGCAGTCATTTTTAACACATAATATTTTCTTTTTCAGTGTGAAGTTTTGAGCTGGCAGCATAGCAACGCTGCCTTTGAATTCTTTCTTTTGGTGCACATGAAAAAAACACTTGCAGCCATTCTCAGGGTATTCCAGGTTCCATTTTTGTAACTGCAAAGCGCAGTTTTGATGCAAGGGAATAGTGCACTGCAGAGCCAGCGCAGCCATTCTTCTTTTAACTACTGAAAATGCAGATTGGTGATGTAGGGGAGTTCTGCTGGGCTGCTAAATGTACCCACAGATTCCCCCTCCCCTGCTTTCCAGAGACTTCTTGTTGAAGGAGAGTAGGGCAAAGTGGGGTTCATCCAGTGGAGTTCTTCTTTCGTCTGGTAGCGGCATGCCAAGATCTTCTTCCGGTCTTTCGTTGGAGAGTGTGGGGCAACCGCCTTTCCTGTCTTGCCTTTCCAGGTCCCTGGGAGGTCCTCATCAGTCTAAGAGGGAGTGGAATTAGTACTCTAATAGGAGAAAGATAATGACAGGTTTTAGAATCTTTCACTGACAGTCTTCCCGGAAGGTTGACATCAGTGGAACAAAACATATATTTACATTTCTTAATGTACTTGAACAATGTCAGCAAACAATGCAAAGACATGATTGAACCTTTACACCATATTTTCGTGATCAATAACAATAACAAAAAGTCCTCCCTGTTACATAGGTATACCTGTGGACCTACATATTCCCTTCTGCGTTCTCTTTTTCTTGCTTCTGATTCTCCAGTGGTCTCCTCTATTTGGCTTTCATTTGGCTCCTCAATCATCTACAGAGTGTGTCTTGGTTGACAACTCTTTCCTGATTAAGGTGGACCGATTTCTCTTCTGACAGCTCTCCTTTGGGGATGTGGATCTTGTAGGGCTAGGCCTGGGATGGTGACCTCTTCTCTATTTTTGAACTTCAACTGCCTACGGTAGCAATGGGGCTGACTGGAAGTCTTTCTGGGCTCTTGGGGTTACCCTCCAGTTGGGACCGGGCTTGGCAATTACTGGGATCCAAATACATTTTGAGTCGGTTGAGGATATGACTGCCCATGTAAAAGGCAGAGGGAACACCTCGCACAACCCAACAATTATGCTCAATGCTTTTACCAGGGATAGACATTTTTTGCATACAACTGCTAAGCAGAAGATGTTTGGAATGGGGAATCTCCAGACCCAATACCCACTGATAATTGACTCAACAGCGAGAAGGGTCTGGTCTTTCGGGGGTTTCCTGAATAATGCTTCGCTAATGAAGCTATCTTCACTGTTCAAGCCAACTATGGCTAGAACAGATTCCCTCCCCTCATTTAACTGAATGGGGAGGAACAGCTGTTCGCCCTTCTTCTGAATCTCAGTCAGGCTTTGAGCTGGTCTTTCATCACTTTTGACTATATGATTTGGATTTTCAGATTGTGAATTGGTATAACATTTTAGAGTATTTCCTTCCAGTGTGGGATGCCACTTGAAACTGGAAGTAAGGTTGATTTTCAGGAATGGAGAGGAGTTCTCATCACCAGTTTGTTGTACTACAGCAATTACTGTAATGTCAGGTGTTTGATTATTTTGGAAATGAAACTCAATTTGATCAGATTTTTGTTAAACCATGTGGCATGTGCCATATAAACTGACATGGTTGACACTTTGTTTTAATTTTATTGGCCGGTTAGTCTGAGTCCAGAGGACCTTATTTACAAGCCTGTCAGAGGAGACAACCTCCGTAGGAGGTCATTACCTAATAGACATGGGGTCCTCTCTGGAGTCACGACTATGACTGGGTACTTCACCTTATGTCGCTCAATTTTAATGTCCAGATCCGCAGTCTCCTCAACGGGAATTTAATTCCTGTCGAAGTTCTGTAGTTGTTCAGGAAGAGGGGTGAGAGGTATCTGTTATCCTTCCCCATTCCTGAATTTAGATGCTCAAAGGCCCTTTTGACAGAAGAGTGGCTTGGAATGCAGTGTCCACCAGTGCTGAAAATGCACATTGCCCTTGCACTCAAACGGGGGCATAGAATCTACCTTCTTTCTACTCCAAGGGGCAAATGTAAGGGGCATTTTGGGCAAGCTGGGTGGTCAATTTCTTTATTTTGGACTCAGACACAGTGGCGTTTTGGACAGTTTTCTGTGCCGGAGTCTGGGAATCTGTAACAAAAATTTGGCATCCTGAGATAGGTGGGATTTTGAAATCCCCTTTTTCCCTTAGCTCTGTACTGTCCCCTTTTACCTGGTAGCAGTCAATAGAACCGGTTTGTGGGGTGGATCCCTCCATCAATATTGTGTTTTCTGGATGACAATTCTGAGGTTCAGGGATGGGTGATTCTGCATCAGTCCCCACACCTACCCAGTCTAAATTCTGGTCCCTTAGGACCAGTGGTCGAAGTGGGCGGGAGCGGTTGGGAGCGCTGCTCCTATATTTATTTTAATTAGGTTTTACCATTCCTATACTTTTATTTTAAAAAGAAACCGTTCCGGAATGGTTTCATTTTAAAATAAAAGTGTAGGAAGAAGTTGAAACTTGCACTTTCTTTGCACTGCACAGGACATTTCCTTAAAGAGCAGGCACATGTGTTTTGGGGTTTTTATTGTGCATGGGAGGGGGCGCTCCGATGGGGTCTGTGGGGAGCGGTTCAGGCCAGTAGGGAACATAGTTCCACTACTTCTTTTCATACACTTCGACCACTGCTTGGGACACATTTTTCTTTGGGAGGAATTCCCCGATCCCTGAAGGAGAAGATATTCTTCCCAGAATCCTCCTAGGATTCTTCCCCTTGAATCTGGCGGACACTGACTTCCTCCACAAAATGGGTCTTTTTGATTTATTGGTTTCTCCTACCCACCCTCTGTTCACTGGGTTGCAGATTTTCAGGGGTAAGAGATTTTAGTTCTGGTTCCGGGGTGTCCGGGGGCTTTTCACAGGTAAGGAACTAAGCTTCCTCTAGGACTTTGCACCCCCTTGCTCCCTTCCCTCCTCCACTGGAACCGGTGGGTTGACGAGGTTCTCTCCCTGTCATTGCTCCGGGGTGACAGACCCTTGTTTTGAGGGGTTCTGAGCTGCCATGTTCATCTGAGGGTTCTGCTGAACCCTCAACATGCGACTCAGATCTTAAGTGAGGTTCTGGACCTGGCGCTGCAGTTGGGACACCCCGCTCCTGGCTGGTACGTGGGTCTTTGCTCAAACCTAGGATGATATTGGGAAGGGTAACTATCCCTTCTTCCGGAGTACCCTGGGTACTGGGGATTCCCTTGGAAACCCTGCACCCTTGGCCTCCCCTCTCCCGGATTGGGTGGTCTGGGCTCCTGGTAGCGGGAAGAGAAAGGAAGGTTGTCCTGCATGTTGAGGCTTGGAAGGTACCGGGGAAAAAAGCTTAACCCAGGATTTGAGGGATTACTGCCCTACTTGGGGAAGTTAGGAGGGAAGTTTCCTGGGGCAGTACTTACCTTGTTGGCTCCTCCCCCCCGTTGTGCAGGGGGAGTCCACACATACCCCAAGATTGGTCTGTTGCCCTTATATCTAGGACTGACATAATTTGCAGAGTTAGAGGTCACATTCGTGGGGTTACCTACCTGACTATCACCTGCTGCTGATTGGTCAGAGGGCCTTATTTGCCTCTGATTTGGTGGGTTTTGGGAAGATGTGTTTTAGGCCCTCCCATTTCTAGGTCCAAAGTGGGGGCAACCTTCACCTCCGCTGCCTTAGCAACAGCGAGAGTGTTGGTTGGTTGGGGTTTTTCATTTCATTTTTGCTTTCTGCAGGTTTTTGGACCACATCGATCTGGGGAGCCAGCTCCACTACCCAGTCCAGGGTGCTGTTATCGTGAAAATCCCTTACCAGCTCGGTCATTATATATATTGGGAGCACCTACTATTCGTGCGCACCTGACTGGTAGTTTGCGCAAAGGCACGTTTTAGTTCCTGCACAAATTCTCTTGGGGCCTGATCCTCTCCGCACTGCAGATTGTAGGCTGCTTTGTGAGCCTCCTGGGTGTTTATGTGGGCGGAAAATGATTCCAGATAGCCGCCTTATAGGTGGACCACCTTGAATGGTTTTGGTCTTCCAGTCCAGCAAAGAAGCTGGAATACTCCGGAGGGAATGTCCATTTGGCATAGTCTAAGCAAATCTGGCTATTTCTGATGTTAAAAGAGTCCATCATCTGTTTGTATACCTCCAGATGCTCCTAGACAGAATATTTTGCATTTTTATGATATAGGGTCAGGTCATAACATTCCTAATAGCCTTAATCTGCCTAATGGGGTCTTTCACTAGAGCTCTCTTTTGTTTATTGGCCTTCTTTTGCCACTTCACCTGAGTCCATTCACCCTCAGACTCACAGCTGCTACTGGTTGAGATACTCTCATTATCTTCCAGGCGCTCCCTGATTCTTTGAGCTGGTAAGTAGCTCTCAGAATGGTGGGGCCTAGTTTCTTCTCCCCTGTGGTGCACAGGAGAGTAGTCTTCTGACTCCTCTCTGCTTCCAGGATTAGTGGAGGGTCCCCTCCACTGCCCTGATTGGGTGGAGGTTTTTAAAATGCTCTTTTTGTGCCTCAATTATGCTCTTTTTGATTTGAAAAGCGAACCAAATGGTCTCTTTGGAGATGATGCTTCTGAAGGTCTAACTCCCTGAATTTCCCCTCATAGGAGGCTTCCTGGTCAGAGACATCAGCCATAATATTTTTGAATCGGTACAGGGATCCCGCCCATTAATCTCTGGTTGGCAGTGGCCTGCCTGTTCAAACATGCTAGGCCTACTTAATTCTGACTGCCTCACGGTTTCGGGCTCAAGTGAACATGTAAACGTGAAGTTAGCAGTGTCCTAAGTATACAAGGGGGTCAATGGGTTTGAGGCCCTTAGCACAGAAGGCATCACACTGTGATCAGGGGTGGCCCTGTCCCTCGCTACTTGTTCGGGGTCCCACACGTTTTGATTAAATCTAGCACACTCTGTTTCTAACCTCCCTATTACCTACTCTTGAGTTGTCACCTGCTTGTAGAGTCCATTGTTCTCCTCACAGAGGGCCTCATTGTCTTTTTGTGCTCCCTGTATGGACTGGGAACACTGAGACGATTTCTGTTGCAGGAGGTGACCCTCCTTTCTCTGCATATTTTGGCCTCTGCGGCCTGCTCTAACTCAAGTTCCTTTTGTCTCCTATGTCCCTAATTGTTTGCATTCTTCCTTTATGCCAGTCAGTCCCTGGAGGTCTGACTCCCTTCTCTCCAGATTGTTTTTTACTTTGCACACTTCCTGGTATAGGGCATCTTTTTCTTGATAGAGAGTGCCCCTTTGTTCAAGCAGGTCATCTCGCTATTGTTTGATTGTACTTAATGTCTGGCGTTCTTGGTTAAGTTCTGTCTGGAGGTGGAGTTATTTACTGATTAATGTATTATTCTAATCTTCCAACTTTTTGATCTGATTTTGTAATATGGTTATTAGCTCTGAGCAGGCCCTTTTATATGTTAGTTGTTGATTCAGTTTCTGTTCTTTTCCTAATACTCCACTTTTAATGTAGCTAATTAGGCCTCTTGCTCTGAATTATTTTGTTGTTGTAGAGCCAAGTCCTCTTTTAGCTGTTTGATGAAATTTTCCAATCCTACCTCAGAATCTTGGCTCTTTTTCAATTTCTCTTCTACTTGTTTTAATTCAACCTGGATTTGGTTTAAGAGACCAGGATGCTTTTGTGCAAGGGTTATATTTTTTTTAATATTTTTCATTCATACCACGTGGAGATATAAGCAGGCTGTGATTCTGACCATTTTAATCTGCTCCTTTCGGAGTCACATATAACTCGCTCAAGGCTTGATGTAATAGGCCACCGTCTTGCCACACATCCATGTTCATGGCGGTGACTGGTTGCATAATTTCTCCTTGCCAGTCCTCCTCATCTTGCTGTATCCATTCCCCTCTGACAAATAATGTGTGCGGATGTTTATCTCTACTGTGGTCATTATGAAGAATTTTCTTTCTTTATTAAATTATTTATATAAGCGTAACCTGTAATATGTTGCTTTTTGTCTAGTGCAGGGTAGATTTTACTTTATTTTTACACACAGGCATGATACTTAGGGTCTAAGTTTTGGGAAGGCGCTTTTACAGTTTAAGACAGCTTTCTAACCCCAAAATTATCACTACATCTACGGTTCGCTTGCTGTGTTCAGCTGTCACATGTGGAAACACTTATCTCAAACCCAGCAACAAGCCCCCACTGTGTTAAGGATTTTAAAGGGGCATCACAATCCAGACCAGGACCCTTGATACTGGCACACATGAAACGCTTTAAGATTTATGAATTTGGATTCAACTTTGAGAAGGCAACCAACCCGTCTCACACCCCCCTTAACGTACACCCCATGTCACAATGGACAAGGCCAGTGTGTAATAATGAAATATTTTTTTATTTTAATTTTGATTAAAAATCAAACACATTCAATATAGGGCACCAATCACCAGTGTGGTGATAATTACACAGGAAAATGATAGACTACCCTTAGTTTAACCTTCTAGCACAGGAGACACAATGCACAATTGAAAGAAAGCAAAATTACTTTTGGGGTAGTGCTTTTAAATGACACCACAGTTAAGCATTCCCCCTGCAACACCCGCTCAAACCTCTGTTAACCTAATTTGTAGGTGGAGAGGGGTAGAAAGGAGTCGGGTATAATATGCAAATATCAGATTGAAAATCCGGCCTACAACCCCTGAATGGGAGGCAAACATCGGATTGAGCTCCCTTGAAAAGTGAGTAAAATGGCACTCAGAATTACTAAACAGTTGTTTTACACGCGCGGTTGAATGAATAAGGCAAGAATGTGTGTGGTTGTACTAACAAGGTAAGAAAATTCACAAACTACAAGACAATGTGCTAAACATTGGGCATACAGTTTAGAAATTTACTTTGGGGAGGAAAAACTGCAGCAAAATCACACATTGCAGGATTGCAATTGCTACGTTTCACGGGTTTAAAATTGCAAAACGGCTTGGAAATTGAGCTAAACAGACAAAATCGGATTGCGGTTTTAATGCTAAGGTACAAAGGCACATCACAGGTATGATATGAAAGAGAAAGGATAACTCTAGATGGATGACGGTATGGAATTCTTAAAGGGAAAGGACTAAACGGGAACAATTTCACGGGACAACTCAGTTTTGTTAGTAAAGTGATTTATTTTACTGAAACTATATTTTAGTGTCTAGATTGTTAAAGAAAGACACGGTATGTGGGGAGGTTACTTGAAATGGTAACCTATCCCCGCCACATTCAGCTCTATATGGGAATTAATTAAATTATTCAAGATAGTACTAGGGACTTATACAACGGACTGACATGATTAGGAAAGAATGGCGCTAACACATGGAGATCAACACATATTTTGCTAAGGACAGGATTTACAGAGGATTCTGACAATGTAAGAATTTACTAGGGTATTTATGGGATTTTATATTGGGTTTGACAAATGGCAAGGTAACAGAGCAAGGGATGCAGCTTTATGGTTACTGGGGAAGGGAAATGCTTACAAAGAGCCTTGAATGGGGTACTTTGGAGAGTGAACCAGGTTTCTGGACAGTGAGGCAAGATCTGGTCCTGAGCAGCTGTGGGCTCTCCTGGGGGGGCAGCTGGGCCTAGACTGGTCACTGTAGACAGCAAGGTTCATCAGCTGGGCAAGACAGGTAGCGGGGCAAAAGCCGGTCTGGTCACTGGATAATCCCAAAAGGGGTTCCACAACTTTTTTCTCTTTCTCGCTGAATTATTGGTATTTTTGTGGGGTTTCATTCTGGGTTAGAGGTTCAGCCTGGGTAAGAGGTTCTGCCTGGGTCTACTCTCAACTACCCCTGGCCTGGCACTCGAACCTGGAATCTTTCAGGGTGAATGTTGGATGTCTGGATCTCTGGATGTGGAGTTGGATTTTTGAATCTTGGATTTTGAATGTCCAAACTCCCCCTAAGCTTCCTCCTTAAAAAAGGCTGGATGACATCAGAGGATTTTTACGATGTGGGCAGAACTAAGCTAGACCTACCTCTAAGAATCGAATAGGTCAGCCTGTGGATGTCGCCGCCTCCCTGTCAGCAGATTAGACTGAAGGCAGTGACTCATTTTAGTGTGTGTGTTTTTTACAATGTGCTTTGTTCTACCAAAGTTACTTTTGCCAAAATCAGTTATGGAGCAAAACACTTATATTTATAAATGTCATCCTCAGGCAAATTAGATGGGCAGACTCCATATTTCACAAGGGACATTTCTGTCCAAATGCCAAGTTTGCGTGATATGGCTTTGTTCTCCCGCCATTCTTTTGTGATGTCTATAAAAAATACTTTATCAAACATCCTACAAATCGATACATGAGCCTAACAGTGCCAGGCATATTTGCATTTAAGTTTTATAACTGTAACATGTGCGCTTCTTCCAGAAATTACACTTTAATGCCGTTCGCATCCGCCAAATGCTAGGACAATCCACAATGTCTTATTTTCATGGCGCACAAAGTACATTCAAGCTGTCAACATTTTACATTACTGCTTATTTAGATTACTGAAATAAATATTTTCAGATCAAAAAGTCCTTTAAATCAAATGGATGGCATATGTCACTGGAGGGCAGTCATTAGCATTTCCCCATTCACCCTACCCCCACTCTGTCAGCTCTGGGTGGCAGGGCTACCATAGCAACCTTTCATTCTGGCAGATGCAGCTGAAGAGAGGTGTCACCAGGAATGTACTCTTGCCCATGACACGGCCAGTTCCCCTGATCCACTGTTCTTGGCTGGAGAAATGACAGAAGGTCTAACGAGGTCGCCACATCCCACACCTTGGCCCCTTTCATGTGGTCAGGGGCTTGTCCACTTGGGGAAGGTAATTCTGTTCCCAGGGGAGGCAGGGCCCTTTGTAGCTAGTGCCTGCCAAACCTGTTCTGCTGGTCATAAAGTAATTGTTTTTCTTTTCTTTAAACAGAAAGCAAGTCTTTTTAGGAGTACATATCATGTATATTTTAGAGCAAACGCCCATCTTCCATCGCATTTCTGTTCAAGTACAGGACATCATTTTAACATTTCACTTTCAAAAGGCATTTTCCTGCTTGGCAAAAAGCACCATTTTACACATGGGTTAATTCTTCTTGGATGTCACTTTACAAATGCGGTTTTTCCTTGCATATTTATTCTGAACCTTTCCATAGCCCTAGTCAATTTCTAGAACACATGAATCTGTTAAAAAATTAGGTTTCTTTGAATCTGACATAAGCAAAGGGAGAGAGAGAGCTTCTTGTGAGTAATTTTGCCAGTGTCACTTTGTTGCAAAAGTAAATTGCTCGCTGTATGCCTGGCGTGAATTTCTCTGTTATTTCACAGATTTTACTTGACACACATGCCATTCAGTGAGGACTGACCTCCTTTGCTGGTGTACAACCTGAATATGGATGAACATAGATGTGTCTTACTGGAACCAAACTGTGTAATGTTGACTGATGTAATGACATCAGTGTGAAGTCATTTTAAACACAGAATATATTCTTTTTCAGTGGGAAGTTTTGAGCTTACAGCATAGCAGCGCTGCCTTTGAATTCTTTTCTTAGGTGCACATGAAGAAAACACTTGCAACCATTCTTGGGGTGTTCCAGGTTCCATCTCACCCCATATGTGCTCGACAGAGCCAGTGCAGCCATTATTTTTGTACCTGAAAAATGCAGTTTCGATGAAAGGGAATAGTGCTCTGCAGAGCCAGTGCAGCCATTCTTCTTGTAACTGCTGAAAATGCAGTTTGTTCATGTAGGGGAGTTCTGGCTCTGGGCTGGTAAATGTACCCCACAATCAGATGTGAAATCTTCAGTAAAATAGGTGTGTGAATTTTAGTCAAAAACATTTGTATTAGCAGTATTCTGTTGCTGACCTCCCTGATTATTTGCATTATTATCCTGTGGCTGGTTCTGTTGATTCTGCGTAAATTGATTTCTAGTCAAACCCGGTATGCCATTGCATGCTCTCCATCTTCTACCAATCGTCCCATTCACTGCTCTTTGCTGCAGGGTCAGACACTGTGCCCTCCAGTGACCTTCTTGTCTACAATAGGCACATTGGTTCACATGTACTGGCCCCGTTTGTGGCATGAACTTGTTTCTTGATTGCGTATCCCCATTATTTCCACCCTGTGCTCCTCTCGCAATCTGTTGCAGAAGTAACCTAGTTTTTAAATCTCCTTTCTTCTCTATCTTCTCTTTCTCATTATTCCCCCTATTTTCATTGCACTGAGCCATATGCAAAACTTCTGACTGAGATTTCGCCTGCCACGCACTTTAAGAAGCAGTAATCTGTGACTGAATGTCCGGCAGTAATCCTCGCACAAAAACTCAGTTGCCCCCTCTATTTAGTTTATCCCAAATAATTCTCTTTTCAGGCACTAAAGTTTTAGGTTTAGTCACTATGTGGTTCGATAACATTAATATGTTCTGCAGCGGTTTTTCTCCAGCTTTCGTTGATTTACCAGCTAATTCCAGGGCAACACAGGTATCTCCCATGGCCGCTTGTTTGTCTATAGTCCAAATTTGCTTCCATACATCTGTCGGCAAAATTACTGGGAACAGTAGGTTGATATCACCTAAAGTGAAAACTGATGAATTCGAAACTGACTCTATTTCTTTGTGAAATCTTGAAGGATTCTTTCTAATATCCGGAATCAATTGCTTAACAGTGTTTACTTTCTGTCATGAAAAGAGAACATGAACTAACTGGGAAATGTAATGGGCTGGAATAGTCATGGCAGGTGCTCCCCCTATCGCAGGTATTTCTACCTTCAGGAGAAGAGTTGGAGGAATCTCTCTCATAGGCAATTGCATTGTGGGAATGTTCAAACCTTTATGAAGGAGCAAAGCCAAATTGAGTGACAATTAAGTTAGTGCGGTGTCAGCAGAAAACGCACGTTTATAAATCACCATAATGTCAGCAGGACAGCACACATTCTTTTTCAAACATTCGTCTTGTAAATATTCTACCATAACTTGCAATACCGTTCCCTGCATAGATGGAGAATATTGATTGAACATGTCATTTACTTCAATGGGTGTAATGGAAGCGTCTGAAATCCATTTAAGAGCTTCTCTTGTACATATGCATGTTTCTTCACAGGAAGTTCCAATATTGTCAACATGAGGTCGCCTATTAAGGCTATCTTCTGTCAAAGGAGGGTAGACGGCTTGCTCCTGAACGTATACGAAGCATCTCTGGTATGACTGCTCCAAATACTCAGAAAGAAGATGGGGACTTTATCGGCATGGCTTCATATTGTAGGCGATGTATTGCTGGATTTTAATACTATTCGTACAGGTTCAACATTCAGTAACCCTACATCGTTGTTGTTTACTGCCCATACATGCGTAGGCACTTGTTGTAGTTCACTCGGTAAAGACAAAGTCATAAATTGTGAAGTTGAATTCAGCTAGGGTCAAATGGTCAAATATACTCCATCTGGCGAACAGTAAATCACTGCATTCAATTTTTTCAACAAATTTAATCCCAGAAGATTCTCAACACAATTCGTAGCCAACAAAAATGGACATGAGTCAGTGAATGGACCCAAAGCTATCGGCACCGTTCGAGAAACCGAACACACTACCAGAGAACCCTGCGGAAACATTATTCTGCCCTGACAGTGGTATATCTGTAAACCTTCAAGGACTGACATGGTTTAAAAAAAGTAAACAATTCAGATGCCCATTCGGTCGCCCATCCATGCAGTACCGGGACTGACCCTGCTTAGCTTTAAAACGGGGCTGACCCTGCTTAGCTTCAAAGCAAGAAAAGGGCTGGTCCATTCCTCTAGGTGGTCGTGTAAGTTTGGCTCATTTATCAGGCATCATGGCCAGAGGAGGCTGGCCCCTTCCTCACTTTGAAGCTAAGCCGAGTCTGTCCTTTTTACTGCATAAATGGGATGTGGGATGTATTTACCCATGCATCCGAGCCCTACCTCAAAACTGTGCAGTACTGACATGGAAAACCTCATGATGGCCAGAGCTTCCCAGAAAATGCACAGGGAAATGCATGAAGAATAGGCTGCCACTCATTTTTGCCGATGTTATGGGCACAGAAGGACACTGCCTAAAACCACCATTGGACTACCCACACAGTAGTCTGAAACCATTGGGAATGGCAATGCTGATTGCCAAAAGCAAACCCATAACTGTTGGGAATTCATTTTCTTAAATCCCAAAAATGGGTGCAGTACCAGTACTCACCACTATCCAAAAGCCGGCAGTTTAAAACCACCCTGTGTTTCTCTGAAGGCAAGCCAAAGTGCCTATTTCAAACATTGCAATATGTGCAAAATATTCACTGAACACCAGCAGACATTTGGTAGAATGGAGTTTTGTGTGCCTACAAAATCTGGGAAATGAAGAGCCCAGAACAATGCTTATAACAAAACTGGCTGAGCTATGGAGTCAGCAGTTTAAGTTGCACTGGATTTAAAGACACTAAAATCGAAAATGTTTAGATTAAATAAGTGACCTATGTTTGGTGTCACATGCCTTTGTAACTGTTGAAATGTCATAGTTTTGCACTTAGAATCAGCCTTCTAGCTGCATCTGTGAAAATGTTGAGTTTTATTTGAAGGCAGAAACTGGGGAACAAAAAGTGACATTTTATCTGAAACCTGGCTTAAGGAACTGAATTCTGCCTGGCAACTACCCCCATCAGGAGTGAAACTTGAGTCACAGCTGTGTTCCCAGGCCTAGCTGCCCTTTTGCTGCTCACACTAAGGATATGCCATCTATCTGATAATTGAATTACCTGTGCTCTGCAGGAAAGTGAACAAAGCCCTGTCCTGGCTCAGGCAAAGGTTTTATTGGCAGGAGTCGTAAATGGTCGTAAAAAGTGGCTTCCTCCTGAGGAAAGGGGAGGGGCACTGCCTGTGAGAGCAAGCTGGCTTGGCAGAACTGGAAAAACCAGAAATTCAACCTTGTGCTGAGGGTAAACCACACCCCTTTGGAGCCAGAACATAACTTTAAAAAGATGAATAACTCATAGTACGGACATGTGAAAATTTTCTAAATGACACCATAATTCTTGTGATTTTTCTGCCCACAGTTTAAGAGGTTTTTAGAACCGGTGGTATGTTCAGGGGGGTTTTAGCGGAAAAGTGGATATTACTCTAAATGTATGCATGTTAAAAATCTGAAACTTCATCAGTTAATGTCCATACTCCCCGCGCACATGTATGTAAAGTTGGGTCAATGTCAGAAATTGAAAAATCAGTTAAAAAGTCAATTATCTGCCATTTCTGAATGCAAGCTCTTAGAAACAACAGATTTGGACAGAGACATGGCTAAATTCAGCCACACCATGTATATGTAATTTCAAGCAACTGTGTAACTGTAAAATATGTCTTTTATTATCAAATATAGAATGTGTGCAATCTGACGGAGGAGTGGACTATCTGCAAGCCATAAAATGACATCCCTCTGACTCACAGTTCATTCCCCAATCAAATGATAAATGGAAGTTTGACCAATTAGAAGCTGAGAGAGAGGTAGGGTCAGTGATGCTAGAACACACCCACATTCTAAACACATAAAAGCAGACAGACAGGACAGATAGGGACTTTTTAAAATCCATCTGCCGCTGGAAGCTCTGCCGGAAAAATCCATACTTTACCTCCATCAAACCTCCAGAGAGCCAAATTAGAGACTTCAATCTATCCAGAACTAGAGACCCAGACCAGAGAACCAGAGAGAGCTGACCCAGATCACTGTGAAGTGCAGAGACCAGAGGCGAATTTAAAACCCTGACCAGATCCGTGATGAGGCCCATTTCACTCAAGAATATAGTGTGAGTACCTAGAAAACTGTGCAGAACCAATCTCCTAGTTAAAATAATATAATTCAATCTATTTAATCTAAGTAGAACTGCCTCCTAACTGTCACCTGTCATTTGTAAAGCTGTCACTTGTCATTTTTAGTTGCAAGCTGCACTTGTCTTTTTGAACTTTAAAATTTCAAATCTGAAAAACGACCTTCACAAAATCGCTCATATCTCCGCAACCGTTTGTGCTAGAGACTTGCAGTAACTTTCATTTTGAAGCTGAGATCCTAGGCTTTCCTAGGACCCCAAAACGATAGAGATAGTCCTTGTGGTTCCTCTGTAATAGCGCTCGGCGCATTCGCGAATTTTACCGCGATTTGCAAATTTCTTCACATGTAAAAACTGCTGCTGCTTGCCTTCCATTTGCCAGAAATTCGTTTAACCTGCTAATCATTCCTGAATCATTGCTAGTGTGAGCCTGGACTAATATTAACTAGATACCAATCACCCTGAACCTCTGAAAGGAAATGAAAAGTATTTTAGCATACTTTTCAATTCATTGCCAGCACATATCAAAGCAATTTGGGCCTGTGTTTTCAAACTTATGTAGTCTAAGTTTGCTGGATTGAACTGAATTACAGTTGATTGCATTTCTGAGAACTGTGTGCTTCCTTCCATTTCCTTGCCTTGCATCAAGGGGGGAAGGGGATTGCCAGAGAAAAGTGATTACATTGTTTTGCTGAAATCATATCAAGTTGTTTTCTATACTGCATTTCATTCATTCAACCTTGCATTTCCTTGAACCTTATAAAGCATTCTCTACCACATTATACTTCTGTACCTATTTACCAGTGTGCTACCTTATCCATTTCATGTCAACTCATTAGTGATTATAAGAAGTGTGCTAGTGCCAGATTCTCCGTTGTTGATCTTTATCATATCAGATTAAGTGTGCTATTCAATTATTAATTTATTATAAGTGTGATATATATATATTTTAAATTATCAAATAAACCTTTTAAACTTGCAAAACAGAACTACTTCTTGGCTCAGTGGGGTCAGGGGGATTCCAAGAGAGGGGTGTTATATAGGGGTAGTCATCCAGAACGCATGAACTGGACATAAAGATATATCAATAAGGGTTTTCATTCAGTATTCTAGACTAGGCGTTAACTTAGCTGTAGTGCTGAATTGAATCCTCTTACAAATTGGGGGCTCGGGCCGGACGTTTGGGTTAGAATACCACTTGTGCAGCTTAATACAGTGTGCTAACTGACGGGATACATACATCCGGTCGGATCACCACGCTGCATTACGCTGTGAAGCATTCCTCAAAAGGGACACTCCAAGAAAAGTTCTGTTCTGCAAAAATAAAATACTAACTTCTGTAAGTCAGGACAGAGACCAATCTCTAGAATGACGACCTTGGTAGATATGAAAATAGCCAGAGAGCACCTCTTGCATAAGCTATTTGTGAGAGGTGAATGGACCGAACAGGGCCAGGATGTGTGGTTGCAGGCCATCACACAACAGGTCACTGAAACAGGGTCAGATATATATAGAGATCAGGGTCCCTTACATGTGGCCCTGAGTGAACTATATATGGCTCCTAAAGCCAAAGAGGAACACAATAAGATTGCCAGGATAGCGGCATACCTGTACCTATATATGGGAGACATGCAGGATAGATGTGCTGAAAGCCAAAATCTGGCAAATAGGCAACAGATGGCGTTAGAGAAGGTCCAATCTGACCTGGTCTCTTCTGAGCAGAGGCTGCAGAGGAGCCAGGAGTCAGAAGATGATAGTAGGCAGCACATCATTAAAATAAAGAAGGATATGGATGTGCTGCAACAGGAAAAGGTAGAACAGGATACCAGATTTCTTGCCTTGCAGAAGGAATACCAAGAAGGTTTGGACTCCCTACTGCAAAACCAGAAAAAGCTGGAGCAACAACTGGACTTCAACAGGGTATGTGCTGAGCAGGTAGTCACCCTGCAAGGCCACCTAGATAGAGTGAAGGCAGAGAGCAACAAACTAATTCTGAAAGACCTGGATACCCAGGCAGAGTTTGATCAGGAGCGCCAGAATGCTGGTGCCTTCCAAAGGCAAAGGGACGACCTGGCGGCACAGATGCAGGCTCTTAGTCAGGAAAGGGTTACCTTAGGCCAGGAAGTCTGCCATTTAAAAAGAAAAATGGAAGAAAATCACCTGGCCCACCAGGGACTGGGTGACCTCCAAAAAGAACACCAGAACTTGCTAGAGCACACCAGGAGGGTGGAGGATGCTCTAGCAAGAAAGGAGCAGGCCAATAGGGACACAGCTCAGGAGGTAAACCTCCTGCAGCAAAGACTGGCCCAGTTCTCCAGGACCAACCAGGAAGCACAGAGGGAAAATGAGGCCCTCTGTCAACACAATGATAGGCTCCAACAACAGGTAGCGATGCAGGAGAGACTGATAGAGTCTAGTAAGGCCTTAACTGAGGAACTGAAGGCACAAATGCAGGCTCTTGCATTGCAACAGGGAGCAGGGGCGGATAGAGATGAGGTTCGCTGGGAAATGGAAACTCCGGAGCATAACCTCAGGAGCCCTAGTACCAGAGGCCCTCATACCTCTCAGTCCCTGGACTCTGCCACCCCCATGTCCCCTGGCGCACATGAGCACAGGGCCACAGGGGTGGCAGATTACTATCCAGCTAAGAGTATGGGGCTCATAGGCCAGTACCACTCAGGAATGGAGGGGTGGGCATCCGGGTATGGGCACCCAAGTACAGTACAGTTCAATGGGGAACCCCGGGAGAGTAGGCCCATTAAGGGCATCCTGAAAACCTCTGCCCAGTTAGGTCAGTGGAGGGGGTACCCATCAAATCCTGGCAGCAAGGAGGAATCTGAAGACTCCTCTGAACTGCGCAGGACACAGGAGACCAGGTCCCCACATTCTGCCAGCCATTCCCAGGCTCGCAGAATCCGGGAAAACCTGGAAGAACAGACGGGAACCTCTGGGAGCAGTGCCTCTGAGTCCGAGGAAGAATGGACAAGGGTTACCCGAACCAAAAAGGCCAATAAGGCAAAAAGGGCCTTGCTTAAGGACCCCTTAAAGCAGATTAAGGCGATCAGGAGCGTCATCACGCCTTACCATAAGAACGCTAAGTATTCTGTTTGGGAGCACTTAGAGTTGTTTGAACAAATGATGGAGACTTTCCATTTGAAGGACAGCCAAAGCTGTATTCAATATGTAAAGTGGACCTTCTCCCCGGAATACTCCAGTTTCTTTGCGGGGCTGGAGGACCAAAATCATTTAAGATGGTCCACCTATAAGGCGGCCATCTTGAAACATTTTTCTGTTCACAGAAATCCTCAAGAGGCTCGCAAGGCAGCCTACAATTTGCAATGTGGGGAGGATCAGGCCCCACAAGAATTTGTGCAGGAGTTAAAGCGTGCTTTTGCACAAACCACCAGAAGGGTGCGCACAGATAGTAGAGAGTTTATTATTAATACGTTTTTCCATGCCTTGCCCAAATATATCATGACCCAGCTCGTGAGGGATTTTCACGAGAAAAGATCTTTAGACTGGGTCATTGAACAGGCTACCCGGATCTATGAGGTGCAGAAACCGGTAGATAGCAAAAGTAATGCCCAGAAAAACCCCAAAGCCAACAGCACCCCTGCTGCTGCCAAGGTGGCAGAGGTAAAGGTCACCCCTGTTTTGGATTTGGAGATAGGGGGGCCTAAAAACCTACCTGCACCTAAAAATGCTAGGCCCAGAAGGTCCTCGGGCCAGTCACAGACAGGGAGCCAAGGAGGCAGCCCCACAAATGGGGTCCCTCGCTCTCCTGATTATGTAAGTCCCCGTTACAAGGGAAATCGACCCATCCTGGGTTACGTGTGGACTCCCCCAGCCCAAGGGGGGGGATCCAACCGAGCACCGAACCCAGGGAACTTCCCTCCAAACTTCCCACAGGAGGGCAGAAATTTACCAAACCCTGGGCAGAACTTTTTCCCCAGATATCCACCCGACTTTCAGCCCCAAAACCATCCATCCTTCTTTCCCCAATTCCCTGAGCCCAGACCACTGAATCCGGGAGAGGGGAGGCCAAGGGTGGAGGGGTACCCAAATCTTCCCAACCAGGGGTACTACCAGAGGAGGGACAGCTACCCTTCCCGGGATCAGCCCAGGGGAGAAAACAGGGCCCCGTATCAGCCTGAGCGGGTTTCCCAGTTAGAGCGCCAGGTTCAAAACATGGCGCGGGATATGGGTCACATACTGAGGGCTCAGCAGAACCCTCAGATCGGCATGCCGGCGCAGAACGTACCCAACTCTGGACCTGGTGCTCCAGAACAATGACGGGGGCAGCACCCCTATAACACACCGGTTCCCAGGGAGGAGGCACAAGGGGAAGGGGGGTGTAAAGCCTTGGAGGAAGCTTCCTTCCTCACTTGTAAACAGCCCATGGAAACCCAGGAACCGGAAACAAAATCTCTTGCCCCTGAAAGTCTGCCTCCTAAGGAGCAGAGGGGGGGTAGGAGAAACAAAAGACCCAAACAGACTCAGTTTGAGGAGGAGGTACAGATCTTCCAATTTGAGGGAGAGGGATCCTCAGAGGATCCTGGGAAAAGGATCTTCTCCTTCAGAGAGGGGGGAACTCCTCCCAAAGAAAAATGGGTCCCTCGGGATGCAAATCCAGACTGGGGAGATGTGGAGACTGAGCTACCGCCGCCCACCATCTCATCCCAGAACCAACAGCAAGAAAATCCCCTGGTTCAGACCCATCCTGGGGACTGCCTCCAAAAAGGGGGGGGCAGCCCAGAACCGGAACCAGGGGAACCCACAATGGCTCTGATCTCCAGTTGCCAACTTTTTCTTTCAGATTCCCAAGACTCTCCACAGAATTCTGCCCAAATCTCTTCGCTATCAATGTCCAAAACCAGAAAGTTAGCCCACCAGTTGTCCAAAAATGTGCATTATCTGTGCCCCCTTGAGGAGAAGGAGGGAAGATATTATGCCCCGGTACAAGTACAGGGGCAGGGTACAATCTCGGCACTGGTGGACACGGGATCTCAAGCTACCCTTCTGTCCAGAAGGGCCTTTGACGAACTGAATGCAGGAAGGGGAGAGAATTACCAAATTCCTCTCACCTCTCTTCCGGGACAACTACAGAACTTTGACGGGAAGGAAATTCCCGTTGAGGGGACTGCAGATTTGGACATTAAAATTGGGCGACACAAGTTGAAACACCCGGTCATAGTTGTGACCCCAGAGGGCACCCCTTGTTTACTAGGGAATGACCTCCTGAGAAGGTTGTCACCCCTAATAGATTGCGTAAACAAGGTCCTCTGGACCCAGACTAGCCGACCGATAAAATTAAAACAGAGTGTCAACCATGTTAGTTTAAACGGCACCTGCCACATGGTTGAACAAAAATCTGACCAAGTAGAATTTCACTTCCAGAACAACCAAATTCCAGACGTGACAGTCATAGCAGTAGGACAACAGACTGGTGATGGGGGGTCCTCTCTATTTCTGAAAATCACCCTTCCTTCCAGTCTAAAGTGGTATTCCACGCTGGAAGGAAACACTTTGAAATTCTATACCAATCCACAATCTGAAACTCCCACTCCTATAGTCCAGAAAGATGTGAAATCAGCTCAGAGCCTGGCTGATATTCAGCAAATTGGAGAGCAGTTGTTCATCCCTGTTCAGTTAAATGATGGGAAGGACTCTGTTCTCGCGAGAGTGTGTGTGAACAACGGTAAGAGCTTCATCAGCGAAGCCATGTTTCGCCAACTCCCAAAAGATCCAGCCATTCCCACCTTCAAACTGATAGACAAATGGGAAATGGACCTGGAAGCACCTAATTCCAAACATCTCCTGCCAAGCAGGTGTATGCTCAAAATCTCCATTGGCAACAAGAGCATAGTCCACAATTGTTGGGTCGTGCGAGACGTCCCTGCCGCCTTTTACTTAGGCAGTGACATTCTCAATCGCTTTGCCATTAGTTTGGACCTAATAAACTTCAAAGCTTGGTCCCGATTAGCGGATAATCCCATGGGCTTTGATGATCCAGAAAAAGCATTTAGGTCAGCTCAATTGCTACCTTATGCAGTTGAAATCCAGATTAAAGAGGAGGTCACCATCCCAGAAAGGACCCGACAATTCTCCCTGGAAGTGAAAGTTAAAAGAGGACAACATTTGAAAAACCCTGATGCTTACATACATCTAAACGCTTCTCTCCAACAGCAAGGGTTGGGGGTAAACCCAACTCCATTAGTCAACATAGAACATGACACCATTCTAATAGAGGTGGATAACAGCGACTTAAAGAGTATTACTCTAGCCGCAGGCACCATTATTGGAATGGCGGTTGATGACCGACATTTCTCCATTGATCTTGTAAATGAACTGTTAGGACCAATCCCCAAGGACTGTGTTGACAGTGACAGTGAGGACAATACAACACCAGACAGGATTTTCACCCGGCATGGGGGGAACTTCCTGGTGTACACTTCCTGCCCCTATGGTAAGGAAGATGTGACGTGTGACTTCAGGAGGGATGAGGTGATTTTCCAGGTACATGAGGGCTGCCTTTCCCACCTGAAGCCTCTGGTCCAAATCAGCACTCTGACCAGGGACTTCTCCACCCAGCTGGAGGAGGCCGCGGAGATAGCCAGACCAGAAGTCTTTCCAGGCTTCAGGCAGATGGTGGAAGAGAGAGTCAACCTAGCTGATGCCTGTGTGACTCTGGAACAAAAGCAAAAGTTGAAACAAGTTTTCTTGGATTTCCAAGATCTCTTTGCGGTAGACTCATATGACTGTGGTCGCACTGACATCCACACAACAACAATCCCCACGGACCCTGGCATGACTCCTGTGTTTGTGAAGCAATATCGCTTGCCTCTCGCATCAATGGAGTCCCTTACCGAAATAATTAAGAACCTTGAGTCCCGGGGAATAATCCGTCCCGTCCACAGCACCTTCAATAATCCGGTGCTGGGAATATTGAAGCCAAACGGCCAGTGGAGACTCTGCGCCGACCTCAGGGAGCTCAACAAACGGGTCCATACTTCCCGATGGCCTCTTCCCTACATTGACCAAGGGCTGGCCCAGATTCAGGGGTCACAGGTATTCACTGCAATAGACCTGACCAATGGATACTGGACCGTGCCTGTCAGTAGGGAGGACCAATACAAGCTGGCTTTTACCTTTGGGGGCCAGCAGTACACATGGACCCGGACTCCCTTCGGATACCTCAACTCCGGCAATGAATTCAACATTTTTCTACACAAGGCCATGCCCGACTTGGGTGCAAGGGGTAACCTGGCTTATGTAGATGATGTCCTCATCAAAAGCTCAACTGTTGAGGAACACATAGCGGAGATCCGTTATGTTCTGACACAGTTGAGGGCCGCCGGAGCAAAACTTTCCTTTCAGAAAGCACAGTGGTGTAAAACCCGTGTTAACTTCTTGGGGCATGAGATTACTCCTCAGGGTCTTTGTCCCCAGGAAAAGAAAGTGGAAGCACTTCAGAAACTGAAAGACCCCACAACTCTGCGGGAACTAAGGAGCCTCCTTGGACTGACTAATTACAGCAGAAAGTTCATTGAGGGCTACGCAGAGATCACCAGACCCCTGATTCATCTCCTGAAGGGGGGGGTCAAGTGGGAATGGGGTCCAGAACAAGCCGAGGCAGTAAGACAACTCAAAAGAAGCCTCTCACAAGCGCCTTGCCTAGCTTACCCTGTCAGAAACAAGGAGTTCTTCCTGGAGACGGGGTTCTCTAATACGTGCTTGACGGCAGTATTATACCAAAAGCATGACAAGGTCAATAAAGTAATCTCCTATGCGAGCAAAACTTTATCCTCTGTGGAGGAAAAATTCAACGATTGTGAGAAGGCACTCCTGGCAACGGTGTGGGCATTGAAGAATTACCGCCCGTTTATCCAGGGGGAACACATTATAGTGGAGACTCCACACCAGCCTCTGCAATATCTCCAAAGTGACAGAATCCGGGCCGGAAATGTGAGTAATTCCCGAATTACTTCCTGGATTCTGTCAATGCAAGGCTTTCCTGTGGAGGTCAGATATGGCCAAAACAAGAAGAGTCCCCTCGCGCAAGGTCTGGCTGACTTGCATGATTGTGCCAGAGAAAACTGTCTCGAGGACGAAAGTCTAAAAATAAAGGACAACACGGAGGCATACCTTAATTCCCCACACAAAGTCTTTGAAGAGGACAAGTGTGAGGGAATGCCCACTGTCTATGTGGATGGATGCTCTTACCATGTTGACAACAACGGGGAGAAAGAACTGGTGGCTGGCGTAGGGAATGCATGGGTGAATGAGTCCCCAGAACCCTCCGCTGGATACAAAATTGGTCCCCGAAGTAGTTAGGTGGCAGAATTGATGGCTGTGCATCCTGCCATCCTCACTGCTGTCCAGCATCAACTCCACGAACTGGTCATAATCACAGATTCGGATTATGTACGGAACGGGTTCGTGGAGCACCTGGTTAATTGGAAAACCAGAGGCATGTTATGTGCTAACAACAAACCCTTGAAACATGGGAAGTTGATCCAAAACATTGATGATCTGGTCACCTCGAATGAGATGACCATCTATTGGAAAAAGATCAAGGGTCATTCCAAAGTAGAGGGACCAGACAAAACTGGAAATGACTTAGCTGATCAGCTGGCCGAAACCGGAGCCATCCAAGGGGATCTAATTGAGATTGAGTCCCTGTTGGGGGAAATCCAGGTCACTGCCATCACTAGGTCCCAGACAAATGCTCACAACGACCTTTCAATTGCACAATGGAGTAAGGAGACCCCTGATGCTGATTTGATTACCGCTCAGAAGGGGGATCCAATTATTGGTAAATTTTACCAGCACCTTGAGGACCCTGAGAACTTTCCCCTGACGGATACCGATTACATTGGGAAAGAGGACCTAAGAGTGTTGATGAAATGTCCAAAAATGTTCCGGATCCAAGACGGTTTGCTGGTAAGGAAATCCAAAGCTGGCCACGATCAGTGGGTGGTTCCTACCTCATTCCGAAGCCTGATGTTAAGTCACGCCCATGATGCGGCCACCGCCGGTCATAGGGGGTTTCACACAACACTGGAAATCTTAAGAGAGGTTGCATACTGGCCACACATGGGCCAGGACCTCAACCAATATTTGAAGGGTTGTCTTGTGTGTGCACAATTTCAGCCGACATCCCTCACACACCGGGCGCCTTTACAAAAGCGGGGGATGACACTGCCATGGTCAGATTTACAAATCGACTTTGTAGGCCCTGTGATTCGCTCGGCTAGGGGGAATAAGTACATGTTGACTGTGACATGCTTGTTTACCAAGTGGGTGGAATGTCTCCCAGCCCCAAATTGCAAGGCAGAAACTGCAGCTGCCTTGATGATTAACCACATCTTTTCCCGTTTTGGTCTACCTCAAAGGATTGAGTCAGACAGAGGTAGCCACTTCACCAGTGAAGTAATGACAAAGATGTGGGAGATACTGGGGGTCAAGAGAAAGCTGCATATTGCTTATAGACCAGCTTCCTCTGGGGCAGTAGAGAGATATAACCGGACAATTGTGAGCATATTAAAGAAGTTTGTGGCAGATTCTGGGCCAAGTTGGGATATCCGATTACCTCTGGTCCTAATGGCTATCAGATCTACCCCTTCATCTGCAACCAAAATGTCACCATTTGAGTTGATGACTGGACGCAAGATGGTGCTTCCTCAGCATTTGCTCTACAGGACCCAAGAGCACACACTGATAAATGCCTCCACTACTCATGAGTATGTAGAGAATTTAAGGAAACACCTCCAACATGCTTTTGCTTATGCTCAGCGGAATCTAGAAAGATCGGCTGATAGCATGAAGACCCACTATGACCTGAAAACTTCCAGGAAGGAATATCAGGTGGGGGACCGGGTCTATCTATACAACTTCCAAAGGAACCAGGCCAAGCAGCGCAAATTTTTGCCTACATGGAAGGGACCATTTGAGATCGTCGATAAAATCTCCCCTGTGGCCTACAAAATCCACATCCCCAAAGGTCCTTTGGCAGCGGGGGAAGACAAGTGGGTCCACATAAACCAGTTGAAATGTTGCCATCCCAGGCACACTCTGCAACAACTGGAGGAATCCTCTGGAATTCTAGCGGGTACTGTCTCAGACTAATTCAGTTCCAATCATAAAACATACCACATCTAGTCTCTAAAATATTGTGATTTGCATGAAACTGTCTCTTAGTTATACTGTTTTTTTATCAAAATAAGAATGTAATGTTTCGTCATGATGAAATGCATATGCTGTCCCACCATCTCAACAGTGGTGGAAAAACGTCTATGAGTAGGTATTGCCGCTCTTCCTTTGTCGTCCTAGGAGAAAGAAGACCTTGAGACTGGCCAAGGAGGACGATCCGGAGACCAGGAACGAAGATCCAATGGGCCCAGTGGACCGCCCAATACTCCCATCAGGACCGGCGAGGAGAACCGATCGATCCGACCGGATGGAGGAAAAGATGCTGAACTGTGCCATTTATTGGAAGAAGATGAGGAAACATCCCAGGTCTTGCGAGTCCCATTCGTGAAATAGAATGGCCATCGCAAGAGGGGGGCTTGTGGGATGTATTTACCCATGCATCCGAGCCCTACCTCAAAACTGTGCAGTACTGACATGGAAAACCTCATGATGGCCAGAGCTTCCCAGAAAATGCACAGGGAAATGCATGAAGAATAGGCTGCCACTCATTTTTGCCGATGTTATGGGCACAGAAGGAGACTGCCTAAAACCACCATTGGACTACCCACACAGTAGTCTGAAACCATTGGGAATGGCAATGCTGATTGCCAAAAGCAAACCCATAACTGTTGGGAATTCATTTTCTTAAATCCCAAAAATGGGTGCAGTACCAGTACTCACCACTATCCAAAAGCCGGCAGTTTAAAACCACCCTGTGTTTCTCTGAAGGCAAGCCAAAGTGCCTATTTCAAACATTGCAATATGTGCAAAATATTCACTGAACACCAGCAGACATTTGGTAGAATGGAGTTTTGTGTGCCTACAAAATCTGGGAAATGAAGAGCCCAGAACAATGCTTATAACAAAACTGGCTGAGCTATGGAGTCAGCAGTTTAAGTTGCACTGGATTTAAAGACACTAAAATCGAAAATGTTTAGATTAAATAAGTGACCTATGTTTGGTGTCACATGCCTTTGTAACTGTTGAAATGTCATAGTTTTGCACTTAGAATCAGCCTTCTAGCTGCATCTGTGAAAATGTTGAGTTTTATTTGAAGGCAGAAACTGGGGAACAAAAAGTGACATTTTATCTGAAACCTGGCTTAAGGAACTGAATTCTGCCTGGCAACTACCCCCATCAGGAGTGAAACTTGAGTCACAGCTGTGTTCCCAGGCCTAGCTGCCCTTTTGCTGCTCACACTAAGGATATGCCATCTATCTGATAATTGAATTACCTGTGCTCTGCAGGAAAGTGAACAAAGCCCTGTCCTGGCTCAGGCAAAGGTTTTATTGGCAGGAGTCGTAAATGGTCGTAAAAAGTGGCTTCCTCCTGGGGAAAGGGGAGGGGCACTGCCTGTGAGAGCAAGCTGGCTTGGCAGAACTGGAAAAACCAGAAATTCAACCTTGTGCTGAGGGTAAACCACACCCCTTTGGAGCCAGAACATAACTTTAAAAAGATGAATAACTCATAGTACGGACATGTGAAAATTTTATAAATGACACCATAATTCTTGTGATTTTTCTGCCCACAGTTTAAGAGGTTTTTAGAACCGGTGGTATGTTCAGGGGGGTTTTAGCGGAAAAGTGGATATTACTCTAAATGTATGCATGTTAAAAATCTGAAACTTCATCAGTTAATGTCCATACTCCCCGCGCACATGTATGTAAAGTTGGGTCAATGTCAGAAATTGAAAAATCAGTTAAAAAGTCAATTATCTGCCATTTCTGAATGCAAGCTCTTAGAAACAGCAGATTTGGACAGAGACATGGCAAAATTCAGCCACACCATGTATATGTAATTTCAAGCAACTGTGTAACTGTAAAATATGTCTTTTATTATCAAATATAGAATGTGTGCAATCTGACGGAGGAGTGGACTATCTGCAAGCCATAAAATGACATCCCTCTGACTCACAGTTCATTCCCCAATCAAATGATAAATGGAAGTTTGACCAATTAGAAGCTGAGAGAGAGGTAGGGTCAGTGATGCTAGAACACACCCACATTCTAAACACATAAAAGCAGACAGACAGGACAGATAGGGACTTTTTAAAATCCATCTGCCGCTGGAAGCTCTGCCGGAAAAATCCATACTTTACCTCCATCAAACCTCCAGAGAGCCAAATTAGAGACTTCAATCTATCCAGAACTAGAGACCCAGACCAGAGAACCAGAGAGAGCTGACCCAGATCACTGTGAAGTGCAGAGACCAGAGGCGAATTTAAAACCCTGACCAGATCCGTGATGAGGCCCATTTCACTCAAGAATATAGTGTGAGTACCTAGAAAACTGTGCAGAACCAATCTCCTAGTTAAAATAATATAATTCAATCTATTTAATCTAAGTAGAACTGCCTCCTAACTGTCACCTGTCATTTGTAAAGCTGTCACTTGTCATTTTTAGTTGCAAGCTGCACTTGTCTTTTTGAACTTTAAAATTTCAAACCTGAAAAACGACCTTCACAAAATCGCTCATATCTCCGCTAGAGACTTGCAGTAACTTTCATTTTGAAGCTGAGATCCTAGGCTTTCCTAGGACCCCAAAACGATAGAGATAGTCCTTGTGGTTCCTCTGTAATAGCGCTCGGCGCATTCGCGAATTTTACCGCGATTTGCAAATTTCTTCACATGTAAAAACTGCTGCTGCTTGCCTTCCATTTGCCAGAAATTCGTTTAACCTGCTAATCATTCCTGAATCATTGCTAGTGTGAGCCTGGACTAATATTAACTAGATACCAATCACCCTGAACCTCTGAAAGGGAATGAAAAGTATTTTAGCATACTTTTCAATTCATTGCCAGCACATATCAAAGCAATTTGGGCCTGTGTTTTCAAACTTATGTAGTCTAAGTTTGCTGGATTGAACTGAATTACAGTTGATTGCATTTCTGAGAACTGTGTGCTTCCTTCCATTTCCTTGCCTTGCATCAAGGGGGGAAGGGGATTGCCAGAGAAAAGTGATTACATTGTTTTGCTGAAATCATATCAAGTTGTTTTCTATACTGCATTTCATTCATTCAACCTTGCATTTCCTTGAACCTTATAAAGCATTCTCTACCACATTATACTTCTGTACCTATTTACCAGTGTGCTACCTTATCCATTTCATGTCAACTCATTAGTGATTATAAGAAGTGTGCTAGTGCCAGATTCTCCGTTGTTGATCTTTATCATATCAGATTAAGTGTGCTATTCAATTATTAATTTATTATAAGTGTGATATATATATATATTTTAAATTATCAAATAAACCTTTTAAACTTGCAAAACAGAACTACTTCTTGGCTCAGTGGGGTCAGGGGGATTCCAAGAGAGGGGTGTTATATAGGGGTAGTCATCCAGAACGCATGAACTGGACATAAAGATATATCAATAAGGGTTTACTTAGCTGTAGTGCTGAATTGAATCCTCTTACAGGGAGACCTGGATGGCAATTGAGCCACTTTGGCCATGGTTATTGATGTTTTAGCCCCATATCACTATAGTTATAAAAATATCTTTAACAAAAGAAATGTAAAAAATGTAACCGAATGTACCGAACTACACATACCCGTGGTTATCTGTACTCCTTTGAAACCTCAGATATGTCCGCATTTATCGGCAAAACAGTTGGAAAAAAACGCTTGCCAGGCCATCACCAAGTGCACCCTTATCTGTGCCAGCTCCCTCACTCCCTAGATGTCCTCCTCACTAACCCTGACTCTCACTTTCACCCAAGAGCACACACTGCTTCTGTGATGCAGTTTGCTTTCAGATGTCGGATATTCGTGGCTAT